>NC_133207.1:23311817-23371817 GCF_958299795.1 Porites lutea
CCGTAGTTCTCTTTCAAACAAGAGCTGTCTCATAGTCCCAAGAAAATAATACGAGGAACTGCACATAATAAACACGAATGGAGTCTTCCAAACGAATCTGTGTATAGCACATAGCTGAACAGTCTGTGATAAGATACTGTGACACTCACCCAAAGGACCTAAACACTTTTCTAAGACCTAACGATAAACACCATGTTGCAGAATAAAGAATTAAATTGATTGTTGAAAAGCCGGGATTATAACGCAGCTTTTAAATTCGTGTCATAAAGTGTACGAGTATAATGTAACGAGAGGAAATTTCACTGTGTGAAGCGGCTTCTCGGCCTGTCAAACCAACTTAAAATTGGCGGGAAAGTCGAACTAGGAAAACAACGGAACTAAAGCTCTTCGCGAGAGCGCGAGAATTAGCAAATAGTGATCTGCTAATGGAGGTTATTGACGGGGAAAACTGCAATTCGGTAGAGCGTTTGGCTCGCTGCTGGCACTCGTTACTACTGCCAGAGGTACAGGGTCTAATTTCCACCTCCCAAGGTACGAAGGTTGGACAAGAACTGAGACTTTTCTGTAATGCTGCAACTTCTTTATTGTAGAGTAAACCTCGTAGATAGTACTTCACATGTAATCGTAGGTAATCATCGCCGGTAATCGATTTACAACAGTTTAAGCACTACTTTTATACAATCTACAGTAAACACAGGTGTTCGATGATCACAAAGGAACACATAAACCTATTCAAAAATACACCTGCTAGCTGATCAACGCGTTACAATTCGATTGGTTAGAAACCTTTTCCTTCAAGGTGAAAATACAATACTTCCTATTTCGGTTCCTGGACTTTTAGAAAAACACATGTCGTAAATCAAGCTGAATGAATAGAGCACAACAGTTGTTTCTTTGAAATGTAAAAATAGTTCTTGTCTAACAAAGAGACACGTACAGAAGTATACACGTGTTCTATTGAAATTACATGTCAGATGTTCCACTATTTGTACACTTGTCACTGCCTGCTATTTTGCATTTGAATAATACACATATTTCAGTTGCGGAGCTTTGAAAGATACAAAAGAGATAAAACTAGATTTTCATGAGTAAAGCAAAATTGCTACAATAACGCTCTGATGAAGCTGCTAAGTTCCGTTCTAATAATAACATTGAAATATCGGCTGTGACAATAAACAAAAACTACTTCAGTTTGTTCAGTTGTCGGCGCTCGCCACACTGTGATCTGCGGTGCGATATTCCTCGAGTAAGGCTTCTCGCAGTTCCGTGTAATCAAAATCGCTGTGGGGTAGGAACTCCTCCACTGTCTTGCCATCCAGATAATCAAAGTAAGGCCACATGAGCTCCTCTTCAGAACCATACTTATAGCATTGTATGGTGGCACAGTACAACTGGTTGGACTCATTTGTGAGCTTGTGTGTTTGGAACCAGTTTGGAGAGATCCATGTTACATCTCCCTGCTTTGCTGTGAAACTTTTCAGCACTTCTTGGTTATCTTCGGAATTCCACGTCTTGTTGTAGATGGTGACTTTTATTTCCCCGTGTATAATCTTGATCACGCCATACGCATTGCCATGATTGTGGATGCCGCTTTCAGAATTCGGAGGCCAAATCTCCAACACGTACGGAACGCCGGGCGATGAACCACGCTCTCGTCCAAGAGTAACTCTCAGGTACTCAGACATTCCTTGACCTTGCTTTTCCTTCAGCTTTTCGTAAAGAATCTTGCCTTCTGTGCTGATGCTGTAGTTGATGGCGTCCGACAGTCTAGGGATGCTGGAGGGCCAGTCCAAAGCCACGTCTGGAGAGGCAATATTCGCATACAGTTCTTTGCAGGTCTCTGGAAGGCTGGCTGACGGTACGAAGCGATTACTCGCCAGTTCCGGAAGAGTCGCCTTGGAACTATCAAGCACGAACGGGGACCAATTGTAGGTCAAGGGATGAGGGTAGAACGACACTTTCTTCTCCACATCCACTCTTGCTGCCAGCTCTGATCGCTCAGCACTGGGAATGGAGCTCCACAAGTCGGCAGTGATTTTTTCGTTTACGCCATGCGGCAATGAAGTCATCTTTAGCCTTGAACTTTCGAGAACCACCAGCCCTTTGGTGCCATGCACATCTTTGATGACAATCTGTTTTTTCTGATCTGGACGAAAGATGAACTTCCACGGGTCATTCTCGCCCTTAGTTTCTCGAAATAGGGACTCTTCTGTCTCCAATAGCGTGGTCTGTTCCATGAAATAGCCCTTCCCGTACTTAAGGATCCTGTCATTTCTATTGAAGCTGAACCAATAGGATACCATTTTATCCATCTCTATACCTCCGTCTTCCCCAGTTCGGGGAGGTAAAATTCCTTTCTCACCATCAGGCTTCCGATATTTGAACATTGCTCCTTTAGGCGTAATTTCTACCTCCACGTACCCACGTTTACGTTTTTGTTCATAACTTTTTTCGTTGTCATCCCTGCGTCGCGCTGGTTTAATGCGAATGGCAAAAGGAGTGCTCCTCTGCACAAAGTTAACTGATACAATTCCCTCTCCACTCAAGGGAAGTACTTGACGGAATGTGGTCTGGCAGGGTTCCTTGTCATCCATATCCTATTCAGCTTCAAGTCCGATTTACTTTGATTGCAGTCGATGGCTTTAGCATGGGGTTCACTAAAGGATTAAATGCAAGTGTCTTGTCGACGAGAAACCTTTAAGTTCTGACGCCTGATCACGTGCGCTCATTATATCGTTAAGACTTCCTTCACGTGTGACCGGTATCCGGTCATTTCGTTTCATGGTCAGATCGTTCCAATCAATGGTCAGATCTTTCCACAGAATAGTCAGTTCGTTCCACAAAAAATTCCGTTCGTTCCACAGTTATATGTTACATCTATTTTCTAAGTGTGTAAATGTTATCCGAGTTAAAGAGTAGCGATCGGAACATGGATGAAAGTACTTTCAGAACTATTTACATATTGGTGTCAACAACCCCTGTCATATCCTTATGCGATTTGATGACTCATTTCCTCGGGAAAAGTCCCTTAAGGTCGTCAACTTCCTGTTTTTTTGAGAATGTCTAGGCTCGATTTCCGCCGTCTGCCTGGTCCGGTCTTTGATCCTCCCCGAAGAGAGACTCTTTCGAGGGGATGAGTGCGGGCTCATTTTCCCGAACAGCGGCTGGTAATCGAGCCTAGAGAATGTCAAGCTATTTTAATTTCCATTTTGCGATTAAGACCCTTGGCAATGCACAAGTTGTTGAAACCATGACTTGTCATTTTTGCGATGTTATCTCACTGAAATGTATAAAAACTTTGGCGAAAAAAAAAATATACATTTTGTGTTTGCCAAAATTTTGGATATTTCCGTTTTTATCCATCGCAATGCGATATAAGACAAGGTTCCCACTAACTTTCAAAAGGTCGTAAAAAATCGAACTCATTTCAATGCAAGTTAGAGGGGGGTTCTTTTTTACGGGTAGATGGGTCTATAACTAGGGGAGGGGCTTATAAATGTAGGGCGTATAAGCGGAAATTTACGGTATCGTGCAAAGCCGTTCAACCAAAGACGGGTGTATTTTTGCTATTTATTCATAAATTTATAATCCTACAATAGAAAAAAGTTTAAAAAAATTTCAGAGGAAGGCCGGAATTTCGAGCGGAGTTACTCAGTTTAAAATTCGCTCATTTTCTCAAGAACCATAATGGCTCTTGATTTTCTATAATTGTAGCCGTAGTTCTCTTTCAAACAAGAGCTGTCTCATAGTCCCAAGAAAATAATACGAGGAACTGCACATAATAAACACGAATGGAGTCTTCCAAACGAATCTGTGTATAGCACATAGCTGAACAGTCTGTGATAAGATACTGTGACACTCACCCAAAGGACCTAAACACTTTTCTAAGACCTAACGATAAACACCATGTTGCAGAATAAAGAATTAAATTGATTGTTGAAAAGCCGGGATTATAACGCAGCTTTTAAATTCGTGTCATAAAGTGTACGAGTATAATGTAACGAGAGGAAATTTCACTGTGTGAAGCGGCTTCTCGGCCTGTCAAACCAACTTAAAATTGGCGGGAAAGTCGAACTAGGAAAACAACGGAACTAAAGCTCTTCGCGAGAGCGCGAGAATTAGCAAATAGTGATCTGCTAATGGAGGTTATTGACGGGGAAAACTGCAATTCGGTAGAGCGTTTGGCTCGCTGCTGGCACTCGTTACTACTGCCAGAGGTACAGGGTCTAATTTCCACCTCCCAAGGTACGAAGGTTGGACAAGAACTGAGACTTTTCTGTAATGCTGCAACTTCTTTATTGTAGAGTAAACCTCGTAGATAGTACTTCACATGTAATCGTAGGTAATCATCGCCGGTAATCGATTTACAACAGTTTAAGCACTACTTTTATACAATCTACAGTAAACACAGGTGTTCGATGATCACAAAGGAACACATAAACCTATTCAAAAATACACCTGCTAGCTGATCAACGCGTTACAATTCGATTGGTTAGAAACCTTTTCCTTCAAGGTGAAAATACAATACTTCCTATTTCGGTTCCTGGACTTTTAGAAAAACACATGTCGTAAATCAAGCTGAATGAATAGAGCACAACAGTTGTTTCTTTGAAATGTAAAAATAGTTCTTGTCTAACAAAGAGACACGTACAGAAGTATACACGTGTTCTATTGAAATTACATGTCAGATGTTCCACTATTTGTACACTTGTCACTGCCTGCTATTTTGCATTTGAATAATACACATATTTCAGTTGCGGAGCTTTGAAAGATACAAAAGAGATAAAACTAGATTTTCATGAGTAAAGCAAAATTGCTACAATAACGCTCTGATGAAGCTGCTAAGTTCCGTTCTAATAATAACATTGAAATATCGGCTGTGACAATAAACAAAAACTACTTCAGTTTGTTCAGTTGTCGGCGCTCGCCACACTGTGATCTGCGGTGCGATATTCCTCGAGTAAGGCTTCTCGCAGTTCCGTGTAATCAAAATCGCTGTGGGGTAGGAACTCCTCCACTGTCTTGCCATCCAGATAATCAAAGTAAGGCCACATGAGCTCCTCTTCAGAACCATACTTATAGCATTGTATGGTGGCACAGTACAACTGGTTGGACTCATTTGTGAGCTTGTGTGTTTGGAACCAGTTTGGAGAGATCCATGTTACATCTCCCTGCTTTGCTGTGAAACTTTTCAGCACTTCTTGTTTATCTTTCGGAATTCCACGTCTTGTTGTAGATGGTGACTTTTATTTCCCCGTGTATAATCTTGATCACGCCATACGCATTGCCATGATTGTGGATGCCGCTTTCAGAATTCGGAGGCCAAATCTCCAACACGTACGGAACGCCGGGCGATGAACCACGCTCTCGTCCAAGAGTAACTCTCAGGTACTCAGACATTCCTTGACCTTGCTTTTCCTTCAGCTTTTCGTAAAGAATCTTGCCTTCTGTGCTGATGCTGTAGTTGATGGCGTCCGACAGTCTAGGGATGCTGGAGGGCCAGTCCAAAGCCACGTCTGGAGAGGCAATATTCGCATACAGTTCTTTGCAGGTCTCTGGAAGGCTGGCTGACGGTACGAAGCGATTACTCGCCAGTTCCGGAAGAGTCGCCTTGGAACTATCAAGCACGAACGGGGACCAATTGTAGGTCAAGGGATGAGGGTAGAACGACACTTTCTTCTCCACATCCACTCTTGCTGCCAGCTCTGATCGCTCAGCACTGGGAATGGAGCTCCACAAGTCGGCAGTGATTTTTTCGTTTACGCCAAGCGGTAATGAAGTCATCTTTAGCCTTGAACTTTCGAGAACCACCAGCCGTTTGGTGCCATGCACATCTTTGATGACAATCTGTTTTTTCTGATCTGGACGAAAGATGAACTTCCACGGGTCATTCTCGCCCTTAGTTTCTCGAAATAGGGACTCTTCTGTCTCCAATAGCGTGGTCTCCTTCATACAATAGATACTTGAGGGTAGTCATTGTTTCACCTGTCATTTACTTCAGTATTAAGGGTTTAGCCAAATATAACTACTATTTAAAATATACAAGATGCTGTGGTATTTTTGAGGCTAAATGAAATAGTAATGCATTCCGAAGAGCGAAGGTGAATAATATCACTGATGAAGGCAGTTACTGAGATCATATTGAGTAAGGCGTTGACCCCCCGGGGGGGAGCTACTCCCTATGATGGCCTATAAGGAGAGGCCCTGCCCAAAAGGGGTACCTTTCTTAGGCTTCAGGTATATGAAAGGGTAGGGATTTCACTATTTGAAGTATATAAAAGGGTATGGACATCTGTTATTTGGGTCTATAAAAGGGCCCAGAAGGGCTAACAGATGATTTTTATGGCTTCAAGAAGTCGAGAAAACGTTCGATATTTGTGATTGATTCCTATTTAAAAGACAGTGCATTTACAGCAGTTAAAAGGGATGCAAAGTTCTAAACAGGGTATGTGAGAGGGGTACCATTTGTCAATGGAAGGTTTACGAAAGGGGTACCTTTTTCGTGAAAAATGGTATATAAAAGGGTAAGAGGTTGGACCTCGGGTTGGAGCCTCCCCGTATAGACATTTGTAGAGTACCCCCCCTGGCCTTGACCTCTACAATCTATTTAACTGGGCTTGACGTAGGCGGGCCCAGTTTATAAAATACCTTCGATATTTTTCGGGGGGCATTCCTTGCAATTCGTGGTCGGGATGTGCCGTCTGACTCTCCAAATCCTGACCCTAGACTCTATTTCAGACCAATACCTGTAAGGCAAATGTAAGGAAGTACCCACCGGGATTTTTGGTTCAGAAAATGAACGCTATCAGTTATTTACTGAGCAATCTGAGGGTAATTCCTGGGAGTTCGTATTGGGGTGTGTTGTCCGGCTCTCCAAAAGTAGTTAGTAAAATGGGTATCCTGGCTCAGTCTGACCATAATTGTAACGCAACTCTAAATAAAGTTCCAGATTATGCAAAAGATTATGCAAACGAATATCTTTTTATAAGAGGTATTAATAAAGAATGTGAAAAATTTGTAAAATATTTATATAAAAAAGAAATATTTAAAAGTCCCAAAGGTGATAGACTTATACAAATAAATAGATTTTTAAAAGCCCAACAATTAGGATATCTTAGTGATACTAGTGAAATATATTTCAAAGATAATGATGTTAGTTTTATAGAGAGTTTAGAATTACAATTAGATGATAATGGGGATTTATATTGTGATGAGTATAGTTATGAGTTTGATAAGGAAAAGTATAATAATAATGTGGAAAATGATTATCCAGGTTTTAAAAAGATTTTTGAATGTTTTAGTCAATTTCAGGGTAAATGACATGTAGATTATACGAGTGAAAGCGATTATGATAAGTTAATAATTTTTGATAGTGATGATGAGACTGATAGTGATGATTCTGATTTCGAGAATATAATTAATATATAATAAAACATGGGACGTTTAATAAAAGAAATAAGAAGAAATTTAAAAATAGCTAAAGAAAATAATGATGACGAATTAATAGTTTATATTAAAAATATTCATAGAATTCATGTTATTTTAAAATATTTAAGTAAATTAATAAAATATGAAGAAGATTGTAATCTTAATAGTTACTTTCATAGTATTTTTTATATAACAAAAAATCTTTTTTATGATTATTTTACAAAAGATTGTGAAAATCATCAAACTTTAATAAATGCAGACAGATTTTATGATTATCTTAAAGATATTTATGGTTATCAATTTTATGGTTTTTCAACAATTGATAATGTAAGTTATCTTGAAATTTTAAATAATCATAATGATTATGAAGATGTTTCTATTCCATTTCCATTTACCAAAGATGAACAATGGTATGAAAATCTTAGAAAAAAAAATGTTAGTAGTCTTATAACAATGTTTGTTACAAGACTTAATTTTCAATTGGTCTAACACCAAGATCCCACAATTTCAAAGCAAGTTTAACAAATCTTTTATCTATTGTATCTTTTGGGTTATCTTGCATTAAATCTGCTTCAAGATAAAAGAATTTTATTCCAAAAAAATTATAAAAATTAGGTTCTATTTCAATTATTTTAACATTACACTTAATACATTTAATACTTTCCTCAATATTATCCAGTGCTTTATTAAATTTATTAAAAGAATCTCTTGCTGGTCCATCGTTAAAAACCTCTATTTTACCCAATATCTTATAGGAAGAGTATAAGAGAGATTCAATGGTATTATTAATATCTCTTATTTGATTAAGAGTTTTCTCTGAAGGAAATACTATGTTATATCTTTTATATACCATTTTTATATTTATTTTTTTATTTTTAAATAAATATATTAATAAAAATGATTATTCACTCTCTTAAAATGGAAGTATTTATTATACCTTTAAACTGGGAAATTAAACCTTTTGATTTAAAATTAATTAATAATTTAGCACAAAGTCATCCTTATCAAAAATTTATGTTTATAGTGAGTAAATATTATATGTCTTATCATGATGAATATCCAGGTGATGTATTAGATGAAATTGACTATTTTGAGTTATTTGATAGATATTATAGATATGGGATTATTTTTGACGATTATGATCTTCATCCCGAAGATGTATTATATGTAAAAGAAGATTTTAGTGAAACCCCTCCAGATATTTAGATATTTAGTGGATAACAAATATAATTTAAAACAACTTTTATTTAATGATGTGAAAAAAATTAGACTAAATGACTTGGATAAAGGTGAAATAACTCTTTCAGAAATAGAAAAGTGGAAAAGAAAAGTAATTTATCAACAAACAGATAGAAAGACTAGATTACAGCTTTTAGATCCAAATATTTATAATAGTTTAATTACATTCGTTGTTTTTTTTAATTTTAAAGGAAGACCAAATAATAAGTTTGATTTTGATCAAAGTAGAGATGGATTTAGAGAAGTTTATGGAAAGATTAATAAAAATAAGTATAATTATATAAAAATTTATGAGGATAAGATTTATAATAAATTAAAAAATATTATAATTAAATATTAAAATGGAAAATCTTGTAAAAGGAAAAGATTTTAAAAAACTTATAAAAAAAGCTAAAGATCTAGGTGCTGAATCTCTTGATTATTCTTCTAGAAAACATAATAAATATGTAGTTACACTTCCTGGTAGTAAAAAAGTTCATTTTGGGAATAATAAGTATTCTGATTATCTTATTCATAAGGATAAAAATAGAAGAGAGAGATATCTTAAGAGATCTAAAGGAATAAAAAATAAACTTAGAGAGTTAACTTATAAAAATCCAGAATCACCTAATTATTGGTCAGTTAATCTTCTTTGGTAAAAAATATATAACTATTAAATAAGAAATGAGTTTAGCAGAAGAAACAAAAACTAATAGTGATGTTTTAGATAATTTACATGAAAAATTAGCATCGGTCTTTTATCTTGATAAAATAAATATTGATGGTAAAGAATTTGAAGTTTATGAAAAAGATAAAGAAGAATTAGTATTGTTGTGTAAAACTGGTAAAATTGAAGATGGTGGTGATGGTATTGCAGTTCGTTTTCCACTTCCTCTAGATTTGATGAAGAATGGTTTAAGAAATATAAAGAAATAAATTTAAATATAGGAAGTATTATATCTTATTATTTAGGAGGACTTATAAAAAATGATTTAAAAGAATAAAAACATATAATAAAAATGCAGTTATCCAGTTACGATAAACTAACTCCCGATAACATTATCTTTAATGAAGCCAAAGAATGCAAAGTAAAAGATAGCAAGATCAGGTATAAGCGTATCCCAATTGAAGTCAAATATCCAAATGGAAAGAAAGGAGGTTTGGTAATCGAAACTCCACTTCTTTTTTCTTTTGGAGTAAATGAGAAGAAAAACCAAGAAACAAGAAAGTTAGCTGGTTATAATATGCCAGTATGTCTCTGGAGTAAAGATAGTGAGCCAAACACACAAGAAAAAGCATTTTTTGATGTTATAAACAATGTTATGGGAATATGTAGTCTTCATTTAGAGAGTGAATACGGTGCTGATCTAGCATCATCTCTGTCTTCACCATTCTACTATAAACAGGTTGAATATACAGATAAGAAAGGAAAGAAGAAAACCAAAATAGATCCCTCATCTGCGCCAGTTCTTTACGCAAAACTTATTTACTCAGAAAAATCAAGGAAGATTCTTTCCCTATTTAAGACAAAAGGAAAGAAGGATTTAAATCCTTTTAAATATATTGATCAGTACTGTAATGTACGAATGGCTTTAATAATCGAAGGAATATTTATTAGTAAAACTGTTACATCTTTACAAATAAAAGTACATGAGTGTTATATCAAACCATTAAAACCTAGGGAGTCTTTACTAACAATTGAAGAGGAAGAGGAAGAGGAAGAGGAATAGAGTGAGGGAGATTATACAAAAGATGGTCTTGAAGACTTAGTTATATCTGATAAAGAAGTAACTTAGTAATATTAGGATTTATTTTTAATACAAATTTTGTATTAAAAATCAACCAAATCCTTAGAACTTACCCATGAGTTAAATTAGTAGTAAGGGGGGTCACTACGGTACAGACCAATCAGAAAGCCGGATTTAGGTCACGTGGTACAAATGGACCAATCAGCGTGCAGCAGAAGGTCATGTGACCTGTCAATCAAAGGTTTGCACGTGTGCGTGCAGTATTAGCCAATCATGGCCTAGATGACGTCATGAGGGGTGTGGTCGATGACGTCATGGGTGTGGTCGATGACGTCATAGGGGTGATGACGTGTTGTAAAAGTGACCCTGTGTCACCTTGGGGTGTGGCCCTGTAACCCTATAACCTTGTTACCCTAACTCTAACCCTAAGGGCTCTTATATTTGAAGACGAACCTGATGGCTCATCCATGTGGTAACCCTAAGAGAGAATTCACGCGGGCGCATGCGCACTAGAGACACTTGTGTTTTGGGGGGTAAACGGTGTTCCCCTTGGCCCTGACCCCTAGGGCTAGGGTGGGGCCGGGTCGAGGTCCCCCCGGGCGGTCACGTGATGATTCCCTAGGGAATTCAAAAAAAGGAAAAAAAATAAACGCACGTTTTTTGCACATGTGTCCACTGCGGATTATTCTGATAACCCTAAGTTTACAAGCGGGAACGTGTGCCCGACCCTACGGGTGTGGGGCGTCCCTAGTTTACTCTGATCCTCAGGTGACGGTACAAGCGGGAACGTCGACCCGAACTCGTGGTGGTGGTGCTGGGTGCTGGTGTCAGATGCCGGCGCGGATATGTTTCTGTACCTGGTGGAGCCCGTCTTCTTGCAACTGCAGGTTGTCCACCACATCCTGGAAATGAGCGTGGGTGCTGGGATGATCGTATGGTGATTGTTCGCACAAGTACTGGACGGTGCTTTGCAGGACGCTCAGGTTTTCGTGGGATGTCTCCAGGTTTTGTATGCACATGGTATAGACGAACTCGTACTGCTGCCGCTGCTTCTCTAGCTCGTGGGGGTCGATTAACTGGCGCGTTGCTTTCTTGGTCAACTGGTCGAGCCTGCATTCGTACGACCAGTCTAACTCGTTGTGCATGTTTTCCCGGAGGGCCCACAATTCGTCTAATTTGTCGAGTATGTAGTCTTTGCTGAACGCCTTGGGGGCCATAGTGGTGAAGGTGTGACACTTGGGTATGCAAGAGGATGGCGACCGAGAAGAACGCGAAGGAGAACACAGTGACTGGTCCAATCAGCAGCATGGTCCGTGTCGAGGTGTAGGGTCGATGGGAGGGTCTCTTATATGGACCTCTAAGAGGGGGCGCCAAGCCCCTCTGGGAAGGGTCTAAAAGGAGGGGGGATACCCCCCCATCCCCCCTCTTTTCGAGGGGGTCGAACGGGGGTGATGGGAAGGCACGTGACCCAGAGTATAAGAGGTGGGACCGGTCGCGACTCTCGTTGTCTGCAGTTGGTCTTTGTTCAAAGATGGCGGACTCTTTACCTTTTGGTATTTCTATGGTTTTAAACCAACATGTACCCGACGACGTTCCTGTACCCGACGATTTGCCGGTGTTACCGCCCGAGGTATTATTGATTATTGCGAGGGAGTATCGATTGGCCACGGCGGAGGATCGTGCTTTTAGTGGGTGGCACAGGATCCATTCAGAGATGCGCTATTTACCCCGGTGCCCTAAACGCAAGCGTCTCATCAACCTGAAGGGGTTTTACGTTCCTCGCCATGGCAACCATTTGGAGCCCGTGTCGGGGTATTTTTACCGTCGTCTCATCCGGAAGGTGTTTGCCAGAGACGCGGATCCCAGGTTGTTCCAGTGGTTCAGAAAAAACTTTGGCCACGACGATTATCTCCGGTGCAACCAGGCAGCCGAGTGGCCCTTTATCCACTGTCGCTATTGCGGGGAGTCCCACGAATGTGGCTACGAGAAGGAGGATGAGGAGTGGGAGTACCAGCGAGAACAGCGGATCTACCGGAAGAAGATGCGGCGCGTGGCGAATGTCTGGGCCCAGCGGGACTGGCTGAAACGACTCCGCCCTCGCCGTCCCAAGACCGCCCGCTGAACCCTCTCACCTTCAATTTTTCATAGGGACCCCTTTTGGGGTCCCGCCCACATTTGCAAAAAGTCAATGATCAACACTCAGATTAAAAAACAAATTTTTTTTATTGATTATCGCACGGGTCGATCGCGTTGCGCCAGTTCTTGCACGTAGCCCTTGTAAGCCTCTCGGTATTGATCTTGCAGGTGAATGAGCATCTCGGTGTGATCGTAATGGGCTTGCAATCCTCGTCGAATGCGTTCGCGGAGATACTCGTCGAAGGTTCGATAGTCGTCGAGGCGTAGTTGGCGATGATACTCGGCATTCATGGGGACAGCGTGTCTCGAGTGCGTTGGAAGAGCGACAAGAGTTGCAGGTGGTGGATCGGTAAGGAGGGGACGACCAAGACGGCACTGCGTGGATGAAGCACTGGAAACGTCGAGCCGTGCAGGTGAGTGAAGCTCTGGTCGCTGGCTGCGCGTTTATACCATTGCCCGCTGGTGACGTCACACAGGAACACGTCTTTACCTAATGCGTCAGCGATAATGGTCAGCTGGTCCGTGTCGCTCATGTCGCGTAAGGGTGTGTGCGACCCAAAGAGAAAGACGGTGTGCGCGTCGCGCAGCACGTGCTGGGTCGGGCCGGTGATGAAGATGAACGCGCATCCCTTGGTGTTCGGCCAGGGCGGCGATCTGGTTGTCGGGGGTATAGACCGTGTAGTCCTGAAGCTTGGGCATAATCCCGAGCGAACGACGTTTTCTTCGCCGTCGCCTGGACGGTCGTGGAAGGGGGGCGGGTTGCATGAGTGGAGCGGGTGAGGGGCGAGTAGGGTATTTATAGTGCAGGGGTGGAAAAAACCGAGCACGCGGGGGCGGAGCTCGACCTGACCAATCGTGGCTTTTCAGGCCCTTATAAGGCGCGGGTGACGTCATCTCTGCACGTGATAGGGAGGGAGTATAAAACGGCGCGGGGCGGTCCTGACGGCCTAGTTTCATCATGGCCGCTTGTACGAGACACCCCACGCGTCCGGCGCCCGTGCCGACCGATCGTTCTAAAAGCAAGAAACGTCCAGCGGAGGACGCTTTGGAAGACAAGACCGAAGTGTTGGAGGAAGGCGAATTGGCCGCTTGGTTCTTGAACGAGATGGATCAGGCCACGCAGACGGATCCCGTCCCGTACGCGCCGGTGGACCGACCCGGGGTCTGGATGTGCCCGTTGCATCCCGACGAAAGTTTGTCCGAGGGACGCAAGAACGAGTTTGTCTATGTCTACTGCCCGAGGGACACGTGTCCCGTGTTCAGTCCTCAAGACCGCGTGGACGAATGGATGACCCTGGTGGCTCAACAGTTGCATGAGGAGTTGCGTCAACGATGGGACGAGTTGACCTGTTTTTGCGATCGACGATTGGCGTTGCGCAAGAGCGGGTCGGAGAAGAATCCTCAGCGCATGTACCTGGCCTGTCGCGATGGAGGCTGCCGCTGTTTCCTGTGGTTGAACCTCCCCTTGTCGGGCAAGATGCGTCGTCGCGTCGATGGGGAAGACTGGAGTAGCAGCCTACCCAAAGCCAAACGAGCGTGCTTGGCGGCTCGCCTGCGGGGCGTGGACGGGTCGGTCAGCAAGGGGTTCATGATGTGCGACAATGGGTACAACACGTTGTCCTCCCCGGGTATTTTCGAAGGTCTGAGGTATCGCCCGTGGATGCACGGCGCCTGGGAGGAGTATCAAGGGGCCAGCACGCCGGACGCCCGTCGTCAAGTGTTGTTGTTGGCGTACGCTCGGTACGAAGGGGAAGACGGCCATCATCCCGAGAGTCCACGGGTGCTGAGAGAGTTGCGCGAGCATTGGTTGGAGGGGAAACCTAAAGTGTGGCGCGGCAGTGTCTTTACCGCCGACGAGATGGACCGGTTGAACCAGATCCGCCAGTCACGGTTGGACCCCGAACGCCCTTGGTGGCAGTCACGACGTGATAGTGTCAACCAATAAAAAATAAGAAAGAGAGTCTTGTGTCTTGTCGTTATTGCAGCGCGTGCGTGCGACATGAAGAAGAAGAAGCGCCGCGTGAGTTGGGCGAACGCCTATGAAACGCCCTCGTTGCGCGGGAGTCTGGGGGGTGTGGCGCGTTTGGCGCAAGCGCACGGCGTGCCGACGTCTCGCGCCCGTGCCAAGTTGCAAGGGTTGTTGAGTTACACCTTGCACAAACCGCGACGACGACGTTTCCCTACCCTGCCGGTGGTGGTGCATGGGATGGACGACCAATGGGTGGCCGACCTGGTGGAGATGCAACCGTTGAAGAAATGGAATCGGGGAATGCGCTACTTGTTGACGGTGGTGGATGTGCTGTCCAAGGTGGCCTGGGTGGAACCGTTGAAAGCCAAGACGGGCGTGGCGGTGGCGGCGGCGTTCGAACGCATCCTGAAACGGGCCCGTGGACGCCAACCCGTGCGATTGCAGACGGATGCCGGCAAAGAGTTTTACAACCGGACGTTTCAGGCCTTGATGACGCGTCGGAAGATCCATCATTTCTCGACGTACGGCGATACCAAGTCGTCGGTGGTGGAACGATTCAATCGGACGTTGAAGGAACGCATGTACCGTTACTTTACCGCCCGCAATACCTACCGGTACGTGGACGCTTTACCCGCGCTGGTGCAGGGCTACAATGTGACCAAACACCGCAGTATCGGCATGGCCCCTCGCGACGTGACGTGGTCCAACCAACGCCAGGTGTGGCAACGTTTGTACGGGAAACGTCTGGCGCGTCGCGTGCGCCCCAAATGGAAAGCGGGGGATCGCGTGCGTTTGCAGAAACAGCACCGTCCGTTCGAGAAAGGGTATTTGCCCGGCTGGACCGAAGAGGTGTTTCTCATCGACCGGGCCGTGCCGGGTCCCGTGGCCACCTATAAAATCAAGGAATGGGACGGTACACCCGTCAAAGGCACCTTCTACGAGCAAGACGTGCAGAAAGTCGACGTGCAGGACGACGCGCTATTTCGCGTGGAGAAAGTGTTGCAACGTCGACGCCAAGAGGTCAAGGTGCGTTGGAAAGGCTGGCCCAAAAAGTACGACAGTTGGATTCCCAAGCGTAGTTTGGCCTCGTTATGAGTCGTCGGGTGGCCTTGATGCCCGCCCCGTTGGCGGGGCCGTCGGCGGCGCCGTTTGGTCGTATGCAGAGTGCCCCGCTACCCAGCCAAAAGACCTGGATGGATATGATGGAACGATTGGAGGCCAAGTACGGACCCAAGAAGGGGAAGAGGAGGAAGAAGGTCAAGAAGGTCCGTAAGAAGAAGCGCCCTGCCAAGAAGAAGCGTCCCTCCAAGAAGACCCAGCGCGCGTTCCGGGCTAAATTGCGAGGCATGGTCAAGCGCGGCAAGAGCGTCACGTTGGACACGACGCTACGTCGGTTGGTGCAAGCGTTCCCCCAGGCCGATCACGCGTTGAAGGTCTGGCCCAAACGGTCCAGTTTACATAGTACCGTGGGTCGGGTGCCCGGGTTCAAGCGTAAATTGAATACGTTCCTATAAAAACGGGTGAGTCTCGACCCGAGAGGAAAGAGAGAGAGAGATGGAACCGTCGAGTCGATCGTTGTACGTCACGTTGCTGAGTAACACCAGCAAACCGGAGTTTCCCCACAATACGCCGACCTCGTTCAAGGTGCGTCTGCCGTACCCGTTGCGCGTCAAGAACTGGCAGGTGGGCGTGGCCGGCGTCTACTTACCCGGGCCACCGAATGTGGTCTCGCATGCGGTGACGTCGCATCCCGTGACGTCGCATCCGACCGCCCCTCTGACGGAACATCGACAATCGAATTTGTACAAGGGATCGGCCAACCAACGATTGGTGCGCATGGATTCCCGAGCCATGAAGGGGAGCGATTCGACCGCGACGCAAGATGTCACCACGACCATGGAGGATGCCGACATGCCCGAAGCCACCACGGGGGTGACGTTTATGAAAAAAGTGGTCCGTTGGTTGCAACAAGATAGGCTGAAGAAACTCTTTACCGGGTATAACTTTGGTACCACCCAGGTGGATTATACGCTTCGGTTCGAATGGAAGGACGAGGCGGGATTGCCTACGTTTTGGATCCTGAATGATAAAATCAACATTGCCTACAACAAACCGCGCCCTTACTTGGGGTTCAATCGGGTGTTGGCTGAAACGATGGGATGGATTAAGAGAAAGGAAGACCAATCGTACGAGCTGGGTCCCAATTTGTTGATGTACCTGCATGTGGACCGACCCAAGGCCCCGAAGATCGGGGCCGATGCGGATAAGAACCAATTGTTCACGTTTACGGATTACGTGCACGTGAACGGAGGCATGGTGTATTTGTCCATGGTGATGGATTGGCAGTTTGTGAATTTGGACGACGCTTATGCCCAGGCCACCACGCACGTGTACGTCCCTCCCAAGGTCCTGTGGAATCGTTTCCGATGGATCATGGACGACGAGAGCGTGTGGATCAAGGATGGGGGGATTAGTTCCTTGGGGTTTGTCAATCTGGAAGGCTCCCCGCATTATTGGAAGAAGAAGACCGTGGGCATGACGTTGACGAAAAGCGGCAACAAGTACGAACCCAGGTTTGGTTGGCTCATCGGCACCACCAAACTGAGCAAGTCCGGCACGTATAGAATCATCGTCGAGATCTACACGACCGACAAGGTCTTGTTTGACAAGACGAGCGTGACTGCCTGGACTAGTTTCTACGTGCAGAACATCGACTCGGCCGTGACGACGCACGTGGACGAATACTTGGGCACGCACATGGTGTATTACCATCGCCTCGTACAAGATTTCCGGCTGACGCAGCAGTCGGACGATACGTCGCGGTTGTACGTCAAGGTGACCATGGACGGCGTGCCCAGCACGTACCCGGCCACGTTGACGGATCAATGTTACGTGGTGGTCTACGGGTACGACACCGCGGCGCCGTGGCAACCCATCAGTCAAGTCACCGACGTGTACGACGATCATCCGGTTATTCGGCGAGGTACCACCACCACCTCCACCAGCAGCACCACCGAAACGACCACCCAGCCCACGCATACCGGGAGTCAAGACAAACAGAAGAAGACCACGGTGACGCCCGCGACGCACGGGGGCCCACCCACGCGTCCGGTGCATCTGTACTGCAATGTGGGGGAGAGCAGTATCGTGGGGACGCAGATCACCAATTTCTTGCGAGACCTGCCCTATAAAGACGAGCCCATCCGCTGGGAACCGGAACACGTGCAGTATCACCGGGTGCGCGGAAATACGGTGGAGATTGTAGAAGTGGAAGTGGCCGAGACGAACGGCGAGTTGTTGACCCTGAACCCGGCGGGAGAGACGCAAGTGACGTTGCATTTCCAGGCATGAATCGGATCGTGTTGGTCAGCGATCCCACGGAAGAGTTTCCCAACAACACCGCCAGTTCGTTCAAGGTACGCTTGCCCGTGCCTTTGGCATTGAAAGGGGAAGGATGGAAGGTGGGGCTGGCGGCCATCTCCACTCCCGACGCCGCCTTGGATTTGACGAGACTCACGACGGCCGTCAACCCTCGCGTGGCCATGGTGGGTTCCAAGTTGGTGAGGAATTTGACGCCCAACGACACCCCGGTCCACTATCAAACCACCCTCCAGATCAAGGAACTGACCGACGATCCCAGCGTGGTGGATGGGGTGAGTCTGATGAAAGCCATCATAAGCAAAACGCAGTTTAACGAGATGAAAGAAGCCCAATCGAAGAGTAAACGGCTCTACGACAAGTTTCGGGTCACGTACGAATGGGACGGCGAGGACCTGCGCATCCTGGCCAAGGAGTTGGACGACATCGCCTTGACGACCGGCATGGCGTTCGTGCAATGGCATGTGCACGTGAGCATGGCCAAGCTGATGGGGTGGCTGGTACAAAACAAAGATAAGAGTTATGCCTTGGGCCCCAATCTCCATTACGAACTCCTTTACAAGACGAGTGGTAATGGGAATTATTACCAAGACGTCAAGAACACGGAATTGAGCAGGCACGACCTTTGGAGAATAGAAAGCGGCCTCTTAGAGTTGAGTCAGTGCATCAATTGGCGCTTCGTCAACTTGAACGTGGCCTTCCGAGAGGTGGTGGGGAAACCCTTGCGCACCTTTCTGGTCTACTCGGACTTGGTGGACAGCAATATCGTCGGTGGCCAACTGCATGCCATGGTGCGCGAAGTGGAGCACCGACACCAAGGCAAGGGCGTGGCCTACTTTGAACCCTTGCACATCCAATGGTTACCGTGTAGGCGCGAGTACATGGACGTGGTGGAGGTGGAAATTGCCAAGAGTCACGGAGACTTGGTCAAGTTCGGCGCGGGACGTACCCTGATCACCTTCTTGTTCGAACGAGACGTATAAAAAAGGCGCGTGCCACGGGCAACGTATCACATCATGTGGGGAGGTAGTCTGACGCGGTACCGTCCACCCCTGTCACCGCAGGGTGGTCGAGGACTGAAGACGGATCTGCTGTTTGGTGTGGGCGGACCCATTCTGTCCAATTTCGCGAAAGCTGGCGCGAAAGCCATGGGACAAGAGATAGAAAAGAAACTTGAAACGCAAGGCCCTTCCCATTCTCGCGACGGTGGCCAAGAGGAAGGCGACCTCGGTTGGTAAGAGGGTAGGGACGTCGTTGTACAAGAAAGGAGCTAAACGCTTACGCGACGTGCTGGGTGTGTGAGATGACGCGTCCACGAAGGTTGGTGGTGCAATCCAGACCTCGTTATCAACGGAGCGTGCCCTCGCCGTTTGGACGACAACGAGGGGGAGGGTTCATCAACATCCTGCGCTCATTCCCGGGTTACGACTTTTTGAGACGACGGTTGCAGGCCAAGAGACGTCGTACCCAACGCGGAGGATGGATTAGTGCCAGCGTCCCCAAACCCCCGGGGTACGACTTGACGAAATGGTTGTTGGCCCAGGAACGTCGACGTCGCGCCCAGCGCGGCGGATGGTTCAATCCTCACATCCCCAAGCCGCCGGGCTTCGGCCTGCCCAAATGGGTGGCGGACAGGACGCGTATAAAACGACCACGTCGCCGCTGAGGAGACGCACTCCTCCTCCTTCGGCATCATGAGTAGTTTGGACATTTTCTCGGTCCCTTCGACCGACTACGATCTGCAGGGGTATAAGATGGTACCCTACCACAAATTGAGCGCCAGCATCACGCCCATGAAGTTCTCGGTGCAGGCCTTGGAAGATTACGTGGATTTGAATCGCAGTTATTTTGTCATCGACCTGCGGTTGTACTCGTCGAGTACCAATGGCATCGTGGCCGATGCCAATTCGGCGTCGGATGCCAACAACACCAAGTTCGTGTACGCCGTCAACAACTTGGCCCACACCATCTTCAAGCAGATCAACGTGCGGTTCAATGGCACGCTGATGACCGAACAGACCGACACCTACGCCTACTCGGCCTATTTCCAGACCCTGCTCAACTACAGTCGCGACGAGGGAGAAACGTTGTTGCAGCCTCAAGGTTGGGTCAATTTCTTGAACGTCACGGCTTCGCTGGCCGCCGGGGGCGTCAACGACGACATCAGTACCACCAATGGCTGGGCCCACGGGGATACCAACCTGCTCAAGACCCTGACCACCCCTTTCCGAAGCAACAACGTGGTCCGTTTGGTCATGCGACCGTACCTGCCCGCCTTCCACACGGGCAAGATCATGGTGCCCGGGGTGGAAATGAATTTTGAGTTGCACTTCAACAGTCCCGATTTCTATACCTTTAGCACCCTGACCAGTGGCACCGGCGTCAAGCGGTACGTGACGTTGCGAGAGCAAGATGTGGACATCACCTTGCACTTGTGCCGACTGAACCTTAACCCGGATGTCTATGCCTCCCTGGAAAGAAATCGCAAGATCCAAAAGCAGGTGGTCAAGTACCCGGTGGTGAGGGATCAGATTCGCTCGTTCACGTTCAACGGGACGACCACCGTGTGGCAGCAAGATAACTTGTTCTTGGGCAAAGTACCCCAGCGCATGATCGTGGGGATCTTGGACAGTACGGCCTTTAATGGGGACAAAGAAAAGTACCCGTTTGCCTTCCAGAAGAAAGGGATCACCTCCGTGCGTCAGTTTATCGAGGGGGAAGAGTACCCGTACGTCACCCTGGAACTGAACGGGGCCAATAACCGCAAAGATCGACTGGGGTATTATCGGTTCATGGAAGCCACCGGAGCCGTGCCCAAACATTGCGAGTTCATGGTCAAACCGGACGAGTGGGGACAAGACAAGAATTGTACCCTGTTCATGTGGAACAACGTACCCAGCGGGGACGCGGATGGACCCAAACTCAATCCCAAGCAGACCGGCAACGTGCGTCTGGAGATAAAGTTCAGAGCGGCCGTGAATGCCAACATCACCATCTTGGTGTGGGCAGAATTTGAAGGCGTCATCTACATCGATCACTTGGGTACCGTGATCTATGATACCTCCGTGTAAAGGGAACCAGGGTTTAGTTGGACGATGGAATTGGTGGCGTTGAGTGATCGACAATTGAGAGCCTTGGCGCTCTCGGACCCCGAGTTGAAGCGCGTGTTCCAAGGCGTCTATCCCTCCGATCAATTGCCCGAGCATCCTCCCAAGACCACCCGGGGTGCCTACATCGTCAACACGGACCCGGCCGGCGAACCGGGTCAGCATTGGTTGGCCCTCTGGACAGAAGAGGGGGTGTGCGAAGTGATGGACAGTTACGGGTTGCCGTTGACCGTCTACGAAGCGCCGGGATTTCACGAATGGATCGCGCGGCATTGGAAATACGTGGTGCGTAGCGACAAGACGTTGCAGGCCTACGACAGTCAGGCCTGTGGTCATTATGCTTTTGCGTACCTGCAAGACCGCGTGCGACAACGGAGCCTGTTGGAGTTTGTGGAAAGTTTTCGAGACGGCGATTACGTGTGGAACGATCATCGCGTGGGGGAACGCGTCCGTCACTGGATCCAGAGTAAACTGCGCGACGTGGGCATGGACGAACCCGATGGACCGGATACGCAACGCTGTGTCTCTCGACGTTGTTTATTTCCTTCATTAAACGAGTCTTGAAACTTGACCGAGGTGTGTTTTTTTATGTGTGTCCCACAAGAGGGAGACGGCGAGAAAGGACGACTATATAAAGGGGACGGGACCAGGATCCAACGTGGGTGCGGGGGGCCTCCGCGCGAGCGGTCGGTCCGACCTCAAGGGTTCTCTCCCGGCCGGTGGTGGGCACGTCCGGTGTTTCCATAAAATAGTGCTAACCCTTGACCACTGCATGACCGAGTCTGGCCGCGGGGGTTCTCCGTACTCATTCCCCAGGGGACCTTAGCTCAGCGGGTAGAGCAGCGGCTTTGCACGCCGTGGGTCATCGGTTCGAGTCCGATAGGTTCCACGCCACGTCGTCGCGGGCGCTCCATAAAACCGGTGCGCTCGTGGCGACGTGATTTTTTTTGGTGAGAAAATGATTACGCGACAAGATAAGCGACGTGTCCTGGAAGCCTTGGACGAACGTCTGTTGATGGAACTCGTGATCCATCCCGTGGACGCGTTGTGCGACACCTGGGATTATGGACACTATCGAACCTTTCGTCGATTGGCGTGGGCTAGCGATTGGTTGGGGTTGGCCCGAGCGTTGAACGCCTGCCCGGAAACCACCGTGGTGGAGACCACGCTGACCCTGATAAAAGACGCCTCGCCGCGATTGTACGCCATGGTGTCGACATGATTCGACATCCCTGCAACACGCTGGTGGGCGGCCCGTCGAGGTGCGGGAAATCGACGTGGACGCGCGCTTTTTTACGGCACGCCGATCAATTGATACACCCCCCTCCTCGGGTGAAACATTATTGTTACGGGGCCTGGCAACCGGCCTTTGACGAGATGAAAAAAGAGAAGGTGCATTTTTCACGAAGGACTGCCCACGTCGGAGGAGTTGGACCAATGGTTCGGTCCCACGCAAGGGGGACTCTTGGTGTTGGACGATCTCATGGACGAAGGCGCCAACGACAAACGCGTGTTGGATGTCTTTTCCAAGCACTCGCATCATCGGAACATCAGCGTCCTCTTCCTGTGCCAGGATCTATTCCCGCCCGGCAAATTCGCCAAGACCATTTCGCGCAACGCCCATTACATCGTGGCGTTCAAGAACCCTCGGGATCAAGTGGGCATGCGCACCTTGACGCTGCAAGCCTTTTCCAACGACTGGTCGCACGTGATGAACATCTTTCGCGAATGTACCCAGCGCCCTTTTGGCTATTTAATGCTGGACCTGCATCCCGCATCAGGCGATCGGTACCGTCTATTCACCAACGTGTTACCGGAGGAAGGACCGACGGAAACCTAAGAAAGACAAGCATGAGTCGACGGTCCACCCCCTCGTCCGACGAGTTTCGGGACGATGTGAATTACTACCAATTGACCTTTGAGAATGAACTGGCTCGAGAACAGGCGCGACAACAGCGGAGACGGGAGGCAGGCCAGCAACGGGGCTTATCGGAACGCTTGGAGGGACACACCACGCCCTTGTCGGTGGGAGTAGGACGTTCCCCCCTCGTCACGCCCAATGCGGTGCGGGATGCTTTACATCGGGCCATGGAAATGTCGGGCGTGCCCACGGCCCCCCCGGCCGGGGTGGGCGTGGCACCCAATGTCTCGTCGCCGAGTTCGGGCGTGCCCAGCGTGACGACCATGCGGGCAGCGGCCCAGGATTTACCCTCGCCCACGTTTAGTCCCCGACAAATCGAGATGATGGAACGGATTGCCCGAGGAGATTTTCTGGCCGGGCAGATCGATGCACTGTTGGAGTCGGTGGGTCTCGACAACAATCAATTGACCGATTATATCGTCAGCCGTTCCATGACACCCCCGTCACCACCACCACCCCCGGCACCGCGAGGGGCACCGCGAGGGCGCGGTCGACCCCCGCCCCGGGGTCGAGGCCGGGGACGTGGCGGGGTGCCACCCGGAGGAGGTGGCGGGGACGATGGAAGTCCGCCCGGGGGCGGTGGCGGTGGAGGCGGCGGCGGTGGACGTCGTGGCCGTGGCCGTGGGCGTGGGCGGGGCCGCGGCACACCCCCTCGACGAGCACGCATGAATCAAGACGAATTACGACGACAGATGGATCTGTTGGCCGAAGATGCTTGTCAACGGTCGGTGGGGCGGCGCATTGCCGGCATCACGCACACCAATACCGTCACCACGGTCTACAAGGATGGAGGCGAACCCGAAGTCTATCGCACCTCGTCGCGTTTGTCTACCCCCAACACGGTATGAAAAACAGCCTCGGTTCCTTACCCCGTCACATTGCATCATGGTCCGACGCGGACGGAGACGACGACGACGGAGACGACACTACCAACGAGGGGGGATTTTACCCTTTCTCGTGCCTCTGGCCATTGCCGCCGGCAAGGCCATTGCAACCGGGGCGGTGAGTGGTGCGGCCGGGTACGGGGTCAAGAAAGGATTGGATGCCGCCACGCGCAAGAAACGCGTGGGTAAAATCTCTTGGGCGCAGGCGCAGGCCAACCAGCGCCTGGTTCGCAACATGCGCAACCGATGGATGAAGATGGCCGGGGTCAAGTAAACTATAAAGACCCCCTCGAACGTGTGTCCCAGGGAACACGACACCATGGTGCGACGCCTACAACGACAACTGCCCTTTTTGCGGAGCGTGTTGCGAGAAGCCGACCAGAACGTGAGACGGGAACGATTGCAGCTTGCCAATGCCGATCAAGTCAATGCCATCAGTGAGTTGGTGATGAACACCTTGAAAGGGAACGTGGAGGTCCCCCCTCAACTCTTGGATCAACTGCGTCCGCACAAGCACGCGTTGCGCGAGATGGCGCGTCGCAAACATTCCATAAAACGGCGACGGTCCGTCATGATGGCTCAAACCGGGGCGGGAGTGTGGCACGCCTTGGATCGCGTGTGTCGTCATTGCCTGACAGGATGAGTCACGGACCGTACCAGAAAAAGTACCTGGTGTCCCCGGCGGACATGGAACGACTGGTGGACCATTACAAAGGCACGTTGATGGAGAATTCTCGGTTGGCGCATGCCGCGCGGTTGGCCGCCAAACAACACGCCTTGTTGGCCTCCCCCGAGATTCCGCCGGCCACCAAGAAGATCCGCGTCAAGGCTCTGGGACCCGAAGTACGTCGAGCCACCAAACGCGTGCGGACCATGAATCTCCCGGCGGCCGGAGGGGCGGCGGGGGCCGACGACGACGACGACGGGTTTGCTCAAGGACCCATGGAAACCTTCTTGAGAACGCTTATGAAAAGCAGCACGCCCCAACCCAAGGCCACACCCAAACGCAAGCCCAAAGTCCCACCCAAGCCGGCCTTCTCGGTCCCGTTACTGGCCGACGATTGGGAACAGGAATTGGCGGTGCCCATTCCCAGTACCTCCAAGAGCAAAGGCACGTCGACCTTGAGCAAAGGCAAGACCCCTGCCTCCCCCCAGAAGAAAAAAACCCGCTTCAGTTTTCATCTCCCCAAGGTGCCCAAAGAAGCGCAGAAGTTGAGACGTCAACCCGGCTGGAGCGAGTGGGGAGAAAAGGTGCAGCGGAAACTCGATGGCAAGGACTACTAGACGCCGCCGCCACCGCGCGTCGCGCCGTGGACGGCGCCGTCGTCGCATGATAGGTCGAGGGTTGGACGTCCAAAAATGGTTGGCCAAGACAGGCATCGAATTTCATTGGCCGGGGTATCAATACATGGGGCCTGGCACCCATTTGGAGAAACGTCTGAAGCGCGGGGATCCCGGGATCAACCGGCTGGACCGCATTGCCAAACAACACGACATTGATTATTCTCGGTCGCGCAATCTCCAGGACAAGTGGAAAGCCGACGACAAGATGATTCGCGCCATTCAAACCCTCCCGGGGAAAAAGACCATGACCGAAGCCATCGTCAAAAAAATCATGCAAGCCAAACGTAAATTGAAACTGTAACCAAACATGTTTATTGTCGCTTACTACAGCTTTTTTTCCTAGGCAGTGCTATTTCTTGAGGTGGTTGTGTAACTAAAGAAGAGTTCTAGTGACCTAATAAACATTACATTTTCACACTATACATTTTACATCTCAGTTTTTTCATCGCGTCACACTTGAAGATCGTCACACTTGAATATCGTCACACTTGAATATCGTCACACTTGAATATCGACCCTAGTTCCCGTCCTGGGCTCCTTAAGAGCTATCCCTCAGCTTCCCAATCGATGGGTTCCGACCATTCGGGCGGCATCATCACATACATGACTTCCGTGGGGCCCAAACCCACATCTTTATCGGTGGGGCATTGACGCAACATGGTTTGGCACTGCTCGCATCGACCGTACACTTTGAAAACGGGACGTACTTTGATGGCGTCATCCGGCACAATCTCGGCTTCAGTTAACAAGATTTTCAAGAAATCGAAGGAAGGGTGGACCTTGATCGCTGTCGGCAAAGGCAGCATCTCCTTCGTCAACCCGCAACAAATCATGGCTCGTAATTCGATGGGTTCCGGGGGCGGGAGGGTCTTGGTCTCCATGTCGTATTTCGTGAGGTACGAGAAAATGCCCAAGAGACGTTTGCTCACTTGATCCGAATTGCCCGTGGTCAAACATTTGATCAGCGCGGGGAGTTCCTTCTTCATCAGGGTGAAATGCCATGACAACGGGTATGGCAATGAATGGTGCGAATACATCGCATACATCCACTCGCACTGTTCCTGGGATTCGCTCTCGATGCGTACACCGTCTGTAAACAAAAAAAGAGTTCAGTCAGAGTCGGGCGGTGCCGATTTGCCTACCCCATAATAATGACAATCGCACACCCACCCGCTGTGGTTGTAACACTCGGCATGGTCCAACACGGGGTGAGGACCTCCACGCTCTCGCTTGGTCAAGAACGTGTGGACGTTGACCGGCGTCGACTGTACCAGCATAAAGACCCTGCACAATAACCACACGCAATGGCAAGGGGCTCGCGGCCGGGTGTGAGCATGGCGTAGAGGGTAAGGGTGAACCACTCTCTCCAACGTACCTTTCGCTATGTTGGCCCCTTGGTGGACAGAACAATAACACTTGGCCTCGTTGCCGTCGATCCTCAAGTGGGACGCCATGGGAGTTAGCCGGTGTCTTCGTCAACAGTAACCAAACATGAGCAACAATAGTCACTCTACGACCATTGCAGTGACATGAGCCGGGAATCCCCTGCTCTATATATCACCCCTCTCTGGCCTGGGTCCCGGGCTCTCTCGGCCCACCCCAAAAGAGGGGGGATGGGGGGGTATCCCCCCTCTTTTGGGGGCTTTTTTAGAGGGGGGTCTGGTGAAATGAGACCCCTCCTCACACACCATAAAAAGACCTCTCTCACCCAGTCGACTCAAACCCAAACAGTCCTCATGCGATCTTTCTTGGAATGGTGTGGCCTTTCACTTTTGATTGGTGTCTTCTGTGTGCGAGGGAACTGGTCCGAGCCGTCATCCGTACGCCCTGTTGCCGCGTGCTGGTCCATAAAGCCTGTTTGTACGCCTCCTTGGCCGTCACTCCGTCCCGTCCTACACCCACGTGCCCTCACTGTCAACAAGAGTTGGGTCTGGCACGTTTTCGACGCTTGTGTTGGCAGTTGTCGGGTAAGTGGAGTTCATGGTTTGAATGTCCCCTCGCCCCTGCTCCCCCCTCACGCTCATTCTTACCATGGGGTTTACTTACAGATCATGGATCCACCGCCGCCGCGCCACCACCGTCTTCCGCCGGTCCTCCCGACGACGACGAGGTAAGTGGAACCCATCGGTTGAATTTTCCCGCGCCCCTAGCACCCCCTTTCCCGCGTCCCTGGCACCCCTTGGCTCATTCTTCCTTTGTTCGTTCCACTTAGGTGCCAGCACCACCACCACCATCGTCACCACGCCGCGACGCCAGGCCATCACAGGTAAACATTCTTTTTTTCGTGCACGCCATGGGACTTGGGCCGTGATGTGAACCTGAGCCCACCCCGGTTTGGTCGAAGACAAACCGGGTCAAGTCAGTCCCAAACGCCGTTCTAGACTCAACGGGATGTCTTGCGTGATGGAGACCTTGTGCTCCAAAGGATCCGACACCTCGTTTTTCTCCGTCTCGCTTTGCTGAATTTTTCAGGGTCGTCTTCCAGTGGGCTGTGATACTTTGTCTACAAGGTGGAGTCCACGTTGCTCCCTTTCCCCTGTTTTCCCTTACGGTATGAATTTCTCGTTGGCACCTGTTTTAGAAGCTGTCTCTGTTTTTTTGGTATTTTTTTTATTCTGGCCGGTTTTTTCTCATAGGAGGATAAGGTTAGTTGACTTTCTTGGCTGTCCTCATCCACTGCTTTTTTTTTTCTTCGTGCTGGCCAAGAACTCTCTCCCTCTCAATCCGTTTTGCGCCACTTGGGTACGTCTCCTAGCTTGGCATTCCTGTCCCTTTGACGATTCTCCTCTGGATGGCTTGACTGTCATTTAACACTGGGAAGATGACTGGCCCTTTGAAAAATGAAGGTCCAACAGCTCCCTCGAGCTTAGGGTGAACTCCTTGCCAATAACAGCCAGACGATTGATCTTTGGTGGTCTTTGAAATGATGTCTGTTGGCTCTCCCTCTCGTCCTTGATACCATTTGTCGTCTTTGCCAAGGGGTGCATGTCCCGAGGCCGGGGAAGAACGAGTTTACAGACCTACCAGAACAAGCATGGTTACTCCAGACATCCACAGCTTGGTTGCCTTGGTAATGGTTACAGGACCACCTGAAAAACCTGTCGGCGACAATCCCTTGTGATCGGTTTGAGATGCTGTTGGATAGCTTGGAGCGTTCAGAGTCATCCTTGCAGTTCCCCCGGTTGCGACCACACCCTTGCTGTCATCTTGTAAACTGTTGTTCGCCGAGCAGAAGTCGTCAAGCTGCGAGGACTTCACAAGCCTGATGGTCGATTCCTTTCCATCACTGTACCCCACGTTTACTAGAGAAGTGGTTTCGTCTGAATGGGATCACACCACCACCACAGAGGATACAGGTTTGTTGAAGACCACCTCTGGCCAGGAGGATTGGTATTGCAAACAGTGACTAGTTCCAGGGGTGCTTCCGTGTACTGGGAGTGGTCTTGCTTCAGTGACAGGTCCCCAACTTGTCAGCCCGAACCAAGTGGACTTGACATGGTACTCTTCCCCAGGTAGTATTCCTTGTGTACCATCAGTCTGCCTTGTCCTTCGATGCGTTCGTCTGTGCTTTCCTCACAAGGACACACCCTGTTGATTGGCTTCTTTGGTGACTTTTTTGGTAATGGTCTTCTGCATCCATCCCTGATGGATCCTCGAGCACGTGACGCGTCTTGGGCGAAACATCGGCTTCTTGGATGGATAGCTCTCTCTCTCTGTTTGTGCGCTCTCGCATGCGTTTTCCATGGCTTGTCCTTGTGTCGAAAGAAATGGAAGTGGAGGGTCACTTCCCTACAGAGAAAGCCTGACGAGTCGAACGCGTCGTGTTTGGGGGAACACTGTGACCTGGACACTGATGACACCACTCAGCGAGAACCAGAAAGACCTTTCCATAGCCTTTCGTGCAGAAAACCAAGCAAGCACATTCCACCTGATCGGAAGGATCATCCGTTCCATCCGTGTTTTTTGGGTGGGACATCTGTTCCAGCCTTTCTTCATCGGTTGGTGTGTTGACTGCTTGTTCTGCAAATGTCACTAGACCCAAGCAAGTCTTTAGTCACAGTCACTGGTACAGGCCAAACACTAACACAAGTTCCTGCATCATTCACTTTCACTGTCACAGGGTTCCCGGTTCAATCCGTCTGCCCTTGTTTGGATTCGTGGAAGTTCGTCATCGAGGTTCATTGCACTGTCAGAGCTCCATTGGTTTTGTGGGATGATTTTCCTGGGCTTTGCAAGGTAGGCCACTGCACGAAACCACCCTCTCCTTGTGTGGTATGGAACAAGATGGTGTTCGTGCATACCTGTCTTTTTCCAAGACACCTACTTTAGTAGGTACAGGTGAGTTGGTTCTACTTTGTGTCAGTTGGCGATGGAAGCTGTCGACGATGGTGTCTATTGGGTTGGATCTGATTCTTCTAATGTTGGTCTGCCGGTACCAGCTGCGCCCGGGTTTTAGGAGAGGTGGGTTGCTTTTGCCATCCTCCCTTTGGTGGAGGAGACCGTCGATCCTTCATGGACGCCTTTCCTCCTTTGCTGTTAAGATCTCTGGTCTGTGGTCTTTTTGTGAGCCCGACGAGTCATCCAAGCTCTGACATGGACGGAGTCCTATTTTTCATCAGCAGCATTCGGTTTGGAGTTCACAGACAGGTGAGTGGTTTGGACTTCCCCGTTCGAGGGATGTTTCCCTGTGCAGCTTGGACCTTTCATGTCGGCGCTGGTTTCGTCTGATTTGGCAGGTAGGAAGGGGAAAACCCTGTGCTTCTTTGACATAGTGTGTGAACACTTTTTCTGTTGGGCGTGGCAGCAGAATCAGTCGACGTGAGTGGTCCCAAAAAACCTCTTTGGCGGTGATATCAGGTTAGGGTCACTAGGGACTTGAGAGGCTGGAGGGCTTTTCCGTTGACTCGGGTCAGCTTGCCGAGGTTTACCCAATGGCTGACACTCGTGTTGTTCAGGGTGGGTTTCTCCAAGTCAGGGTACTCTTCCTTGAGGTGTTTTATCCCTGGGAATTGGTGGCACGACTGGCATGAGCAACTTGGGTGTGCATTGCTGCTGTGGTATGCCTGTTCCTAATATGGTTGTACCTCCATCATCACCTTGCAAAGTTCCTGGGGAAAGAAGCTTGGCCACCCCAAGTGTCTTGGTGGTGTGTTCTGCGTGTCAGGCCCTATAGGTTTGTCAACTGAAGGCTCTTGGGAGTGTCGGTTTGCCTGTTGGAGTATTTTGAGGCAATTGGCATCTCAGTCATTCCTGGTTTGACCCCCAGTTGTACTGTTGTGCCAAGTCACCCTACGCTAATCTCTTCCACTCTTTTTCTCCATGTTTTCTACGGGTGTTTTCCATTTGAATTTGGTCTGTGCCCTGTTTCCCCCACGTTTCTTTCTCGCACTTTGGCCATTCACCTTCCTCCATCTTTTTCCATTTTTCCCCCTCTTTTTGTCCCTCACACCAGTTCCTCTCTTTTCACACCCTGCCCTTCCCTCCCTTTCACACGTTTACTTCCCACTTTTCCCTCTGTCGTTCCATCCACTGATGCATTGTCTTTTTCTCGGGACTAACTTGACTCGGTTTGTTTTTTCTCAAACCTTCAGGTCACCTCCAGCGAGTCGACCCCGGACAGCGACGAACTGAACAGTCGACGCCAATTGCAGTGCGAAGAACGTCTGCCGACCACCAGCAACAGCAGCGACGACGAAGCGTGTCTGCAAGCGTTGCAAGCCGCCGAAGGACAATCCGGTGGCGGGCTGCGGTTCCAGCTCACTCCCTACACCGTCCGTCACCGCCCCTCGTTCGGCGTCACCTGGCAAGCGTTCCGGGCACGACTGCAAGGACAACCCAGCTCGGGCGACGCCTCGGAGGAAGTGATTCGCGCCCTGGGACAAGCCATCCGAGACCAATCGCGTCCGTGGCACGACGACGATTATTTGCAGATCTACCTGGGATCCAACCGCTTGGCCAATAATTTTACCAGTGCTCGCGTACGGGTGAGAGATTGGCGACACACGCAAGGTCCCGCGAGGCATCTGCTCGAACAGATGACGGCCCTCTTGAACTCCAACGAGGACTTTGCCGTGGACGATACCTTCTTGGTGGACTTGACCTACGTGCGCCCGCCACGCGGCACGGGCCGTCGTAAACTCGGGTCCGACGCCTTCGTCAATATGGTCAAGAGCAAACACAGTTGTATCGAGATCACCAACAAGGACGATCTCTGTTGCGCGCGGGCCCTGGTGACGGCGCGAGCCTACCAACACAAAGATCAAAGTAGCCTTCACATGAGCGAATACAATATCCTCCGGCAAGGGCGCGATCTCCAAAAGACCAAAGCCCGCGAATTGCATCGATTGGCCAAAGTGCCCGAAGGGCCTTGCGGGTTGCCCGAAATACGCGAATTCGAAAAAGTGTTGCCCGACTACCAAGTCATCGTGGTCTCGGCCGATCACGGAAATGCCATCGTGCATTGCGGCCCGACGGCCCTGCACCGACTCATTCTCTTAGAACACCAGGGACATTACGACGTCATCACCAAATTGAACGCGTATTTTGGCGTGGTCTTCTTTTGCTTACGGTGCCGCAAAGGGTTCAAGACCAAGGACTTTCGTCACCATCGGTGTCCCGGCTTCAAGTGTTATTGCTGCCAACAAACGGACTGCTCGGACTTTGCCACCCACCATGCCCGAGACGCCGCCACCGAACTGTGCCCCCATTGTCATCGCCGTTTCTTTGGTCCTCGGTGCCTCGAACTGCACACCATCCGTTCTCCCAGCGGTCAAAGGGTCCACCCGCTGACCTTCGACAACGTGTGTGCCCAACTACGGTGCTGTGGGCACTGCGGACGCACCTTCAAGAGCTACCAGGCCTTTCTCAGCCACCTCTGCGGTTACCAACCGTGCTACAATTGCGGGCACACGGTGGACGTGTGGGACCACAAATGTTTCATCCAGCCCATCCCCTTACGTCGAGGCCCCAAACGCAAACACCCCACCAGCAGCACCACCGCCGACCAGCCGGGACCCGTGCCCGAGGAACAGGCCGTCGTCAAAATCTTTTTCGACTGCGAGTGCATGCAGGAAGGAGGGGAGGCGCATCGCGTGAACCTGGTGTGCGCCGAGACCAGTCTGGACGATCGACGCTACCAGTTTCCGTCCATGCAAGAATTCATGGCCTGGGTGTGGAACCTGAGAGTGACGGACCCCGGACGCCGCCCGTTCGTGTTGATCGCGCATAATTTCCAGGGCTACGACGGTTACCTGTTGCTCGAAGAACTGTACAAACAAGCGGTGGTGCCTTCGCAGATCGTCAACGGGGCCAAACTGTTGAGCGTCTCCATCCCCGGCGGCATCAAATTCATCGACAGTTTGAACTTTTTTCCCATGGCCCTGGCCTCGTTTCCCCAGACCTTCGGCTTGCGGGAAGAAGCCAAGGGGTTCTTTCCCCACTTCTTTAACATCCCCACCTTGCAGCAGTACGTGGGGGCCATGCCGGACAAACACTATTACGATCCCGACGGCATGAAACCGGCCCGTCGCGCCGACTTCGAACGATGGTACGCGGAACAAGTGGCGTCGCATCGCGTGTTCAACTTGCAAGCCGAACTGTTGAAATACTGCCAGTCCGACGTCCGGATCCTGAAACAGGCGTGTACCCTCTTCGAGCGCGAATTCAGGGGCATTTGCGGGTTCGACCCCTTCGAACAATGCATCACCATCGCCTCGGCGTGTAACGTGGCCTACCGTCGCCATTGGATGCGGCCCAGAACCCTGGCCGTCGAACCCCTGCATGGCTGGCATCCGCAGATCCGTCAATCGAGAGTCGCCTTGGAATGGTTGTACCACCTAGAACGCATCCTGCCCCCACCCACGGACGGGGAACCCCGCCTACGCCACAGCCGTAACGGAGGCGAAGTGCTGTTCCGGATCGGCGAGCATCGCTACCACAGCGACGGCTACGATCCGCGCACCGGGTTCGTGTACGAATTCTACGGGTGTTTCTACCACGGGTGCCCCGAATGTTTTCCCCAGCGACACCAGCGGCACGCCAAACTCGACGGGGCCACGCCCCACGAACTGTACACGCGCACGGTCCAACGGGCCGAACGCATTCGTCAAGGCGGTCACGTGGTGATCGAAAAATGGGAGTGCGAGTGGGAAGCCCAAAAGAGGGAGGATCCCGAGTTGCGCCTGTGGGCCGAGACCCTGGATCTGGTGACGCCCCTGGATCCCCGCGACGCCTTCTTCGGCGGACGGACCGAAGCCGTGCGAGCCCACTGTCAGGCCCAGCCTGACCAACACATCTTCTACGACGATTTCACGTCCCTGTACCCGTGGGTCAATAAGAACTGCAAGTACCCCGTGGGTCATCCCGTCATTCACACGCAGTTTACCTGCCAGACACCCGAAGACTGGGACCGACTGGTGCGCCATCAATCGTACGGGTTGGTCCAATGCCGCGTCCTGCCGCCTCACTACCTGTTTCATCCCGTGCTGCCCGTCCGCGTGGCCGGCAAGTTGTTGTTTCCCCTGTGCGTCCAATGCGCCCGACGGCAAGTGCCCCTACCCTGGACGGAACGCACCTACATCTGCGACCACACCCCTCGCGAACGAGCCTTCGTGGGGACCTGGTGCACGCCCGAATTGGTGCTGGCCCTGGACCAAGGGTACGTGATTCTCCACATCTACGAACTGTGGAACTTTCGGCAGACCTCCACCACCCTGTTCAGGGATTACATCAATACCTGGATCAAGGTGAAACAGGAAGCCGACGGTTGGCCCTCGCCCGACGTGGAAAAAGATCCCGCCTTGCAAATCGAGTACCTGGAAGAGTTTCGGCGCGTCGAAAGGGTGATCCTCGACCCGGCCAAGATCGAACGCAACGAGGGTCGACGCACGCTGGGCAAATTGATGGCCAACAGTTTCTGGGGCAAATTCGGTCAACGCACCAACAAGACCCAGGTGACCACTTGCAAGGACCCCGAGAGCTTCTTCGACATCTTCCTGGATGGCGAACGCGACATCCTTCGCATCCTGCCGGCCGGCGAACAGATGATCGACGTGTACCACTCGTTCAAAGAAGACGTGGGCGAACTGGGCACCAACACCAACATCTTCTGTGGCCGCCTTCACCACGGCCCACGCCCGCGTCAAACTGTATCACGACGGGCTGCTCCCCCTGCACACCCGCGTCCTGTACATGGACACGGATTCCGTGGTGTACCTGGCCACCCAAGGCGAGACCCACCTGCCGCGAGGACGTTTCCTGGGTCAATTCAAGGACGATTTGAAAGGCGACGTCATCGACGAATTCGTGGCCGGCGGACCCAAAAATTACGCCTACCGCACCCGTTCGGGACAAGAATGCTGCAAAGTGCGCGGCTTCACCCTGGACGCCCGGGGACAAGCCGTCCTGAACTTCGAGAGTGTTCGAAACCTGGTGCAAAAAGACATCGACGAGCCTCTCGATCGTCCCAGAACGCTGTCCGTCGACAACCCCCATCACATCGTACGGAACGTCACCGACAAGACGCTCCATTCCGTGCCGCAACTCAAGACCTACTGCATGGTCCAAGACAAAAGAGTACTGGATGCCAGTACCGGCATGACGTACCCCTACGGCTATCGACCCAGTCAGGACATCGTGGACGACATGGTCATGTCGGTCCTGTTCTCGGACATAGACTCTTCCTTAGAAGACTGGGAGGACGACTTGCCTCTCATTCAAGAACCGTGCCCATTTTGAAAAACATGGTAGGGACGCCCCACACCCGTAGGGTCGGGCACACGTTCCCGCTTGTAAACTTAGGGTTATCAGAATAAACCTCAGTTGAGACATGTGCAAAAAACGTGCGTTTATTTTTTTTTCCTTTTTTTTGAATTCCCTAGGGAATCATCACGTGACCGCCCGGGGGGACCTCGACCCGGCCCCACCCTAGCCCTAGGGGTCAGGGCCAAGGGGAACACCGTTTACCCCCCAAAACACAAGTGTCTCTAGTGCGCATGCGCCCTCGTGAATTCTCTCTTAGGGTTACCACATGGATGAGCCATCAGGTTCGTCTTCAAATATAAGAGCCCTTAGGGTTAGAGTAACAAGGTTATAGGGTTACAGGGCCACACCCCAAGGTGACACAGGGTCACTTTTACAACACGTCATCACCCCTATGACGTCATCGACCACACCCCTCATGACGTCATCTAGGCCATGATTGGCTAATACTGCACGCACCCGTGCAAACCTTTGATTGACAGGTCACATGACCTTCTGCTGCACGCTGATTGGTCTATTTGTACCACGTGACCTAAATCCGGCTTTCTGATTGGTCTGTACCGTAGTGACCCCCCTTACTACTTAAATTTATCAGGATACCCACTCCATTTTACTAATGCCATCTTTTTCTTATTATCTCGTCTGATAACTTTTTCTGTTCTAAAAGTCTGCTGTTTTGCTTTCTGTAATTCTTGTTCGTAGAAAGAGCCCTTAATTGATTCTCCCATTGTATCAACAATGCTATATTTAACTGGTTTTGTTGGCAGAACTTTATCAATCACAAATATCTCCTCTGTCCAGTTTGGTGTGTAACCTTTATCAAATACCTTCCTTTTGTACTTAGAAATTCTAACACGATTACCAATTGCAAACGTTGATTTTCCGGGTTTCAAGTATATCGAATCACCATACAAATTAAACCAAACTTTACTTTCATTTTTCTTTTTACTCGCTTCAACAGGAGACATTTTTATACTAGAATGTGTATTATTATTGTAATCATCAACTAGTTTATCTATCTTATTCCAGTAAACAGTGTTGTTATTCACAGTTAACATCTTCCACATTCTGTTTTTCATTGTTTTATTCCATCTCTCAACAACACTAGATTTCTCTTCATTTTCAGTGTGATACAGTTTCATTCCCTCTCTTTTCAGAAAATCTTTGAAATGTTTACTGATAAACTCAGAACCTTTATCTGTCCATAGCATCCTTGGTTTACGTTTACTCTTGAATATGTCATCAAATGCTTTACTAACAGTTTCAGTTTTCTTATCTTTCAGTCCCCTAATCCATCCATACTTGCTAAAAACATCAATAACCATTAGAAGATATTTAATCCCTATATTCCACTTACTAAAATTTTGCATTTCAACTAAATCAGCAGCCCAGATTTCATCAATCCCGTTTGACACCACTGATCTCTTTTGAAAGTTTCTTGTGATTGGTTTGTGAAGTTCGTCGGCTAATTGTTGAGACCAATCACTACTCAACGCCGACGCGCGTTTTTTTTGAAGGCCAAGTCCAAGTTTTTGTTTTGTATTAATCATTGTTCTGCCCAGAGCATGACCCCATTGTCTTTCCTTCCAAGGAATTGCATCTAACGCTTTTACCATTTTTTTTATCAGCTTTATTTTTACATTGCACTTGTTCACTTTTGGGTTTGTTTGCACAGACGGAGTAATCAACATCATGTTACATACTAACAGCATCTGTTCGGCCAGTAAGTTGTTCATATATTTCCAGAATCTCTCCAGTTTGAGGATCGTATTTCAATTGAGACTCAAGTGGATTTCCCGGTCCCGTATATTTATGCCCAGGCAGTACAAAGCCTTGACGTGGAGCTACTTTTAGTATTTGTTTTTGAATATCAAATCCACTTCCAAAACTTAGTAATGGATTATTTTCCCAAAAGTGTTCGTCAATGATAATTCCATACTTATTTCTTATAACATCTGGCCAAGTATCTGGATTAGATGAGATAATGTTGTGCATATCTGCCAATGCTTCTGGGTTTTTTTCAAAGAATTTTGTTTTATATTGTCTAAATTTCTTACCATCCTAATTAAATGCAAAGAATAATTCAGGATTACTACCTTTGCGTATTATTCCCTTTGCTTTCTCTTCCGCTGCTGTTGGGCGTCTCCAGAATTTACTAGATGTAATTCCATGTTCACTTCCAAAAGCGGACTTCATAATATCCCCAGATTTATATCTATCGTAAACTGGTTTCAGTGATGGAATTAGTTCTTGTGTTGTTTTCATCGCGATATCTGGCGCTTTTTTCACAACAGTCATTGGATCAATACCCTTTCCGTCCAGATCCTTTCTATTAGTTTTATACTTTTTCTTTGGTCTTACTTTGGTTGATAGGTGGTTCATTGCTGTTCCAACAGAATCTTGAATAAATGGAGTTAGTTTATTAATTCCATAATTTACAGCTTTCTTTTGTAGTTTTTTATTTCTCATTAATTCACTTGCTCCATACCGGCCCATTTCAACTGCTTTGCGTCCCATCCAAGGCAGAGCATGTTCAACAAATGCATCTGCCGCTATTCCAACAACCGTATCAAAGACATCACCGCCCGCCTTCTCGGACGGGCTATTTAGTTTTTTGACTTCTTTTTAGTTTTTCTTTTACCACTTCCAGTTTGAGGAACTGATCCCATTTTTACATATCTACCTTTTTTATTTCCGCAAACTGCACATTTACAAAAGAATTGAGTCCTTCTTCTTTTATCTTTCTGGTAACCGCTTGGCTCTGTGCAAGGAGTTACTCTTTTATCTACAATACAATATGATTCTTTCATTTAGTATAATGATTAGATAAAATGAGAACGAAAGCTATTTTTCTAAAAAGTGAACTTCAAAAGATATATAATTTTCTAAACGTGAGTTATGAATATGCTGACTATGCTAGATTGGAAAATGATACTCGATTTATAAAAAAATTTGAGTTGCTTATGGAAATAAGTGATAAATCAAGTACACTTAATAAAGCTGTAAAAGGAAATTATATATTTACATAATAAATGGATAGTAGAAAACTTTTAAAAAATAAGATACTTAAGATTGAAGAATCAATAGATGAAGCTTAGGAGTTAGTTGATATTTGATATGTGAAAGAAGTATATGATGAAGTTAATTTAAAGTTGAATGATATAATGAAAATGGTATCTGAGATAAGATATTTACTCAGTGGAAAAGTTATATAGACAAATAAATAGAAGCCAAGTTTTTTTTCTGAGATAGAGAAAAATATGGATGTTAAAACACTAAAAGATTTCGAGAAAGAAGTAAGGACAAAAATAAATAATGAGTTTGAGTCTCTTAGAAAGAAAAATGATGACCTTTCTAGAGTGCTAATGGCTGGTGAATGTGAAATGTGGGGAAAAATCAGAAATGAGGACTATTCTTGGTTGAAAATAAAAAGTGATAAAAAAAAGAAACTTTTTAGACTTATTGACATTTACTCGAAATTTGATGACATAGTTGATAGTGTTAAAGATTTAAATACAAAAGTTGAGCGGGTTAAACAGCTAAAGGATACACCATTGGATTCAGACTAAACATAAATTTTATATTTAGTCTTAAGAGAAGTATGCCTTTATAAAATCACTGTTGTCATTATCAAAATGTGGGTTATGTATTACATCTAGAATACTAGTACCACGTTGTCGCTCTAACAGAAAATACAAACACCAATAACCACAGAGAACAGTATTGCGATTTTGCATTTCATCTATCGAATACACTATGCGTTTTCCAGAAGTGTTAAAATACTTCTTTGCTTCATTTGGCATAATTAAACCAAATGGATCGAAGTACTCAACGCGTAGTTACTAAAACAAGGAATGACCTACAATGACCTACAATGATCTACAGTGACCTACAATGACCTACAATGATCTAAAATGACCTACAATGACCTACAATGGTCTACAATGATCTACAATGACCTACAATGAGCTACTATGACCGAACGTGTAATCCCTGTAATGAGCTAAAATGAAGATTTTAGAAAAAGACAAAAAAAAAAGATCAGGGGACATGTGTGCGTAAACGTAACGCGTTTAGTCTACTGCATGACAGCCCATTTAACGATGACAGCATCTCTAATTATTACGCTTGGAGATAAATTTACAGTGTAATAATATATGTATGATGATACTGTGACTTTTGTCCTAACCATCCCTTGCAACCTTTCGCATTAGTTTTATTTTGTCTTGTCTTTTTTTCAAACAAATTGAACAAACACAGTCACCCCAACAGTCGATCCAGGGGGATCTTCAAGGGACGTAAGGGTAGAGATGAACAAAGGAGGCCTTCAAATTCTGACCCTGTTCAAAAGAAAACTTGTTCATTTTTTTAAAGTACCCTGGCCTGTATAAGACATCATACGACCCTTTAAATGGCTTTCGGTCCAACAGGATGCTCTCTTTGTAACGCTAAATAGTAAAATCCATATCCTGCTCAGCGGCCCATACCCATCTAGGCCAAGTAAGGGAGTGCCTGCATGACTCCCGTCAATACAGGGTATAATAGTGCTATACCGGTAAAAACGCGATTGCAATAATCTATTTTCAACGTTCTCAAGTTACCTGAGATCAGGCACAATTTTTGTTTTGCCTTTTCAAAATGTGCTTGGCAATTTAATACTATAAGCCTAGTGTCACGTCCAAGCGTGACACACGACAAACATCATTGTCTGTCATTTTGTAGCACATTGTAGGGCTTATTTTAACTCATTTTAGCTCGTAGTAGCTCATCGTAGATCATCACGAGGAGCCGCGAGCGGTGATATTTTTGCACGGCATCTGGCGGCACATCAAAGAATTTGGAATTGAAGGGCAAATTCATAGAATATCTTCGCCAGTTAAGCTAGAGAAAAGGTGTTAAAAAACCTCAGGATCCAAAACAACACGTCAATCAAAATATCACTTGGACCTTTTCGCTAATGAAGAGCTATCACGCGGTTAAGCTTGAATTAGACATATATTGAAACAGGAACTCGTGTCAATAAAGTATCAGAAGTGAGTGGGAATCCGCGCTTCTGGTTAAAAAACTGGTTCACAGGGATATGCATCTCTTCTAGTTAAGAGAAAGGAATCAGAACTGCTTTTCATGCAGGAACAGGTTTTCTTCGGGCTAACTACAAAACTTCAGATTATTTCACTCCTTGACATTGTCAAAGCGCATTTTGTAAAGATAACTTTTTCCACTTTATCAGCTTTATTTATATTCTATTCCATTAATGTTTAACCTCCCTCAAAAAGCCAAATAATATAAACGCTGTTGTTAAAAAAAGCGTTTTACCTGTTTTCGTGAATTTGCTACCTAAAGGTCACTATGCTCAAAGGACAGGGCAAAATTTCCAGGAGCGAGGCATTAATTTTATTTCCCACGAGGTTACAAAGAGAAACTGCAATGATTATTATTAATGTAACCATCAGGTATACTCTACCCTCGAGTTTACGGACAGCAAATGCAGTGATTATTACTAATGTAACCATCAGGTATGTTCTACCCACGAAGTTACAAAGAGAAAATGCAATGATTATTATTAACGTAACCTTCAGGTATGTTCTACCCACGAAGTTACAGAGAGTAAATGCAGTGATTATTATTAAATGTAACCGTCAGGTATATTCTACCCACGAGATTACAAAGAGAAAATGCAATGATTATTATTAACGTAAGCTTCAGGTATGTTCTACCCACGAAGTTACAGAGAGCAAATGCAGTGATTATTATTAAATGTAACCGTCAGGTATATTCTACCCACGAGGTTACAAAGAGAAAATGCAATGATTATTATTAACGTAACCTTCAGGTATGTTCTACCCACGAAGTTACAGAGAGCAAATGCAGTGATTATTATTAAATGTAACCGTCAGGTATATTCTACCCACGAGGTTACAAAGAGAAAATGCAATGATTATTATTAACGTAACCTTCAGGTATGTCCTACCCACGAGGTTACAGAGAGCAAATGCAGTGATTATTATTAAATGTAACCGTCAGGAATATTCTACCCACGAGGTTACGGAGAGCAAATGCAGTGATATTATTACTGTAGCCATCAGGTATGTTCTACCCACGAGGTTACAAAGAGAAAGTGCAATGATTATTATTAACATAACATTCAGGTATGTTCTACCCACGAGGTTACAGAGGGCAAATGCAGTGATTTTTATTTTACATCAGGTATGTTCTACCCACGAGGTTACAAGGAGAAAATGCAATGATTATTATTAACGTAACCTTCAGGTATGTTCTACCCACGAGGTTAAAGAGAGCAAATGCAGTAATTATTATTAATGTAACCATCAGGAATGTTCTACCCACGAGGTTAGAAAGAGCAAATGCAGTAATTATTATTAATGTAACCATCAGGTATGTTCTACCCACGAGGTTACAGAGAGCATGCAAATGCAGTAACAATTATTAGATTTTAGTGCAACCATCAGGTTGAGTTCCTCCATTAAAAGAGTTTTTTGCTAGGGTTAAACAAGTTTGGCTTTCATGAGTTTCAAGGTGCAAGAAATTATAATTAACAATTAATGGATGAGGCTGAGTATCTTATGAAGAATTATGGAGATCGAGGAGGGTGTTATCCGTCGAGGCCGTAGGCCGAGGCGGATAACACCCTCCGAGATCTCCATAATTCTTCATATGATACGAAAGCCGAATTCAATAATTGTTTTATTATTCAGTCAAAATAATTCCTAGTTTAAAAACATGGCTAAAACATGCTTACCTCCATCGATCCATCGATGTTAAGTCCATCTTCGATAGTCCACGTTTAGGTTTGTCCAGCTCCGCAAATATTCTCCAAATAGCAGATGTCGCCCTTCGAGTTGTCTTCTTGCTGTTCTTGCCATGTTTTGCGTTATTTTTTCGCCTAGTTCTTACTCTTGAAACGTGTGAAATGTCCGCCATTTTTCAAGTTCACAAACAAAACAACTCAACCTCGTCCCAAGGTCTTCTCGGTTAACGGTGCCTTAACCTGCACGAATGCTGCATTTTTGACGTCATTTCCTCGTTAAACACAAAATTCCTCCAAATTTGGTCATCAGAAAATGGTTATGGTGAATTATGCGTGTGCTTTTAGCCAATCAAAATCGGGGAAATATTTTGAATGAATAATAATTATAATTATAGCCCACAAACATTGTCCTCTAATTTTTCGCACGTAGCCGGAATAAGCCAAGAAATGAAGCATATGTAACGAAAAATCGTCCTCAGATGATCTCCATATTAAGTAAATTATACTAAACGTTGCGAAAGAAATTATTGTTTGTATCCGTCTTATCCATCGTAAAAGCGAGGGGTCGTCGCATGACATCCGGTATATTAAACAGAGATAACACTCACGGGTTTCACGAGTTGTATGCACTATTTTTCGCCGAGAAACAAATTTAAACTTCAATTCTTACCTTACAGTAGTCCGTTCGTTTACCTTACATTCGACAACAAATCTGTTAAAGGCGAACAAAGCGATTCCGGCACTCTTCTTTATGATGAGTAGCAAGCCGCAGGAAATGAAGCCGCTTGACTGAAGTAAAATCCACCGATATGCACGGCATTCTCACTACAAATATAAACAAACGTCGCGGGGAAAAAATGACGGGGAGGAAAAAAATGCCAGATCTTCGCCTCGGCAATGTATTCCAGCTACCATGCCGGCGTATCTCCAGAAGGTGGACTCGAAGTGGGACAAACCTTGTGATTTTTTTTTAGAAGCCCTTTGCGCGCAAACTAATTTATTCTGGCGCGAAATGAGGATTAACAATATGCGTATACTGAAATCTAATCCACGACAAGACGATTTTCGCACCGTAGCGCGACATATTAAATGCCTATTTTTACAAGTACGCGGAGAAAGTGTTCCACTAGTTTAACTTTTTTTAAGATGAATTTACTCCACAAAAGCAAAATGAAATGTTTTATCTATATGTTGTTTACGTGCCTGATTAGAAGGCAGAAGTAAATTCATCATACAGATCCCATCAAAATCAAAGTACACGAATGAAACGGAATAAGTCTGGGACGGTTTAGTTTCTACTCAGCAGCTTCTTTGCTTTTACAACAAAAATTTAATGTTGCAGTCTGTTTTCAACGTTGGCATATCAACGCGCACAGTCACTGAATGAAAACAACAGTCACGATCACGTTCTTCGAAACCGACCAGACGCGCGCGACCTACCACTGTTGTGGTAAGCAATTATCCTGAAGGTGTTAATGTTCACGTGACGGTCTTCGCACTGAAGGTGTAAATGGTAAACCGAACGGTCGCTTTGATCATCAAAAAGACCTGTCAACTTTGATGATTTAACTGATTAAATTACGGGACAGAAATTTTGCTGCTTGCGGCTCCTCGTGGTAGGTCATTGTAGGCCATTGTAGGTCATTGTAGGCTATCCCTTGTTTTAGTAACTACGACACACGTCCCCTGATGTTTTTTTTTTTTGTTCTTTTTCTAAAATCTTCATTTTAGTTCATTACAGGGATTACACGTTCGGTCATAGTAGCTCATTGTTGGTCATTGTAGATCATTGTAGATCATTGTAGGTCATTGTAGATCATTGTAGGTCATTGTAGGTCATTCCTTGTTTTAGTAACTACGGTACTCAACGACTGAATCTATATTTCTATAACAAACCCAGTGTGTTCCGGGACCTTGAATATCATCAAGATTGATTATTCCACATTCCTTTCTAATCTTGTTTGGCAGTCCATCTCGACTGTAAATACCCCTGAGATGTTTGATACCAAGTTTCTTTACCCAATCCATGAGGTCAAAGTTGGACAATGGTTTAATTACAAAATGTCTCCTAGTATGGGAATTGAGTTGAATGGGCTGTTTTTTCCCAACAGTAGCCCCTTGCCTTTGGGCTTTTCTTTAACTCCCATACCTAATGGTCCTCTATTTTCCATATCTTCCCATGTACCAAAAAAGGGTGGTAAGCGATAAGGATAACCCTCACCACGTGTGGATGGAGGAGGTGGTGGAACATAAACATTTCTCGTATAACTAGACGATCCCCTATCAACCTGCAGTCCAGAGCCAAACATTTTTGAAACCAGACTAATCGCCATTGGAATTCCAATTGAGGCAAGTGTTCCAAGAAATCCTCCTTCTAATTCTGTTTACGAGTTGGTTTGATAACCAGTCAACCTCCTGTTTTATAAACTTTGTTAATCTGGTCTCGATGTGATTTGGTGAACTCTTTTGCAAAAGGTGGAAGCATTAGAATGAATTTTTTTGGAATTGTAATTCCTTTTCCAGATAACTTTTTTATACCTATATCTCCTAGTGCTGAAGCTGCACCAGTTGCCAGTGCAGGAGCAACTTTTGAAATTCCTTTTATTGCATAAGGAAGAACACGTGCTCCAAGAGATGCAAGACTAGTGAATACGTTTCCACCATGTTTTACTGATCGTCTAATCTGTGTTCTACTTATTTTTATATCTGATCCTGTTCCATCTCTCAGTGATTTTTCTATTTTCGCAATCTGTCTGCGGGTCAGCATTAACTCATCACTGCCGTGGAGATGAGAATGTTTTAATCGAAGTGTTAGTGGTGATTTATTTCTGATTGCAGAAGCCAGTTTTGACTTTTGACCATCTGTAAGCGTTACACCATATTCAATATAAGTTGTCATTTTATTTTAATAATAAGATTAATTTAAATATAATTAATTTCAGGAAAATTAATTAAATCTGTTATTTTTTTCTTTTTAGGTTTAAGTCTATTTTTCTTATTTTCGTCTATTTTATTTTTAGTAAAAAGTTTAAGTTTAATTTTATTTATTTCATCTAGTTTGTTCTTATTTTCTTCTTTTAAAAGTTGAAGTTTTTTCCTATTTTCTTCTATACTAACATTATTATTTAATCTCATAACATTATTAAAAGTTTTTTTAAATTGTGTTTTACTAAATTTTAAATCAACTTTTTCCTTATTTGCCTTTGCCTTTTCAACTTTTTTAATTTGGGTTTTTGTAAGAAAAACTATAAAACGTTTTTTGTTTCTTAGATTACTGTAATCTTGAGGTATAATATAGCTTTGCCGAGTATTGGCTTTTCCAAATCTTTTTATTGGTGATGGGGATAAGTGTATTGTGTGTTGTATGTAACTCATTTTATTTTACTTTTAGATTAATTAAGCACGAAGCAATAGTTTTCCTCCTTGCTGTTCGATTTCTGCCTCTCGTTCGTGAAGTATAAGAGCGTAGATATTATACTCAGCGTTTGGATTAGCAGATAACTCATAATGAAACGCCAGTTTTGTAACTCCATCTTTTATATCTATTTTTTGTTTTGCCAAGTCAAAGTAAACAAATGGGAACAGAGACTCAAAATTTGATCTATTGAGAAGTGTTCCACCTTGGAAGTCGTTATTTGCGTAAACATAACCCATTACTTCTCTGATAACTCTTGCTGGATCTGTAGCTGGTTTAAAGTGAATATCAGGGTATTCATTTCCATTTCCAACCTCGAGATAACAGCGAGATATATTAGCATTGTTTGGCAGATTAAAAGTATTGTATAAAAATGGGTTTGCTGTTTGTGAATCAACATTGGCTGTGTTAATTCCAAAGACAAAGACATGGCGAGGTTTTGAGATAGCATTTGTAATTCTGAAATGACCTGTTTGCTGTTGAGAGTTATTCGATCTCTCAACTACTTCATTGAGGCACACCTATTTGTAAGGTTTAAGATAATTTTCCATGTATAGTTTTTGTCCTTCTGAGTTAAATGTTATCCTTGGAACAAATAGTTGAAATCTTGTTAGTATAACTCTACAATTGTTTCCTCCGGTTCGCCAGATAAGATTGTTGTCTGATTCTAGTTCTATATTTAGCTCAATTTTTGTATTTGGAAGAAGTTTGTCCTCTAATGATTCAAACAAAGAATATCTGTTAATAGGAATTTCACATCGTACTGTTGCTGAGTCGCCTAGTAATACTTTTCTTATTGCAAAACCTTTGTTATAATTAGCTTCAACATCATCTATCATTAATCCTGCTTCATCAGCGTTATTAGCTGCATTTCGTCTGTGAGTTACTTGCCTTTTTGTGTATTTATTTCTTTCAGCATTTCTTGATGTATCAAGATAATAACATTCATTTGTGGCAACACTATCAACATAAGATGGATTATACTCAAGCAAATTCTTAATATTTACAACATGATTAGCATAATTACAACTGTAAACATCTCGCCCATTTGCCAGGATAGATAACTTTTCTATGAGAGAACTACTTCCATTTACCATTCCCATTTGATCCCCATCTGCATCTAAATTAGCTCCAGCAGCCAGCTGATTAACTTTGAAATTTACTGAAAATCGCGCGTTATGCAAATCAAATGGAGTAGCCTCACCTGTGTTATCAGCAACAAATCTATGACCTGTTTTAGTTTGGTGAGCACCATTTCCAGGTGCGGCCAAAGCCTGTTCAAGGTGAAAAACAACATCTTCATATCTCTCAAGATATTTTGGATTTCGAAAAGACTTCATTTTTATTTTAATAGTTATATAATTTTTCCTCCTGATAAGATTGACAGTACTCTATTATTTATATCTTGCTGACTATTAGGCTTTGTTTTTGAAAGTATTTTTACTTTTTAATCACCAGCTTTTTTGGTTGGTTTGGGTGGAGGAGTAGGTAGTTTTTTTCTACTCTTTTTTCCACTTATTAAAGATTTAAATTTATCAGTTATTCCTTCTCCAGCGACAATGCCATCATCCCAGATATGTTGTTTTGAGAATTTTCCTGTAAAAGGATTGTATTTTTTTTTTTAAACTCTGATTGTCGCATTTTATTTATATTATTACATTATCAGTTGGTTTTACACTATTAAGAAGTAGTGTCATAAACCAATCAATACCATTCAAATCAATAGGTTTTCCAAGTGAATCAGTTATGTATACTCTCATTTCAGAAATAATATTAGTACTCACAGGGCAGTATAGTTGCCTCATTGGTTCGAAAGTAAATGGAAAAGATCGAGTGAGATTATCAGTTGGTATAACGGCAATTGTGTTCGTATTTACTCCATTTAGAACACTATCCTTTATAGCGGTTATGTTTATGTTTAATGAGTCAATCGATTTCGTAATATTTGGTAGTTTTGTTCCATACTCTGTTTTAGTCACAATTTTCTTTTCAAATCCGATGAGATCTCCAAAATCGGTTCCCCTTAGATCAAGTTGGTAGTCACCACTAAGTGATACCAGTACTCGATATGTGGAGAGAATAAAAGTCAAATTGATGGAATAAACCTTTTCTCCTTTGGAGCCTGTTGAGTGATGAGACTTTTGATCCATGTACTGATGGATGTAATCATTTATATCAGAGTAGGAATACATTCCATCTGTAAAAGTAATTGTGTGCCATGTTGTTCCATCATGGGTGTATTTGATTGTATTGTTACCATAACTTAACTTCTGCTGTTGTACCAAGAGTAAGTCATTGACAACCTGTCGAGTGCCAGAAAATGCCTAAATTCTGGGTCAAGTTTCAAAGGAGGATTAAATTTAACTATAAAATCATGAGGTTTGTTTGTTCCTACGGACTCTCGTTGAACAGAGGAAATATGAATAGCACTTTCATTCATTTATCTTATGTCTATATACTTTCTTAACAGTGAATTAAGATGATTACTAGTAATAACCCCAAGGTCTCTAAGTCGATGAGCTATTTGAATGTATTCAGGCGACACACCATTGTTTCCTGCGACAAGTGATCCACCGAGTAATTCAAGTCTTTTTAGTAATTCTTGGGGGCAGTAGTAAATACCCCTTCCTACTTTATAGTTAATTGATGTAAAATAACTTTTCATTGTATTTCTATATTTTTTTAGTGTTCCTTGTAATTCTTTTAACCTATTAGTTTCAGACACATAGTCTGGAGATGGGTTTTTATTATTTCTTCTACCTGTAATTCTACCATTTAGTTCCTTTATATCATTATTTAAATCTTTTAATTTTTGTTCCAATTCTTGAATATTAGTTTCATTAAAATTACCTGGTCTTGGATAATCTCCTTGTTTTAATAATTTAGTTTCATCCCCATCAAAGTTTTTTTCTAAATTAAGTATTTCTTCCTCACTTGTTGGTAGTCTTTCTGGAACCCAATCTTTTTCCCAGCCTTCATCATCTAATATTGGACTCTTAAACTCTTTTCCTGATACTTCTCCCATATCAGCTAACCTCTCTAATTGTTTAGCAGCATCATCAACATCTTTCCGTCTTTTTCAGCTTCTTTAGCAACTTTAATCTGATTTTGAAGTATTTCCTGATTTTGAGTAAAAATATTACGAGTTTTTCAAACTGGGAAATCAGAGGTTTAAAAGTCTCACTAAAACCTTCTCTCTGATTCTGTTTTTCCCCCGTTGTTTCCTTTCTTTGACGTCTTACCTCATTGGCAAGATCATCGGATTCAATCTTATTTTTAGCGAAGTTTTTAATTTCTTGAATATCCATTTTTTATTTAATTATTATATAAATGGAAATACCTAATTATGATAGCACTGATGATAGTGATAAAAAATACAAACAGCTGTATCCCTTTATACCATCAGATACATTTCGAGTGTTGATCTGTGGAAATAGTGGAAGTGGTAAGACTAATTTGCTGTATCACATGTTAATTAAGCCACTGTTATACTACGATGAGATTTATCTTTATGCGCGTAATCTAGAGCAGGATAAGTACAAAAGATTGGTACAAAAAATGAGAGAGTTATCCCATAAATTCGGCTATGAAATAATTCATGTGAGTAATGATGAAATAACCCCAGTGACAGAAATGGATTATGAAGACAACCAAAAACTTGTGATATTTGATGATTACGTTTGTGATAAAAACCAGAGACAAATCATTGATTATTTCATTCAAGGACGACATAAGAATTGCTCTGTAATCTACCTCAGTCAATCATTTTACAAAACTCCAAAGGATATTCGACTGAATCGTTCTCACTACTGCTTATACGAATTTCCATCATCGAGGGAATCCAATAGGATATCATCTGGGTTGGGAGTTGACAAAGAGACGTATAAAGCGGCAACTCGAAAACCGTTTACATTTCTGTATGTTGATAAACCAAAAAAAGTCATTGCAAAAAACTTTACTGATTATATACGCAATAATTAAAATGGGAATATTTAACGAACATTCTTATAATAATCCATTTGCTAGGGGATTACAAGGCGCTCCAGGAGTTGGATTTAGTCTTACCTCAGATGGAGATTATGATATGGTGGGAAAAAAACTAGCAAATGTTTGTGCACCTAAATTTAATAGTGATGCAGCAACTAAAAAGTATGTTGATGATAATAACAGTAGTTTTCCTACAGTATTATCCACAAATCTGGTAGCTGATTCCAACATTAGTATGAAAGACACCTACCGTATTCAAAACCTTAAATCACCAATTGATGCAGATGAGCCAGCCACAAAACAATATTCAGACAGTCATTTTCTTGACAAAGATGGTCCTCATGCGATGATTGGTGATCTCAATATGGGTAATCATAAGATAAAAAATGTTATAGCTCCAACAAGTGACTCTGACGCATCAACAAAAAATTACGTAGATACCAAAGTATCTCAATATCTAAGAAAAGATGGTTCTGTGCCGTTAACAGGAAATCTAAATATGAACAATAAAAAGATAACTAGTCTAGCAACACCAACAGCCAACACAGAAGCATCAACCAAAAAATATGTGGATGACACAGTTGCAGCTAACAAAGTTGATGGTAGTGTCTTTTTAAAGCTAGATGGGTCTCGAAAAATGACTGGAAATCTAGATATGAACAACAAACAAATATACAATCTACCATCTCCACAGTATATCAATCAACCAACAACATTAGCTTTCACAAATTTGAAGTATCTTGCCCGTGATGGGTCATCTACAATGACTAATAATCTAAACATGAACAACAAAAAGACAATTAACTTAAGAGTACCAACTCAGAACTGATGACGCAGATGCTGCAAACAAAAAGTATATAGATGATAAAATATCAATCAATGGTGGAGCCCTGGCTAATTATTTAAAAAAAGATGGAACAACTCCATTAACTGGTAACCTAAATCTTAACAGTAATAAAATAACAAATTTATCTACAGCAACGTCAGATACAGATGCTACAAACAAAGAATATGTAGACAAACTAAATCATGAAGCTAACATACAATCAAGTCATTATGATGACCAGTTTAGTTATCTTATGACAAGTTCAAATCAATGGACGGATGAAATCAATGGAGGAAATAGTTTTAATATAACAAGGATAGGTGATTTACCACCAAACAAAGGAAACTTTCATAACTATAACCACAAAGTTCTTTACACGACTATAATTAAGAATTCCGAAGGTGGATATAAGTATAAGATGGGAATTAATTTTTACAGACTAACCGCAAATGTTGATTATACCCTTTGCTTGGAATTACTGATTATCAGCTTTGGCATAAGTTTCAAATAACTGTGGATAAAGGAACTTCAATGCGATTAACAATTGGAAATGTTGGTGTGAGAAAACTCTCGCATAGATACACAACCTCATCAAATAAAGTAGAGTTTATGTACTATCATAGGATAATAGTAAATTTCAAAAAACTAAACTCTGGTAATAAATTCTTTCTTCACATTTTGGTTAATATACCACAGACAGGAACTGATCTGGCTATTTATCCGAGACAGTTTTCAGGAGTTTATATGATTGCTTATGGAATTATAGGAACAACGAGTAATATCGACCCAGATAAAACCTACGACTACCACACAGCATTTGACATCCACCCATCACAAGTGGTGTACAATGTTGACATCAACGCAAATAATAAAAAAATATTAAACATTGCTCTCGATAGGAACAGTAACAATAGTGCTGCAACAGTTGCAATGGTAAAGGATTTAATTCCTTTTACTACAAATATTTTGTACAGAAAATATTTTGAAGAAGTTTATGATTTTACTGCTGCAAATATTTACGGATTAAGTAGAGGCTCATCTGTGATTATTGTTAATTCTTTAGATTCTATTACTGGTGATATTACAAGAAATATTGGTATACCTAATAGAACCATAAGTGATGTAAAAAAAGATGGCTTAGATGTCAGTAGTTATAATATTAGTTTTAATCCTCCTAATAATTTTTCAAAATATACTTTATGTATTGTTTTTTATCATTAGAGAAATAAGAATTTTAGCATAATTAAAAAAGATTCAAATAGCAAAGTTACTTTATTACATTTATATTATCTTAAAATAAACAACACAGTAAATTTACTTGTTAATAATATAAGTAGAAATTTTACCATGCTAAGTAGTTTTAATGGAAAAAAAATTGTTTTATGGCTAACAGAAAATTTTGATAAAAATGTTACAAAAGTTAAAATAAGTAACTACAGCTCAACATTAACTTTACCAGTCGTTCGTTACTCCAACGAACAAGAGTTTGTGTTTACAACTCAAGGTGGAGTGTTAAGTAAAATGATGTATTCTCCAAACTTTTACGACTTTGACTCTGAACAATTTCACAAAGTAATGCTTCAAGAAAAGTTAAATGGATCTTATATAGTATAGATATAAATGAAGGATATCTTTGAATTCAATCACATAGATGGGTCTCTGTCAGAATCAGACGTCAAAACTCTCAAAGATTTTTATAGCCATTATCACAAGAAATACTGGGGTTTTAAGGGGTCGTACAAAAGATATAAACTTCTTGATGAAACACTTACGCTGTCTGGAGGAGGATTAGTTGTTATTGGCACGATAACAGGGGGAATAACACTAAATCCAATAATACTCGGTGTAATAAATGGCGCTGGGGTGGTTGTGAGTAGTATTGCAAAAATGAAGAATTACAAGAAAAAGATTGAATTGTCACAAATTGCATTTACAACGTATGAGAAAGTATTGGTTGAACTGCGTTCAGCTCCAAGGGGTGATGAGTTTAACAAACAAGAGTTTATTGATCGCATGAAACTAATAGATTGAATGATAATTGATCAGACTCCTATAGCAGATAGATTTGCTAAGAAATATAATAAAAAATTTATGTAAACTAGGTCTTTAATTTCTATATATGTAATATAGAAATTAGATGTTTTTTTCAATTCGATGGATAACTGTTTAGTGTTTTTTTTTTTACTAAGAATTGCTCTTTGGCAGTATTTACATGGAATACGAACACCAGCCATATATTTATGAATATTGTTGCTTATCTTATCATAATCATTACTAAGTATAAATGCATAATCATTATTAAGATACTTCTCTTTCATCTTCAGTTGAGCTTCTGATATATTATAATTATTAGTTGATGTTAAATTCAATACAAAGACCTTTATAATCTTTGTGATAATCAAGTATCATTAAATCAGGCTGCCCTCTCAAATATCTCTTTTTATATGAATCTAGTCTCTTGTCATATGTATCTTGATTCTCTCCCAGTCCGGCTACTAATATAGAATCTGGATAATATCTCTTTATGAGGTCCACAACTTTATAATGAAGGTCGGTTTCATTCCCAATCATTATCATCTTATTCCAGGGGCTGTCAAACAGCTTGTATAGACCATATTTACGAATAGATGGAAGAACTGTAGTAAATACCCACTGGCGGAACTTTTTAGCAAACTCTAACTTACAACTAAATACAAGTTCATAAAAGCCGGGCTCATTTATGATTGTATAATATTTCCCTCTAGTGTCATTTTGTTGACCCTGTGTTTCACGGGGTCGACGATTGGGATGTAAAAATTGGATCATTTGTTTTCTGTTGATACATGCCTCCTGATAGCATCATCTGTATTTTTATAACCGAGAATATTAGCAACACCTTTTCCTAGAAACCAAACATTTTGTTTATTATCAATATATGAATTCATTTCGATTCCTAAATCTTCATTAGTAAACTTTTTCTCCAACATATTTGCTGCTTATGTTATACTTTTATCTCTTTAAGCTCATTTATATCTATGAATATACAATTTGTTGAGACCCCGTTTCAGGGTAGCAACAAATTAAGCTCATTTCTATATATTCATAATATAGAAATGATCAAATCAATTGTAGCATATGTGAATTTTTACTTTCCCACATATAAAACACAGTTTTATCCAGATAACTTTATTAAAGCTTGTCTTGTTTACCAGTTTCTCTATGCGAAGTATTTCACACAAAAACTAGATATAAACCAAATTCTTTATAGACTATCAGACGCGAGGCACTCCCTCAAATCAAACTCAGCTATTCTCGCTAATCATTTAATATCTAGTCTCGCTTTCCATGCTTTCTGGAAACAGTATAGGATCGGTAGGGAGTGTGTTTATACCATCAACACACCGTTTAAAGAGTTTGAAATACTCGGATATTTATCAGGCATCGTTTTCTTCATCTTCAATAGAGGCGTTGTATAGTTTAATATTAAAATCTCCTTCTAGTTTGCATTTTAACTTTTCACAAAAATTAACTAAATTTTCTGAATGTAATTTATAAGTAATAACAATGTCTAAAACTGGTAAAAGCATACAAACTATTCTTATATTTATATCTTTAAAATCATTAAACAAACATTTATAACTTGGATTAATAAAACATTTTTCAATTTCATCTAAATTTTTATCATTATACACACTTTTAATATAATTTGAATCTTCTTTAATTTCTATTAATCTAACTTCTTTTAGTTCTCCTGGTATAATATCACCATCATAATCTAAGTAACCTTTATAATAATGACATAAAATATTAGGATTTCCACAGTAAAAAGTATTAGCATTTAAACGGTATTCATTCATATCTTCTTTTTTTACAAATATATAACTTTTCATTTTATATTTATTCATTTATTCTTTATTTTTTATAACTATTCCCAGAGATGCCAACCTCTAGAGATTTAAAATCTGGAGACTCTCTGTTTTTCACTAGCCCCCTACCCCGGAAATTTAGGACATTATATCAAGTCTTACATGAAGTAGATACTATCCAAATTCGCGATCATCGTTTTGATGCCAGAAATAGTCTTTGTCAGTGACTAAATAGGTGTAAAATGCCTCAGAAACCGTACTATAGTTACGAATAAGAAAAATTCAAGTTTTGAGCTAAAAATGGGCTAAATTTCACACTAAGGCACAGAAAAGCTCAAAAGATGATTTTATCCGGGAGATAAAGCGACCCGTACGGGAGACCGGGAGATTGGTGTCGTATCCGGGAGACTCCCGGATAATCCGGGAGGGTTGGCATGTATGTATTCCACCACTTTTCATAATTCTCCAGTGTTTGTGTAGAAATCTTTAGACAACCTAGTTTGTACTTTTCATCTCCCATTTCTTCCAGGAATTTTTTGATCAGATAAAAAATACTTATCATTCTCTTTCGACAAAATTGTTTGTTTAGTATTTCCATGACGTGGTTGTCTATCATCATTAGTTTATTGTACAGGTAGTACCTTTGTTCATCAGTTAGGTGTAGTCTTTTAGAAACTTGATCAATCTTTTTCTCGTAATGATACTTTCTCTGATAAATACTCTTTTTTCGAAAATGTATATCGGTCATAATCTTTCTGATAATAATACCCCAAAACATGACCATTTGCTCCACCACAGAAATCACAAATTTTATAACCTGAATGAACAAAAAAACAATCACTTTGGCAATTCCAACATTTAACTTTTCTATTCACATCCTCTACTGCTTGTTTATTGTAATTATTTAATATTTCTAGATATTTTTCTATCTGCTCTTCTGTATAACACATTTATTATTTTTATCTTTTTATCTTAAAGCCAAAGTGTGTAATTTATCCTCCATCACAGTGCGCTTGTCATCTTCATTACTCAAAGCAATTTTATTTACTTCCTTTGGGTAAATATGGTGATTTTCACTTATTCTTATAATTTTCATCGATCTCATTTGTTTCTCACCGGAAAATAAACACTAGACATAGTCCTCAAAATTTATACCCTTTTTAACAACATTTTTCTTTATACCTTTACACTTTTTGGTTAAACTTCCATCCTCTACTTTAAAACTATAAAGCTTCGGACGAAGACCAACAAAATGTGTAATCTGTCGACCAGCTACTCCATCTTTAAACATTCCTATTACTTTCTTATTAACCCCTGTCAGTATACCAGATGGGTGGTTAGGGGGATAATCAGATGTGTCAAACTTAGTTTCTATGTCATGGGATATATCACGATAAAAATCATCCGTATGGATAAGGTACAACAGTGAGTCAGTATCTGTAAACAACAACTCTGCTGCATCGGTGTATTTATTTTGAATGTAATTATAATGAAAATCAAACATTAATGTTTTTGACAGATCCAGTATTGCTTGTCCAACATACACTGGTTTGTTAAAGTATACTTCAGTTTTCTTCATATGTACAGCAATAAGATTACGGTCAAATATTGTTGCTCTATCAAAGTTTGGACGACTTGTTAATCTTACAGCTTTGTGGTGATTATCAACAAGTATTATATTTTGTCTTTTCCTTATGTTTTCTATTGTTTTTTCCAAATACTGAATTATTCATCAGTTTAAAAAAGTCTTTTTCAAAACTGCTGTTTTTCGAAGTTCTGTATTCTTTCTGATGTAAGGTTCCATCCAACAACTCTGATTAAAAGATATTCCTCTATAAACAGCAGTTATTCTCATTCCCATTTCAGGATATTGCCTTAGATTTCGATAATGTACAACATACTTTTTTCGAGTTTTAAAATGACAAATTAGTTTTTCAACACCATTAACAATCATTTTCTCAGGTGTTAGAGGAAAGTCATTATGGGGGGTCCATAGATTATGGGGGTATTCCAAATCTACTTCAAATATATATCCTTTTTTATTCCTTGGATTTATCATACTATGATTTGCTTTCTCCAATATATCGATTACAGTTTCTTTTGTTAAATCTCTCATCCATTTAAATCCATGTGTTGGAAGTGATTGTGACATTGCCCATCCATAAAGATTATTAGCATCAAGGTATTAAATATAAGTAGAAGGTTCATCAGGATCGTGATCTGTCATGTATTTGTTATTCGCTTCTGCATATCTCTTTGATATGTGTGATATTCCACCTCGTATACCACGTTCAAACATCATTAACATGTCATAATCATGCAACAGTTGTAATTCTTGACCTGTTTCTTTGAGACATTGAGCAACTGCGGCATTGGTCTTTCCGATAAGCTGCAGAGGCTCCATGATCGTGCAGCCCGTATTCTAATGTCCGCTAATTCTGATTGTAATGTGGACGATTTGTTCCTGGCACTGGGTTGGCGTAAGCTTAAACACCAAAGACAAGTATCGACGGCTATTATGATGTATAAAACCGTACATGGGATTACTCCCGACTATCTAACATCTAAATTTACTAAACTGAAAATAAATTAGTCCTTCCACTGCCCCGTACCAATTATTTAAAGAAAAGTTTCTCCAATAGTGGAGCTAAGCTATGGAACAGCCTATCCCATGATTTAAGATCTGCAGCTTTTAGCTAGGTAGTTAAAATTTTATGAATATATTGTTAATCAGAGTTAGTTTAGTTAGGTATCTATCTATCTATCTATCTATCTATCTATCTATCTATCTATCTATCTATCTATCTATCTATCTATCTATCTATCTATCTATCTATCTATCTATCTACCCATCGACCCATCGACCCATCGACCCATCCACCCATCCACCCATCCACCCATCCACCCATCCACCCATCCACCCATCCATCCATCCATCCATCCATCCATCCATCCATCCATCCATCCATCCATCCATCCATCCATCCATCCATCTACCTATCTATCTATCTAGACATGCATCCCAAGCCAGACCAGGAGATGTATAGTAATGTGCTGGATCTAGATTGTAATGTTTTAGACAAGTTTTTCTAAAGTTCTCAAATACATCTGACAGAAGTAGGACATCAGACTTTAGGTAAAGATCGTGATAATCTCTAATTGTTTTACATTTGAATGTATTCCAGACATTAATAGCGTGTTGATAATCATCATCTGATATACCTTCATCATTTCGTTTTCAATAGAATTCTTCTTTTAAAGGTAATTGTGTTTCAGATAGTTTTTCAATTGAGGAAACATAATCATAAGGATAAACTCCCTTACGAGTTAATAACTCTACATTTTCCCTAAATATTTCTTTTGTATTATAAAAATCATCTGGTTGTAAATTACCAACAAGATTAGCAAGACTCGTTTGAAGAAACTTAAATGAATCAATAAATCGTATTTCAAAATACAATGAAACCATTTCACCAGTGCGTCTAGATTTATACTCATCAACTTTAATTTTTTTTGAAAAGGAGATATACTTTTCTTCTGTCGATGGAATACAGGTGAGTTCACCTGGTAAACAAGCAAGTTGTTTTATAAACAAATGTGCCTCATACCCTTGAAGATTATGAAATATAACTGGAAGAATCATTGGTTTTCGACACTGAAGATTGCAACGATTATGAGCAGCTCCACGGTATTGACCAGTAATATGACAAGGATCGCTAACTTTATCAGTGAGTAATTCTTTCTTTCAAATATGACAAGTTTCCGCTTTATCAAAGGATATTTGTTCTTGTTTTGTTAATTTAAGAGGTATTGGACGACGATAAAAATCATTATATGTCTTATTTGTTATTTTTGCAAGTTTAGAAACAAATATCGCAGAAATATCATCAGTACTTTTGGTTTTTGTGTAAAGAATTGGTTTAAACATGGTATTAGAATCTATTCCTTTAATATAAAAACAAAATCCTGATGGTTCATGCTTTTGGTAATTGTAATTATATGATTTTTCTGGGTTGGGACTGCAAGTATTCACCGGTTTAGTAAAACATTCGAAATCAGCATAAACTACAAAAGGAATTGGAAGTTGTTTGTGGTAATTATTAAAACATAACATCGTGTTTCTTGGTGGCATACGCACAGAAACCGTTTCATTTGATGAACAATATGAAATATGTTTTTGTAATAATTCATACTTAGTAAAATGAGTAAAGCATTTCTTACAAGTAAATACTGTGCCATTCTTACTTGAAGTTATTTGCGATTTAACCAAACGAGTAAAGTTTTTAATTAGTGAATAATGGGAAACACCATCTTATTCATAAAAAAACAAGTCGATAGTATTTTGACAGTCTTTCTCCGCCATTCTCAAAGGATAAAACTTTTTATTATCACTAACTGAAAAAACATTTATTTCTGGAAGAGAAGGATTAAGTTTTTCAAATTTGGAAATGTGTTTTAATTTCATAGGAAAATTAATTCCTTTAGTGTTAAGAGAATTCTCATACTTTTTCAAATCTTTTAATCGGGTATCATTATCTTCTTTTGGATGAAGATATATCAATACACACCAAAGAAAAGCATTTTTGGTCTTTGTTTTGAATATTAACTATTGCTTTTTTATTTAATCTGGAAGAGAAATATAAGATGACCCCTTCATTGGATTAAACTCAGCAGTATGAATTTCAAGATTAAGCACTTCTTTAAAATACCATCCACTTCCATTTTTTTGAAATACCTCTAAATCTTCAATAATTTTTTTAACATTTAAATCAATTAATTTCTTTACATTTGTTGATTCAAGATTATTATGTGTACCTGAATTAAAGTATGCTTTATCTTTATTTAATCCAACAACTCCCTTATCTTTATTAAGTATTTGTTGTTCCATTAAACATACCAAAACCATACTAAATTTAATATTTCTATGGTACGTAAAAAAATCTTTTAAAGTTTTATAAATTTTATTAAAATATTCAACTGGAGTAAGATCAGGATCTCCTTCAATAATATACTTAACAGCAAAGTTTTCAAAAGCTGATTTTTCTTTTACAAGTCCTTGATCATATTCCTTAATAGATCGCTAAAGAGCTTCACGAAGATAAGAAGGAGTATCGGGGGGATTTTTTTTTATCTCTTATACATTCTTGAAAATACTCGTCAAATGTTTTTATTTTTTTTGGTTTGGATTTTTTCCTTGGTTTTAATATATCAATACCTTTTCTACTTTTTCATTTAGTTCTCGTAATTTTTTGATATCTCTAATTAACTTTTGTTTCTTAGTAAACTCATTATATATTTTTTTAAGTTTTTGTTTTTTATATTCTAAAATTAATTTTAATTCTTCCTCAGTAAGCTTATTATAATTATCATTATCAAAGGGTTGAGAACCCTGAAAACCATCAATTGTTTGGTTCGACATTACGTCTTATAATATTAATATTATAAGGCTTTAAATAATCATTAATAATCACTATCACTATCACTACCAAACATAGTCTCAATATCATCACTATCAGTCCCATCATCATCACTATCACTATCATGCCAATTAATTTCATGCTTATGTGTTACTAATTTAAATTTTCTATGAAATAACTTAACACATTCAACAAGATTTTTATAACCTGGAAATTCAAAATCTACATGTCTATCAAACATTTCTTCTTCAAAATCCCATTCATCATCAACATAATAATCCCTAAAATCATCTACTTTCTCTAGAAGTATATTTGAAAAAGGAAGATTAAATTCATCAATCTCTATATTATTAGTATCATTATGATAATTCAATCTTTGGGCTTTTTCAAATATACCTATAAACTTCTTTATCTTGTCAACTCTATGGTTTTCAAATACTCCACGATCCGCCTTATTTATATTATCTGAAAAATACTCAAAACACTTATCAATACCTTTTATAAAAAGATATTCGTTTTTGTAATCTTTTGCATAATCTGGAACTTTATTTAGAGTTGCGTTACAATTATGGTCAGACTGAACCAGGATACCCATTTTACTAACTACTTCCAAATCCTGACTCTAGATCTTATTTCAGATCAATACGGCAAACGTAAGGGAGTACTCCTCCGGGAATTTTCGTTGTCATGATAATAATGCACTTATCAGCAGCCATCGGGGGGGGGGGGGGGTACCCGGGGGACATGATTTGTCAACTTTGTTCAATAATTTTAAGACCGGGATGGGGGGATTGTTCTGCTTTTGCACTTTCGTAGCAGGATCCCCGGGGGAAGACCTGCGGGATTTGT
>NC_133207.1:23376817-23396817 GCF_958299795.1 Porites lutea
TCGTCTTCTCTAAGGATCTGTAGACTAAAGGAATATTAGAAACGTGAGTTATCTTTTATTTCAATGGCTTGACAAAGCAACTCAGGTACTTGCGTGCAACTCGCGCAAGGCTAGATCGAGAATCTAGTTGAGTGACCACACAAAACGAACGACAAAAATCTCCAAGGAAGGAGTGTTCTATAATTAAATAAAGAATGGTACATTGGACTTACCTTTATTTAACAGCTGGTGATTCCAGAAACCAATTTAATTTCTAGCTCATTCGGGACGTAGTGGCATCACGAAACCTTCCTTTTTGTCATACCCTTCACAAAAATTACACGAGCATTACGAAACACAAGTTCAATACATCCCTGACCAAAAGGGCGAATACACTAATCGTCCTTTGAAACGTAGCGGATCTGTGATATCGCCATGTTGCTCTGACTTTTTCAAGCGTCCGAGCCGAATGATGACGTCACGAAAATCTTGATAGCGGGGCTCCCGCGCGCGCGAAGCGCGCGTGGGAAAGAGCCCCATACTCATGGAATATGGTCAACCTCTTTTCGCTTGGTTGTCACGTGACTGACCGAGCGTACGTACGTACGTACATACCTACGTACGTACGTACGCGTCTACAGATTGTACGGGTAGGGTAGGGGAGACTATCAAAAGGAAGGGAGGGGTGTCTCAGGCGTGGGTTGGCAAGTCCTCATCTTTTTTATATGACATTCACAATATAGTCAATTGACAGCGCTCAAAACAGGATAGCCACTGACCAGTATCCCATGACCATAACGCGGGCTCATTTGTCAACTCATCGAGGTGACGTAATTTATTTGGAAGCTGTCCGCTGACCAGTTAATCGTTTTACTAGATCGCAAACAGTATTCAATCTCATACTTTTTAGCATGGATATTATTATTAATATTTAGCAAGTTTGGGATCGGAGCACAGGAAATGTGATCAATTGACAGCTGTCAAAACAAGGTATCCGCTTACCAGTATCACTTGAGCGAATCGCGGGCTCAGGTGTCGACCCATCGAGGTCGAGTATTTTTTTGAAGTTATCCGCTGACAAGGTACTTGTTTTCAAATGATTGCAGGCTCAAGTTTATATTTTTTTTAAATTCATATGAAATATGTTGTGTTTATGTGCCGCACAATTAAAATTTTGATTTCAAACTGACCTCGGACGCGAAAATTCAGCCAGCTGCTACAGGCAGGGAAGACAGTTGCTTTTGACTTTTCTCGCCATGTTCACGCGTTGGTCACGCTCTACGTCCAATTTTTATGCTCTGATTGGTCAAATTTTGACAGGTGAGTTCATGCGTAAAATTTATGCAGCATCTTGAATCTTGTTTACTTTGACAGCTGAAGCTGACAGAGTTTTGTGTCAACTTGTGATGTTTTTAACTTTCTTTTTCCACTGGATGTACAAAATGAAATTCAGATTCTATCAGGAGTCTTCTGTTATTCATGGCTAGTTTGTTTATTGGGTTTTTGGTTGAGTCAAAGTCGGAAATCCGATTTCGGATGGCATCGTTTTCGTTTTCACCTTGCTTAATGCGTAAGAGGGTTGCAAAGTCTGAAGCGATACTGGCCTTCCTTGATACCTTTCAGGAGCTGCATCTCGAGTGGTAAGCCTAAGTAATTATTGTATTTGATGTTTGTTTTTTATTCCTAATTTAATGAAGTCGAGCGTAGTTTATGCGGCTATTTTGTTTACGCACGTTTGTAAGATTTGAGACAATGATCTGACCGCGTATCAGGTTTGTTATAAGCTTACAGATCTTTAAAAGCCTTTAGACATTTTCTCACCGCAAATAGAAAGAAAACGTTTCAAGGAATATTTAGTTATAATTCTGACTGTAAAGAAAGGTTTGAGCGATTTCCTTGCCTAGAGTTCGTCTTTGAAAAAAGCAAACACCGGGAAGCCGGCTTAAAACCCCAAATTCAACTTTAAGCTCGAAGACTCAGGATTTTTAGAGACACTTTAATACTTGTCTTCCTGAATGAAAATTGTCGTCTCTGTATATGTTTCTCCGAATTATATTTCTTTTATTAATTGTTAGTACTGTCTCTTGTAATTTTAATCGCTGTGTCGATTGTTTTCAGTCGTTCAGTGAACAACGCTTCCCGGAGTACTCAAAATGCCGCGCGTTAAACCGTTTTAAAATAAAAAATAAACATAATAAATTCTTTATTATGTTGGAGCGTAACTCTGTTAATGTTCATTCAAACACTCGCCACTGCTAGCACTGCAAAAGTCAGAACCGGCTGGCCGTATAGATGATTTTGAAAATTTTTTTTAACGGTTTAGCTAAAGCCCACGCGTGCTGCGATCGTCCTGAATATTGAATGATAGCAATTTGTATCGCAATATTGTGAAATACTGCATTCTGTTGTGCGAGGTCTGTATGATAAAAACAGTGCCTCATAGTACTGTTTCACCTCAGATGTGATGTATAAATGATATAAACGGTTGGTTTACAGTCGCACCCAGATTTGTTGGCAAGATTTTGTAAAGTAAACTTGTCGAACGCAAAAAATTCGGCCGGAATTTTTTTTCCAGGCCTAATTAATCTAAGGCGATCATGAGCCATTATGGCTCTTAATAAATGTGATCGAAGATGATTGCCAGTTTTTGGGTGTACTTATGAGGCTATCAACTCGATGTGAGATTTGGTTCACTCTTGGGCTGCTTGCAAATTATTTTTTGTAAAATCACTTAGCCTTTCCATGAAAAGTCACACGAATGTGCTCTAAAGTTAACTGAATTGTGGAATACAAGTTTATTGTTTGATTTAAATTATAAATTTATTAATGGGAGCCTCGCTTTTAGCCCTGGCTAAATCTATATATTAAAAGCTTAAACTTAATGAAAGAAACTAATCCCTTGAGGCATTTTGGTATTGCAACGACGTTTGTCCAACTTTAATTATAACAACAGTGTATGTTTGATATCTGCCTTCCGGCTACATATACAAAGGCTGGTTTCTATGTTAACACAAAACAGAGGCGTTGCTGGAGTTGTCGAGAGAAATAAACCGTCTTTTTAACGAAATAACTTGCATTAAAATAAGTAGGAAACACCTACTCGATCCGGTGGCTACCTACACGGCCTAACTGTAAACAAAAATACTGCTCTCAGTTTTTTAAAATTTGTTGGCTCAGTTCGTTTCAACTGTAAAAGGTCACCACGTACTAGACTAACACGGATAACCGAAAAAAAGCATTAACACAATTATAATAAGAAGTCTTACCTCCGAAAACGCTGCACACACACTACAGGGCGCCAAAACTGAAATCTGTGAATGAAAATACAAATTACTGCTGTTAGATTCACTCGATTCGTTCAATTCAGTGTAGAAGAACATCACAAGAACTTCAACATACAGATAAAATAACAATGGGAATTAATCTTACATGTAAATGAGGAAAGTTCTTCCATCCGTGGACACATCCGCGCGCTCCTCGCAAAAACAACCGACCAAAACCGACAAAACCAGTACAAAACCGGTTTTTTCCGCAAACGTGATCTCTCTGGCCAGCCTTCAAATGTTTGTCACTACTCTGGGGGAGAGGGAAGGGATACTTTTTGTCAGTCGTCCTCAGTCTTCAGAGTTTCTCAGCCAGCTCGGCTTGAAATGCTAGATAAGTCAGTAATTCCCAGCCAAAGCCTCTAACAATAAGAAATTTTCCAGCCAGCTCATTGGAACACCTAATATTTTGCCAGCCAGCAAGATTCCTATGGGGAACAGATAAAGTGAGGAACAGATTCGTTGGGTGCCCCTGTCTATCTGTAAGCACGAAATTCTTACGGATCGACTCAACAAAATACAGCTGCGCACAGTCTGATGTTCAATTAATTTCTACGTCTGTATAGTAAACAAACCATGAACGTATTCTTTCATTGCACGTTCGCATGAATAAATGTTGACTTTTCCTGTAAAACAGCTTTCATAAGTTATCATGTGATGAGTGCAAAAACTCGTGTTTTGAAGTGCTGCTGTTTGTTGTTTGACTGAACTGAGTTGTGAGAAAGTTCAGCGCTATTAAATAGTGAGTCATGATTGGCTTATCATGACTTTAGAGAGAAGACATGACTTGATCACGGTACTAAAACCACACACACTCGAAAAGCTTGTAAATCACTCGCCTTCGGCTCGTGATTTACAAGCTTTTCGAGTGTTCTCCCAACATCCCGCGTGGGTTACCACGCCGGTAAACCCATAGAAAGTGTGGTCTATTTCTTAAATAGTCAGAGGAGGAGTGAACGTCTTCTCACAATGCATTGGGATTCAAACTAATATAATATATAGATTTAGCCAGGGCTAAAAGCGAGGCTCCCATTAATAAATTTATAATTTAAATCAAACAATAAACTTGTATTCCACAATTCAGTTAACTTAAGAGCACATTCGTGTGACTTTTCATGGAAAGGCTAAGTGATTTTACAAAAAATAACTTGCAAGCAGCCCAAGAGTGAACCAAATCTCACATCGAGTTGATAGCCTCATAAGTACACCCAAAAACTGGCAATCATCTTCGATCACATTTATTAAGAGCCATAATGGCTCATGATCGCCTTAGATTAATTAGGCCTGGAAAAAAAATTCCGGCCGAATTTTTTGCGTTCGACAAGTTTACTTTACAAAATCTTGCCAACAAATCTGGGTGCGACTGTAAACCAACCGTTTATATCATTTATACATCACATCTGAGGTGAAACAGTACTATGAGGCACTGTTTTTATCATACAGACCTCGCACAACAGAATGCAGTATTTCACAATATTGCGATACAAATTGCTATCATTCAATATTCAGGACGATCGCAGCACGCGTGGGCTTTAGCTAAACCGTTAAAAAAAATTTTCAACATCATCTATACGGCCAGCCGGTTCTGACTTTTGCAGTGCTAGCAGTGGCGAGTGTTTGAATGAACATTAACAGAGTTACGCTCCAACATAATAAAGAATTTATTTTGTTTATTTTTTATTTTAAAACGGTTTAACGCGCGGCATTTTGAGTACTCCGGGAAGCGTTGTTCACTGAACGACTGAAAACAATCGACACAGCGATTAAAATTACAAGAGACAGTACTAACAATTAATAAAAGAAATATAATTCGGAGAAACATATACAGAGACGACAATTTTCATTCAGGAAGACAAGTATTCAAGTGTCTCTAAAAATCCTGAGTCTTCGAGCTTAAGGCTGAATTTGGGGTTTTAAGCCGGCTTCCCGGTGTTTGCTTTTTTCAAAGACGAACTCGAGGCAAGGAAATCGCTCAAACCTTTCTTTACAGTCAGAATTATAACTAAATATTCCTTGAAACGTTTTCTTTCTATTTGCGGTGAGAAAATGTCTAAAGGCTTTTAAAGATCTGTAAGCTTATAACAAACCTGATACGCGGTCAGATCATTGTCTCAAATCTTACAAACGTGCGTAAACAAAATAGCCGCATAAACTACGCTCGACTTCATTAAATTAGGAATAAAAAACAAACATCAAATACAATAATTACTTAGGCTTACCACTCGAGATGCAGCTCCTGAAAGGTATCAAGGAAGGCCAGTATCGCTTCAGACTTTGCAACCCTCTTACGCATTAAGCAAGGTGAAAACGAAAACGATGCCATCCGAAATCGGATTTCCGACTTTGACTCAACCAAAAACCCAATAAACAAACTAGCCATGAATAACAGAAGACTCCTGATAGAATCTGAATTTCATTTTGTACATCCAGTGGAAAAAGAAAGTTAAAAACATCACAAGTTGACACAAAACTCTGTCAGCTTCAGCTGTCAAAGTAAACAAGATTCAAGATGCTGCATAAATTTTACGCATGAACTCACCTGTCAAAATTTGACCAATCAGAGCATAAAAATTGGACGTAGAGCGTGACCAACGCGTGAACATGGCGAGAAAAGTCAAAAGCAACTGTCTTCCCTGCCTGTAGCAGCTGGCTGAATTTTCGCGTCCGAGGTCAGTTTGAAATCAAAATTTTAATTGTGCGGCACATAAACACAACATATTTCATATGAATTTAAAAAAAATATAAACTTGAGCCTGCAATCATTTGAAAACAAGTACCTTGTCAGCGGATAACTTCAAAAAAATACTCGACCTCGATGGGTCGACACCTGAGCCCGCGATTCGCTCAAGTGATACTGGTAAGCGGATACCTTGTTTTGACAGCTGTCAATTGATCACATTTCCTATGCTCCGATCCCAAACTTGCTAAATATTAATAATAATATCCATGCTAAAAAGTATGAGATTGAATATTGTTTGCGATCTAGTAAAACGATTAACTGGTCAGCGGACAGCTTCCAAATAAATTACGCCACCTCGATGAGTTGACAAATGAGCCCGCGTTACGGTCATGGGATACTGGTCAGTGGCTATCCTGTTTTGACAGCTGTCAATTGACTATATTGTGAATGTCATATAAAAAAGATGAGGACTTGCCAACACACGCCTGACACACCCCTCCCTTCCTTTTGATAGTCTCCCCTACCCTACCCGTACAATCTGTAGACGCGTACGTACGTACGTACGTACGCTCGGTCAGTCACGTGACAACCAAGCGAAAAGAGGTTGACCATATTCCATGAGTATGGGGCTCTGTCCCACGCGCGCTTCGCGCGCGCGGGAGCCCCGCTAAAAAGTGCTCCATAACTTAAGGACGGTGCCCACTAATGGGAAGTATTTTTTCCCAGATAATGACAAGTAAGACTTATTTATTTATGTGAGACAAGTAGATCATATCAGGGGCTATTGAAATCCAAAAAGAAGACTGGGGTTAACAGCGCATTTTTCAGAGATAACTGCGCTTCAATATGGAGAAAACAGAAAAATGATAGAAAGTTATTTTTCCCAAAATTTCGGAGTGTACACGTAAACTGGCACAAATTCAATGATAATTGCAACAAGGTTTCAAAATAGGCAACAACTGATAAAATATCAACTGCTCTTTATACGTCTTTTTTTGAAATATCAGCACAACTGGGAAGTTATCAGCAGTTAGCCCTCTCCACGCGTTTGCCTTCAAAATAGTGTAAACGACATTTTCCCCGAACCAAAAATTGATCGTTTGCTGAGTAGGCTTATTACTTTATTTTGGTAAGATAAAAAGTGGGGGTTACCACGTGTTTTTAGAAGTTAAACTGGTTGGTTTCGACCTTAACTTAGGGCCTGTTTACATGGAGTGGGGGACCCCGGTCTAGTGGGGTTGGTTTCTTTTGTTTTCACGCTCTGGGGGACACAAATCAAAAGGAACCTACCCCACTAGACTGGGGTCCCCCACTCCATGTAAACAGGGTCTTAATCGGTTTGGGGGTTTATTACAATTTTTCCCATCCCCTCCCCGGTCAGTTTCACTATTGCTTCACTCAACGCGGAGTACTCTGGGATATCCAAAATGGCTGACAGTCAGAGAACAACAACTCACGGAAGAGAGCAAAAACAGAAAGGGAAGCAGGACATTTCATGGACTCTAAGGAAAACAAATTATACTATTTCATTCAACTGGAGCTTCTCCGTCTCAAAAATTTGACAAAAATTTTTGGAGAAGAGCAATCTCCAAGGTATTAAAGATTACTTCCAGCACACATAGATTAGTATGGCGAGCTCAAGATCCAAGGCTGGCGCTGTAAACAAACTACTGAACTGTAGTGGAAATGGTCGACAGGAACTCTTAGACAGGTACTCCTTCAATCGCTTGCTTACCTGTACATGTCCTAAAGATTTTTTTAACTGTAGATGTAATATGGATTGTAAACCATCGTTTTTTATCATCCTACCGGGTACCTCGATCGAATATGTTATTTAAAACATGCATTCAATGAGCTTATCTGTGCTTTGCGCTATCTCTTTCGGGCTTTGCCACAAGTTTCATATGACATAAATTATTTGCATATATAGAGTCAAGTTCCACACATGATTCTGGGCTCTCTTTTAAAAAAGCTGAATACTGTGAAAGTAGTTGTACCGAATGCGTTTATGTACCCTCATATATAAACTGGGCTATAATGATCATTTTATATATTTCCTTTGGATTTTTTTTTTTTACTGTAGCATTCCGTGTCATATTTATTCACTATTTTTCGCTCCTAAATGTTAATTTTAGACTTAACAGTGTCTGTTAAACCTAAGAAAGTCTTAGAATGGAAATACTTTATTTACCTTCCATCTTTAGTTTGTAAACTGCCAAAATGCTTAAATAACAATGATAATAGTAAAAAGCATAACAATTTTTTACGATTTTTTCTACGATGAAATCGTTACCTTTGCGGTCCGCAACTACTTGTGAAGCTGCGATCTCAGCGATCCAAGCAATCTTGGGATAGTTTTTTTTTGTTTGTTCGACAAATAAAAGCCTCGGACTCTCAATAAAAGGGACATCGGTATGTACTCGAACGCTTTAAGTCTATCTTCTGGTGAATAATAAAATTATTACATAAAATCATAAAAAATTAAAGAAATATTCAGGAAAGTGTTTATAGCTGATTAGCTGATAAAACGCGAAGGACGCGAGTGAAAGGTAAGCTTGCAGTTTCTCGATTAAGCGGAGGACTTAGAGCTATTCTCCTTCTGATTTACTGATCCTTGCCTATTAAGGGATTGTTTAATACCCAAGCTCAAAGCCCAACATCTCAAAGCAATAACTTTTGATGTTTTAGAATTGACTCTTGTTTGACTATAAAATGTTTGGTCAGATCGACCATACGGCAGAAATAGCAACATGCACATACTTCTGCAGTTTTCAAAGAACTGACAAGGTAAATAAAAATTATTTTTCATATCTATTGAAAAATGACGCATCTTTTCCACAAGAAATAACTAGAACCTCCCAGACTTAGAGGAGAAAAAACCTGAAAACCTGTCCATGTCGTGTGTGTTACACATTTCTTTCGCGTCGCGTGCGACTACCTTGGCATGTGCAGAAAATGTGCGCAGTAACAATAGTGGGAACCGACCTTAAGGTGATTCCCTAGTTTTGCACTGCGCATCTCTTACTGCGCATAACAAGATGACCGCCGTAAAAAAGAGCATGTGAAGTAATATTATTAAAATGAAGTTGACCGAAGAGAAACGCTATTGGAATTTTTGCTTGCTGTTGTTTCTTGCCGAGGTGAGACTCAATGTGTTGGGAATGTGCATAACGTAAGCAGTACGCGTGTTGCTGAGTTCGACCTCCTCTCGGAGAACCTCGATAGTGGATGTTTAACTTGTGCTTACTCACTTTGATTTTCATTTAAACACTTTCTTTATCACATTGTGCCCTAAATGTGATATCTCGATGTAAATTCTGTAAAAACGGATTTTTTAATACTTTCTTCCCCCTTTCACATACATTCTATTTTGAAACTTGCCCCAGTCCTCTCTCAAAAATCGGAGAAAATGCGTTTGGTGCGCACTTCCTGCAGCTCTACCGCAAAAACGAGTACGGTGACCCCCATTTTTTATTTCATGATTTTAATAAGAACATTGCTTCCTTTCGATGAGAAAAAAATTGGCACAAATCTATGTTCAGTTTTTTGGCAATTTTACTAAATTGTACGGATTGAGCCATCACGGGTCGAAAAGCGCGCGTCCAATTTAATTCTACTTTGGAGCGTAAAGTAAAAACAAGGGCATTAAAAGGCATTTTTCTGGAACGTAAGTGGATAAACAATACATTAAAGTCAAATTCTGTGTGATGTCACATGTATCAACGAAAACATCTCTCTTTTTTGTCTAGTTTTGCGCTGCCCGCGGTTTTTGTAAAAGGGTCCTAAATAGAAGTATTTGTCACCATTGTGACGTCAAAACGAGCACGGTGACCCCCACTTTTTATTACTTTTTTATCATCTTCTTGACTTGTTACATCAGTGTACCAAGTTTTAGCTAAAATCTATGTTAGGTTCTTTTACTATGGAATCACCTTAAAGGGGCAATTTCTGCATTTCTTTTTAACATTTTGAACAAGGACACTGTGACACAGCCTCCTACATTAAATTGGCAAAATGATGTATTTATTTTGAATGTAATCACTGGTTTAAAGGTCTGCCTATGACAAATTTCCCTTGGTTGTCCAATCACATGTTTGAAAATGTACAAAAGAAACCCTTGTGTAAGAACCTATTGGCAGACATTTGGCATATATACTATGGTGTTTACTATAGTTTTTCTTTTCTCTGACTAAGCAAATTAAGCTGGTTCTGGTGAGACTGTGGTTTTATTTGTCAGAATGCATCTGATGCTCAGCTTTTTTGTATTGGATTGAGTACTTAATTAAGACATTAATACTGTTGTTCATACAATGTATGTGTCAGTAATAACTGCTGATCAATCAACACATACATTGACAGTAAAAATTAATTTTTATTTTGATCTATTCAACAGCACTAATTCTTTTTTACTTGGCAGATTGTTTACTTCTCTTCGTCAACAATTTTTAGTTATATTCTGTCTCTGTACAAACAAAGCTAAGTTAGAATTGTGACAATGAGCATTCACTGTCTGTTCATTCTTATGACCCTCTCTCTTTCATCAGGTTGGGTTAGGCTTGTGACGATGGGCATTCACTGTTTGTTCATTCTTACGACCCTCTCTCTTCCATCAGGTTGGGTTAGGCTTGTGACGATGGGCATTCACTGTTTGTTCATTCTTACGACCCTCTCGCTCCTATCAGGTTGGGTTAGGCTTGTGACGATGGGCATTCACTGTTTGTTCATTCTTACGACCCTCTCTCTTCCATCGGGTTGGGTTAGGCTTGTGACAATGGGCATTCACTGTTTGTTCATTCTTACGACCCTCTCTCTTCCATCAGGTTGGGTTAGGCTTGTGACAATGGGCATTCACTGTTTGTTCATTCTTACGACCCTCTCTCTTCCATCAGGTTGGGTTAGGCTTGTCACGATGGGCATTCACTGTTTGTTCATTCTTACGACCCTCTCTCTTCCATCAGGTTAGGTTAGGCTTGTGACGATGGGCATTCACTGTTTGTTCATTCTTACGACCCTCTCTCTTCCATCAGGTTGGGTTAGGCTTGTGACAATGGGCATTCACTGTTTGTTCATTCTTACGACCCTCTCTCTTCCATTTGGGTGAGTTAGGGAATTCATGGTTTGCACTGAGAACTTTGTTTCCTTTGTGGCCCTCTATTCAGTTGTCTATTAAGTTTCCCTTCTCCTTTAATGTGAATGGACCCACATCCATGTCATTGGGAGGAAGATGCTTAACAGTTTGTTCAGTCATGGTAACATTTTAAACTTTGATAACATAATTTATAGCGTGGAGAAAGTCCATTTATTTGGACCAGTTCAACTGCTAGACCTAATTATGACCTGCAGAAATATTACTGATCTTGTTATCCATCCGTTTCAGTATTCTGGTATTGTGTGGAGGAAATTTATAAATAATGACTGTCATATTAGGCGAATCAAGGAATTTCTTTTTTTTTTTCAGTTGATGTGAAAAAATATACAATATAGCTAAATTGGCTGACTGCAGCACCATGAAAACAAATAGATTGCTACCTCAAACTATTTTTTTTTGTTTGGCAAAGACATTCATGATAAATAAATATGTTTCAACTTAAGCGTAAGGTTTCTACACCTAAAAATTTAAAGGGGTGGAGTCTACTTTTTACAAATACTGCCAATCACAGGAGGCCCACATAAAGTGGGTAACCCTTGGTATCACTGAATTTGGAAGCAATGTATGAGAATTGCAAAAAGTTCCATAAGATTGTACTATTCTGCAATAAATATTTACGTATGAAATGAGAATAAACTAACCTTCAATTTCATGGATTTGCATTGCTCAGGAAAAAATTGCTAAAATTTACCATTTCCAACCATACAATGTAACAACAACAGCACTTCATTTCAGATGAAGGTTGGTTTATCCTCGTCCTAAATGAAAATATAATATTGATCACAGAATAGTACAGTAATAATTATGGAACTTTTTGCTATTCTCATACATTACTTCTGAATTCAATAATACCAAGGGTCACACACTTTGTGTGGGCCCCCTGTGATAACAATGGCTTTGATTAGTAAGGCTATAACTAGATCTGAAAACGTCACACTCAATCAGTATTACTGCTGGCTGTGGCCAATTAACATTTTATCTCTTATTTTTTCCTTTTTAATTATTTTTCAGGCTAACATGGAAATAGCAAGGAACTGGGCATTAGCAAAGGTACAAGAGACAGAACAACCTTGCAGTGTTGTACTTAAAGATGACCTGTTCCAGGCCTTTCATGCTGAAAATCCTGAAATTTCTCGTGATACATTCCTTTCTTATTTTGGGCGATTTATGGGATGTGCGCCGTTTAAATCTGTTATCCCACACAAAAAAGGGGGAAAGATACTTGGCTATTGTCACTTGTCTTTTAAAAATAATGACAGCAGTGTGTTGGTTCAGAAAAAAGAGGGGACATCAAAATATGATAAATGTGTGATTGAAGGAAAATTTAATTTGTGGAAAAAAATTGTATAAACATGAGTCTAGCCGGACTGTAGACCCAGTAGCAAGTACGTGTAAGGAAAGTTTTGATGAGCCACTAAAAAAAAAGAACAAACCAACTAATAGAAAAAATGAAAAAGAAAAATGTAATGTTGAAAAAATGTCAACTGAAATTGAAACCAGGGTAGCTGTTGGCACAGTAAAATCTTGTCAAGGTGTTGCTGGTAATGATGCGGTTGTAGAAAATGATCTAGAGTTTGGAATGGAATGTAATGTGGACAGTGGAAGTAACCTATCTAGCAACCTTGGAGCTTCCATACTTCCTCCTGTTGATGAAAGTGCTGATAATGATGATCAAAGTACAGACTGTAGTTCAGTCCCTGATGTTGAACTTGTTGGCCCTGATGATGATAGGGATATTGATGATGAAAGTGATAGTGACAGTTCAGTCTTTGAGAATGGACATGGTGGTGGTGTTTCTGACTGCAAGGTTTTTCAAAAGGCAAGAAATGTTGATGCAGGCAATCAGTGCAACTTCAGAAAAGTTGAAAGTGAATCTAGTCTGTTTAACAGCAATCTCTTTTTTGAAAATGATCTGTGGAAAGATCCTTGTAAAAAGATGCGTGCCACTAAACTTCCTGGGAATCCAAAATCATGTGAAATTTTTCTTGATTCTCTTTTTAAAGGCAGTATATCTGAAGATCTGCTTAAGTCAGTTGGTGCATCTAAAGACCATAAGCTGACAAAATTGAGGTCCTTTATCGCTGCTTGTTTTGAAGCTCCAGTAGTTGGTACCTCAGGGTGTCATGAGTACCTGCAGTGTGACAGGCCAGGCAATCCATACCCTCAGTTTTCTTGCTCTAAGAGTAGTTCATCTATCACCTGTGAAATCTGTGTCCCATACCAAAGATGGGCATTTGAAAATAAAGTATCTCATGCTTCCCTGAGATCTAGGGGGGGCCACTTTGGACAAAATTTTAAGTAATTCCTTCACTCCATCTTTTTCTGGGCTTCGACAAGTTTATGAACACTCTATCTCCAAGAGCCATTTAGAAGCCATTGCCTTTTTGGAGTGTTGTGAGAAAAATACAAAATCCGTAAAAAACAAGGAAAAGTGTTCAAAGCAACAGTCACTGCATAGTTTTTTTCCATCTAAAAAGTCTGAAACTGTTCCTTTAAACTAAAATCGACCTCTGGATCCAGTAGCCAACCTATCCAAAGAGTGCAATGTCACTACTTATGGATTCCAGAGGTCGTAAATCATTTTAAAGATGATAGGCAGATACGCAGAAATACTGCGAAAGGATTGTTTAGAAAATTGATTCGCCAGAATGGAATCAAGTGTATCAAGAAAGGGCACTCAAGTTGCAGGAATTATTTTAAGTGGAAAACCCTCCACCCACAAGAGTTTCAAAGTATTAAAGAAAAATGTGAAAATTGTCCAAAATCTGTTTACATCCCTAATCCTGCAATTGTGTTGTTGGATGGTCAAAAAGTGGAAGTTGAAGGTGGTATTAAAAGTCTAGATCCACCCTGCTTAAGCTTTGCATATAATGCTGGAGAACACCCATTCACGTGCAAGAATTGCCACGAACAGTTACGTGAGTTGAAAAACTTGATAAGGAAAAGGACAAAGCCAAGTATGAAATAGAAAGAAACAAGACACGTGTTGGATTGAAAGGGTTTCGAAATGGTTATGCAAAACATGGTGAGGAACTAAAAGGCATTGAAACAGTCTCAAAGTGCTAAAAAGGAATCAGAAGAAAAATCTAACGCCCTTATGAAGGAATTAAACAAACCCCAAAAGTGGACAGATCTTTTATTACAATCTTGTCTAAATGGAGATGAAGCCAAACTTGTTGAGGATCTTGTAAAGCTCCTCCAAGCAGGTGTATCTGAATCTAAACCTATTCAAATAACAGTAATACGTAATCTTGTTTCAAAATTAAAATCGAAGAATAATACTAAATATGTTGAAATCATTAAGGATTTGAGCGCTGTACACAAAAACAGACTTGGCCTTAAGAACTATGCCTTACTTGCTGATATATTTGGTTTACCTAGTGGAACAACTGTTTGTCAGCGGGCCAAATGCATTAGTATGAACCCTGGCATAAACATGGATGCAATTGAAAGGGCCATTGTGGAGTATGAAGGTGTTCCTGTTATTGAATGTAGTGATGAAGCAAGGGCATTGCGCTATCTTGAACCCAGACTTAATAGGAGTGGGACTTTAGAGTTGATTGGAACGAGCTGGAACCCAGATGTTTCAACCTGGGGTAATCAGGTCTTAAAACTTCCTAGAGTTGACATAGAGAAGGGGGATGTTGATGAGTTCTCAGCCCTAAAAAGGCTCGTTGATGATCTAATTGAGTCTGATTCTCTTGCCAAAGATGTTTCCCTTCACAATTTCACTGCTCTTTGCAGTACTGGGAGTACAGTCTCCTCTGTTCAATTTAATCAAAGTGTTGAGAGTCAGCTTGCGATGAATGGTGTTAAAATTGCTCCTACTTCTAAGAGACGGAAAGAAAACTATAAATTTCAGAAGCATTGCGATACTGCAGTCGAATACAGCAATCCATCTTCTTTTAAATTGTTTCAAAAAGAGCAACAAATTGCCCATTATGAGGGAGTCAAAGATGCCCAAACTCTTTTTGAAATGTATGCCCCAGGGGCAGCTGTAGAAGTTTTGAAAGAACATAATTCTTGGGAACAACCATATTCTTTTGAATTTGTTGATGGTGTAAGGTTTGTTTCAGATGACTGTCCCCTGCCTGTCAATTACAATAAACTTGATAAATCCTTTGCTGATTTGCAAAAAGGTACAGAAGCTGTTGATAACCACTGTTTAGAGGATGATATTCACAACTGTTATTTGGCATTCTCTAGTGACAATAATGATTCATCCATTTCAGGAATCAGTGCTCTTGACAATGATCAAGGTGATCCCCTAGAAAACTTTTCTTCTGAGTGTACGAGCAAGTGGCATATAACAAAACTTGAGAATGGTGAGATGAAATCTATCCATATTAAGAAAGCTTTGAAGCTTTTGCTTCCAAGAGAATGGATATCTCGCAACCGTGGTCAGAGACACATTGCTTCTAAGCATCTGCCTGGTCATGCTCCTGTTGAACCTGATCATGATGTTCATAAGTTTTGTGATGTTGCAGTTAAAGTGCAAGTTAAACAAACACCTTGTTACCAAATTTGTAAAGTTGTTGCTCTGAGGTCAAAAGAGGGAGCTGATATAGTCTCTGTGAATTCTAAGAAAGGACAGGACATCTCGTTCCGGTACACTTTGTACAGCAGAGTGGAAGGCCAATATGTTATTCCATCAGAACTTCCTGTTAGTCCTTGGAGGTCTGTTTCTGGAATTCTTACTGTGGTTGAGATGAAGTGTTGTGACAAAACGTTTTCTCTGACTGAAGAATGTGTCGACTGGCTGTCAAAAAAAGGTTACCTTCCATTCGAGGAAGTGCTTCAGTCAATTGTTTCTGCAGGAAGTGATGGAAGTGAGAGTTCTGAGGAACGTGATCACTTTACGAATGAAGAACTTGAGGATGATTTAGGGGGAGGCTACTATGAAGTTGAACGCATTGTTGATAGGCGTCTAAATCCTTCGACTCAACTGTTTGAGTACCTTGTTCGCTTTAAGGGATATTCTGCTGATCATGACATGTGGCTCCCAGCATCTTCTTTCAACATGCCGGTGGACTATGTTAGTGTGTCATCCTATGGCAGGAAGAGAAAATCCTGTACAAATGTTGATGAAAGCTCAGGGGTTCCCAAGCGCAGGTTGACAAATAGTTCTGCAACAACACCAATAAAATCATGGGAAAAATCCAAGAAACAAGGGGCCAGATCAACAGAGAAAAAATCAAAACCCGCCAAAATTAGTTGTTGTAAAAAAGCAGATTCTGATGAATGGTTCGAAACCCAAAGAAATGATGCTAACTTGGTAAATTCACATTCGATTTCTGACATCACCGTAGTGGCTGATGAGGATATACCACTTTGTGTGGAAGGTGGCAACAAGGATGCACATGTAAAGGAGACGCTATTCCGGGAAGATCTTAAGGAGAGAATAACTAAATTTAGATCGTCACGTGCCGATATAGCATCCCATGACTTACCACCAATTAAATATGTCTCTCAACAAGATGTTACTGTTGAACAGGGGGAGAGTGGTTGTTGTAATCCAGTCAATATTCCTTTTCTTCCCCCATTTTCTTTGTATGAGGATGGTGCCAAGGCATTGCGAAAAATGGTTGCAAGGGGATGTAGTGACTACGCCCTTAAAATTTCTTCAATAGGAAAATTTTCTCTTGAAAGTTTGCCTGTCTTGCATAATTACTATGTTTCTGGGATATTAAGAAGAATTTTAAAGTAGAGAAAGAATTTTTTGAGAGAGATGCTTCTGGGATCAGTGCAAAAGAGAAAGAGACACTGAAAATGATTCTGTACCAAAGGAACCCTAGAGGAAAGTTTTTTGCAGAAAGAAACAGAATCCAGTTGACAATTGACCAAGTTACCTGCCTAATTGGAGAAAGATATCTCAATGACAATGTTATTAACTACCTGATGAATATTTTTGAGAAAGAAGGCAACCTCCTTTTGGGAAGAAATGCTTGCCTTGCTGTAGATTCCTTGTTACTCAACTGTAGTAGAAGCACAATTTCTCAGTCCATCAGACGTTGTTGTTGTGGTAAAGATGTCACTCAATTGGAAATAATTCTTATACCCACACACCTGCAGCATGCATCTCATTGGGGTCTTGCTAAAATTGAAGTTAAGACTAAGGCTGTATTTTTTGATGATGGGTTACACATGAGGCATCCTTAAGAGTTGGAGATGGTTGTTAGGATTATAATTAACACCCTATACATATTATCAAGCTCAGACTTGTTTGAAATCAAGGCTTGGGAACCATTACGATTCGAGCCATTTGGTATGCCAGATCAGCCAAGTACTGGGGAGGGATCATCAAGTTGTGGCGTGGCGACACTAATGGCTGCCAGAAACTTCTTCCATGGAGAACCATTGACTTGGACATACGAAGAAACATCATATTGCAGGAGGAAATTCCTTTTGGAACTTATTCAAGATGGACAAAAGCGGTCAGCCTGTTTAAATTAACATCAAAAGGTTGTTGCTTTGTAACTGCTCAGCCAAAATCTTGAGTTTCGTAACACAACCAGTGTCACGATTCAAAATTTCATTTCCATTGTGGTGTGACTTGCCCCTTTTTGCTCATTAATTTCCTTTTGTCCAACTGATAATAGCCTAATTTATTTTTTAATATGTAAACCGAACTTCAGAACAAACCAGTGCATTCCTTGCAATACTGATGTTGCTTTCTTTCTTTTTGAACCACTTTCTCTAAACCATTTAAACTGGTGTTTTATTTTTTATTTCACATGTTGGGTATTATTTACATCATTGTTCATGGCAAATATAGTCACGCATCTTTACCTTGAGGCTAATGTTACTGTTTTATTGCTTTTCAGGTGGTGCCATGCTGTGCGGGTGATGAGAGCAGAGAAACATCAACTGAACTGTAACTTTTTGTATACATATAGGTACCGGTAATCATGATTTCGAGTGCAATTTGGGATTAATAAGCGCAAGTTAGTTTCAAGTGCTTATTTATTCCAAATTGCTCATAAAAATCATGTGATTACTTATTACCGTAAAGTGATCACTACATGACGTTTTGTTCTGATTATCTGGATTATTCATTGATCATTGTTTGAGGATAAATTTAAATTATTGATGCTGCGAATGTAAATTTTATGCTGCATGGTTACTTTTGAAGCTTAAGGGGGGATTACAGGCAGATGCCCTGTTTTCCCAACGTTTTGGCCCTTATAATTATCTCCGTGAGATTTCATTCTGAATCAAAAAAAGGAATCGCTTTATTCATAGTTCGAGCTGCCATCAATTTGTGAGTTTTTTTTCATGAGTTTTAAAATGAATGTAAAGAAAAGAAGGGTGTAGGGGGAATTGATTAATATGAAGAAGTCTGACAAATTTAAAGTTAAGAATTGATAGATGGACACCAAAACAGTCCACAAACAACCCGAAGAGCTCCCGCGTGGGGGTGGACTATCTGGGAGTGTGTACAAAAATTTTATCCATCTTTTATTACTTTCTCAAATCTACCCTCGTTCATCAAAAATTGACTGTAATTCCCCCTTAATAGCTTAAGGGCTCTGCTTCTCAGTATAGAAAAATGAGAAACATGCTTAGATACACAAAGAAAAGTTCACATCTTTTTATTGTAATTGTGCCTATATTTTCTCTGTTTTGTTTGGCCAAATCAAGCTGCTGCTGATAATTGAATCCTTTTTAATTTAAACTTTTGTTTCTAGTAAAATTGTAATTTTAGCTTTTGGCAGCCCAGTTACACACGAGCAAGTTTTCCTTGACAAGTGTCATTGACAATTTTCATTTGCTCATGTTTATAAACGACAAGTTTTGCATTGCCAAGTTTTATTTGCTGGTGTGAACAAATGAACAAGTTTTCTGTGACAAGCGTTTACTGTAGCCGGCAACTCAATTACACAGCGGACAACAATTTTCTTGACAAGTTTTCCTTATCGACCCATACAAACCAGCAAGTTCTGCAACTTGTCAAGTTTTTCTTTACACACCACCAAATAACCCTTGTCATGGAAAACTTGCTCGAGTGTAACCGTCTTAAAGCAGTGAAATAAACATTCATGTAACTCAAGTGATCAATAAAAATATATAATAAATAGCTAGTTGGTTCCAGTTGTTCTACCTTGGTTTATCGTAGAAAGTATGTTAATTGCCTTGTGTACAATGCTGCTTGGTGTTATGAATTCTGCGCTCACTTTCCAGGCTCACAAAAGTCTCCTAAAATTCAGACTGCTCCAGACAGCAGTACATTTAGAGTATCATGCAAGCAACTACGTATATAGATCACGAGGTGCCCCTGCTAGAGTCATCGGGCCACCCCCAGTATAGCAGGGAAAACTGCAAACCAGCATTGTTTCGAGGTTAACTTTGCCTAAATTACATTTAGCCACATTAATATAAGTATTGTTATTGTTATCATTATTATTATTCCTTTCATTGATATTAATTAATTTAATTCCTGGCTAGGAAATAAATTTGATCAGCTGGCTGGGAAACTGACCAATTTTATCTAGCTGGCTGGGAAATTTCTTGTGTGTCTTGCTGGGAAAAAGGAACAGATAATATTTTCCCAGCAACACTGAAAAACACTTGAAGATGCCTTAATAACATTTATTTTCATTAATGGGGGTATAATAATACATTTTACAACAAATTGGTCGTTGGGTGCCCCTTTAGCCATTAATTAACGGCTAAACTGTTCCTCTATATATGAAAAGAAGGTTAAACTTAGCCATTAATTAACGGCTAAACATTTCCTGCATATATTAAAAGAAGGTTAAACTTAGCCATTAATTAACGGCTAAACTGTTCCTCTATATATGAAAAGAAGGCTAAACTTAGACAATTAATTAACGGCTAAACATTTCCTATATATCAGAAGAAGGTTACA
>NC_133207.1:23401817-23431817 GCF_958299795.1 Porites lutea
AAGATTTCTCGCTCGCATGTTGCGTTCACCAGCACGCACTTCAAACAATGTAAATAGATGAAAAACGATCGATAACATATTTTTTACCTGATACCGATGCGAGTTAAAAATTCGCTCCAGTTCTGTTTGTCTCACCCAAGACGAACTTTTCTTCATGGAAGATAACTATGCCGCTTTATAACTCGTCCGAAGTTTTTGTGCCAGCTAAACAATATGGAAACACTATTCACAGTGACTCCTTGGATATTAAAAAGACTGAACGTGACGCACTATTATGCCTTTGTTTACTTCTGATCACATCTTCAAGCTAAGTCTCTCTTTTCAAGCGATTCATCTCAATGCACGATAATTGACCCTTATATTAGTTAAAACCCTATGGTTCATTTATATTAATGCTGTTTTTGCCCCTCACATTGACTGTGTTCGATCGTATTCAAAACACCTTTACGAAAATAAAGGTCGTATAAGTCATGTGTGTTATGTTTCGAGATAAATGGATTATATGCTTTTTTAAGTTTCCATTTTGCGGTGACTTCAGTTTACATCTCCATAAAATGGTAAAAGAAATATCAAGAAACATCACGAGAGCTGAAAACTTTCAGAGGCATGTTTCCGAAACTCGCTAATGCTGACATCAATATAGCGTGCGTGCTGAATGGGCGAAAACACAGAACTGTGATCACAAGATCATGTACAAATTTAATGATAAAAGCTTAGCAAGATACAAATACAAACAAAAGCAAACCCCCTGAAACCTCGACGTGGGCTACACTTGTATGCGCTACTCAGTCACCAAACCTTGTCAGTAATAGCTCCTATTTTCCTCAAGTCGCTCTCTGTGAAGCTCCCGGATGGGATGCCCCGGTGAAGCTTTAAACTTGTGTGCGAAATTCTCAGAGTCCCTATTTTTGTCCATGTCTTCTTTATCCTCAGTATCCGAAATTTAGACCTCCAAAGTGGCGTGTGTTGCATTAAATAGAAGGAAATATTTAAAGGAAAAGCCAGTCTTCTAATATGGCAAAGTTGTCACATCCCTCGCTCATGGACGTGCGTAGTGCCATTCATCGGCAACTGAGTTGTTCGCTTCACTGACTACGAAGGCTTACAATCAAGTCTTCAGCCATAGTGTCGTCAACTGGTGAAATACCTTGCTCATAAATTGAGCTTCTTAATTGCTCATGTACTCATGGACCGCGCAGAGGGAGGGGCTGGGGGGGCTTTAGCCCCCCCACTTTTTTGCAAGAATAAAAATAAATTAAACAAAAAATAATTTAACAAAAGTAACGAAGTGAAAAATAGCAAAAAATCGTTAATTCGAAAGTGACCAGAGTTACTGGCAAAGACAAAAGCACAGATAAATAGACAGAATGAAGCATTAGTCGTTACAATTGTGAAATATTTTTTCGCTTCTAACCTAGCAGAGGTAAACATGTAAGCTGATTGTCGTAAATCCAGCAACCAGTGCAGCCGGTGAAAGATCCTTTTCGACTGCCCGGAGGCTAAAAACATGGCAGGGGCACCCAACGAGAATATATTTCAAAACCACATAAACATAGCATTGTTGAACGTACTTTAGTATTTAAACGGTAGATAAAGGCTTATTTTTATCCTCTCAAAAATTTTTCATCTGTTCGGATTTCCTAGCTGAAAGTCTAGTGATCCGAAAATTATAGGGATAAAAAATTTACCTTTTCGAAAATTTCAGCCAGAAAAAAGGCTTCCGAAAATTCTAGGTGACCTTTTTAGGGTAAAAATCCGTGAAAAATGGGCAATTATACCACTTTTTCTATTTTCGAAAATCCTAGGAGAGGCAGGCAAGCAAGAAATTTTACAGGAAATGATCCGATCTCAAATCGTCCTCCGAACAGATAATTTTCCGAAAATTGTCGTTGGGTGCCCCTGACATGGCTCCGTTCAAGAATGAACCAGGAACGATTTAGTAACCTGACAGTTTTAAGCATACACAAAGAAAGAACGGACAGGCTTCCACCATTGACATAGCAAACGAATTTACCGACCGCAACACAAACAGAAAGCGTAATTTTGGCACTTTTCGAGTAAATGATGTACAGTAACTTTAATATCATTCACTAAATTATTTTCAGTTACCGTTTTGTTTTGCCGTGTAAATATTTTGAAGGAATAATTAAACAATTATTGAACTCGGCTTTCGTATGATATGAAGATATACAGATCTCGGAGGGTGTTATCCACCAGGCTCAAGCCTTTGGCTTTGGCGGATAACCCCCTCGATCTGCATAACTCTTCATATCATACTCAGCCTCGTGCAATAATTGCTCAGTAATTATACAGCCTTGAGTTCAAGGCAGCTTGAGCAAAATCGTTGGATTTCTGGCTTATTTATAGTAATTAAAGGTTGATATCAGTAGTATAACATAACAATCTATGATATTTCAATTTAGTGATGGTGAATTTTCAGACCCGATAGCAACATCACTGAAGATGTGGAAAAAAATCAATAGTTTTATCGTTATTCGCATTCTCCGTCACTTTAGAGAAATTGAATAGAAATCCACAAGCATGCCCCCCCGGCCCAAAAAAAAAAATTTTCCTTCACGCATTCTTCTTTAGCCCCCCCCACTCGAAAACTTGCTGCGCGGTCCCTGGTACTACATCGATCGATAATTCTCTCTTTGAGTTCACGAAGCGGCCACGGCGTTCCAAACCTGACGCTCACAGTCATCTTTTACTGTGAACCTACCGTGAACGGCGTGTCGGTTTGAATGCAACGCGAGCATTTCTCTGAGTTTCCCAGCGCCAATATCATCTAACTGACTTAAACTCGAACAATAAAAAAATTATAGAGTGACTCCCATGATCGAATCGCTTCGAACAACGCAAATAGCCTTCTTCAGGTTCGCAACGCTTTGTGGGTTTTTCAGGGGGAGCGCACACGAGGTGCAAAAAGTATCTGTGCAAGGGTTCGTGCAAGAGAAAATCGTATGAAACCATTTGTGAGAACATCGTTTCTCGGTACCAGACCCTCGTGTCTTCCCTCCACCGGGATGCCGTTTTCACCGCAGACGACCGAAACCCCATTTTATGACTGGGCCGCACAGGCAGCCCAGTAAAAATGTTCACTGGAAGTGAATGTGTATGTGTATCATTAAAATTAATAAAAATAAAAATAAAAATAAAATTAATTTACGCAACCACGAGTTCCTGAGAAAAAAACAAAATGGCGGGTGAAAGTTAAGTAATACCGACTGATTTTATTTTTCTTTTTATCATCCGAGTTGTTTGTTTTTTTTTTATGATCCGAGTTGATCCGAGTCCAATTTTATTTTATGTTTATTTTTTTATTCGATCCGAGTTGGTCCGAGTCAATCCGAGTTGATCCGACCCGGACTGGCGGTCCGAGTTGATCCGGTCCGACTTTTGTACCTGCCTGTTAAATAACGGCTAAAAACGCATGACACTTATATAGTAGGAAATGGTTAGCCGTTAAATAACGGCTAAAAACGCCTGAACCTTAGTTTGTGGTAAATGGTTAGCCGTTAAATAACGGCTAAGTTTTAAAGTAATGAACCTTATTGTGTGAGAAATGGTTAGCCGTTAAATAACGGCTAAGTTAGCTGTCTCTTTGAATGTATTTGAAGTATTTAGCCGTTAATTAACGGCTAAAAATGCATGATACTTATATAGTGGGAAATGGTTAGCCGTTGAATAACGGCTTAGTTTTAAAGTAATGAACCTTATTGTGTGAGAAATGGTTAGCCGTTAAATAACGGCTAAGTTAGCTGTCTCTTTGAATGTATTTGAAGTATTTAGCCGTTAATTAACGGCTAAAAATGCATGACAGTTATATAGCGGGAAATGGTTAGCCGTTAAATAACGGCCAAGTTTAGCTGTCTCCTTATATATATTGGAAATATTTAGCCGTTAATTAATGGCTAAATTCTTGGTTAGTCTATATAGTAAAATTTAGCCCTTATTTAATGGCTAAATTTTTCTTTTGTATATATACTTAATGAAAATTTAGCCGTTAATTAATGGCTAAATTTTTCGTTTGTATAGATAGTTAATGAAAATCTAGCCGTTAATTAATGGCATACTGTATTTCGTGGACTGGACTGGACTGGACTGGACTGGACTGGACTAGTAAAACGTGGACTGGTAAAACGCGGACTAGTAAAAGGCAGGCTGGTAAAACGCGGAATCAGGATAGACTCCTGCGGACGTCTTTCTTTTTTTTAATAGATTTTTTCCGCATTTGTAAATCGGATAAAACTAACGGTGAACAGACTTTAACAAGAACTAATTTACGTTTAGAAATTCTGTTCATTTATTTTTAGGCTGTTTTATTCCGACGGTTTAGCGATCGTAATGACCCCTGTTTGACCTTTTAGCTACAAAAGGGGTTTATATACGCCAGTTACAGACAATTTAAAAAGTTTTGGCCGCGAAGAAATTTATTTATCACCAGTTCATAATTGTAATTGTGTTTCATCGAATCTTTAAGCAGCCAGTTGACTAATAATAATAATAATTATAATAATAATAATAATAATAATAATAATAATAATAATAATAATAATAATAATAATAGTTTTATTTTCGGATCGCCGGCTTTCTGTCACGCAACATGTCCAATGAGTACCTTGTTCCCTTCAATACGTTTATAAACATTCTGATAAAGGAACAATTCGCAGCAAAAAGTACAAAACCTTATTTTTTCTAGCTTCAAAACTAGATGCCCCGGAGTAAAATTGTATTAAGCTAAACGTACGTGACGGTCACTTATTTTGCCTAGTCATGGTTTCAACGTCCCAGAATCATCGCATCTCATCTATAATTATCCTTGTCAACAACATGAACGCCAGCAAGTCAAAGAAAACACACCACCCACGTACCCTCAGCGTCCAAAGCCTACACCAGGAATCTTAGTTTTTGCCAAACTTGCGTTTCTGGACAGCAAGGTTACACGATGTTATGGCTGTGGCTACTCCTTGAAGCCAGACGGTACCATACCCGATCCGCCTGATGACCTTGTGCTAACTACAAGACTTCACCGACAAGATTACAAGGCAGGTCAGCAACAAACGTCACCAGATATTTCAAATGTGTACTACCATGTCAACCCCTTATGCATCAGGGTGACCTTTCCTTCCTTCGAGCCAAATTTATGCCAAATACCAGCCGATCTCCAACCGTTTCGTCTCCAAGAACACAAACAGATGATGGTACAAAGGCTTGCTGTAAGGTTCTAGTTAGACTGTGGTCTGTTACGATCATGTAACCATATCATGCCCCGACTATTTGAAAGCATCAGACATTGAAAACTAAGACTTTTTTATTGTTATTGACGACGTCGAACTGTAGAATCTGGGATTGTTACTTTACAATATTATATGATACAGATTACAATGACGCTAAATTCGATTATGAATCTTATTCGTAGATTTATTTGTATTGCATACTTTACTTTTAGGAGTTATGATACCTTTTTTTTCAAGATAACCTTTTTTTATTGTTATTGACGTCGTTGAACAGTTCAGAGATGTATGTAGCATCTGGGATTGTTAGTTTAGTGAAAAAGTTTTAACTCAGTTTCGTTACAAAACGAAAATTGTCAGCTCCAGTCTCCAAAGTTATTCAGTTTTAATTGCTATTAAGGACGGTGCCCACTAATGGGAAGTATTTTTTCCCAGATAATGACTATGTGAGACAAGCAGATCATATCAGGGGCTATTGAAATCCGAAAAGAAAACTGGGGGTAACCACGCATTTTTCAGAGATAACTGCGCCTCAATATGGAGAAAAACGCTGAATAGGCATTTTTTAGGAAAACGATAAAAAGTCATTTTTTCCCCAAATTTCAGCGTGTACACTTGAACTGGCACAAATGCAATGATAATTGTAACAAGGTTTCAAAATAAGTAACAAATGATAACATAACAACTGCTTTTTATACGTCTTAAATAACAATGATAAGCAATGGTAACAGAACTGAGTGGAGTCCAATTCGGTCTGTAATCATAATCATAATCAACAAAATCGGACGAGCGCGTAGCCGGAGTCCGATTTGTTTAATCACGAGTATGATTACAGACCGAATTGGACTCCACTCAGTTCTGTTACCAATTAATCATAACTTTAACAAAATTTGTGATATAATAGGCTATTTTTTAAATCAAAACAAAAGAAATTCGAAATTTTGTTTTGCTAGCAGTGAAAAAAAAAGAAGTCATTTAAGCGCGCGCTTGATGCCGCGTACTGTCCAATTACTTAGGCATGACGCGTACTGACTGTCCAATTAAGGCTGGAATCAGGGCAGTTGATAACCAATCAGATTTGACAATTTTGTTATAGTTATGATTAAAGTAAAAATTAAACATAACAATTCTTTTATTACTTTTTCCACGATGAAAGCGTTTCCTTTGCGGTCCGCAACTAATTGTGAAGCTGTGATCTCAGCAATCCAAACAATCTTGTGATAGTTTTTTTTCTTGTTTGTTCAACAAATAAAAGCCTCGGACTCTCAATAAAAGGGGCATCTGTATGTACTCGCACTCTTTAAATCTATCTTCTGGTGAATAATTACATAAAATCTTACAAAATTAAAGAAATATTCGGGAAACTGTTTATAGCCGATTAGCCAATAAAAAGCGAAGGACGCTAGTGAAAGGTAAGCTTGCAGTTTCTCGATTAAGCGGAGGACTTAGAGCTATTTTCCTTCTAATTTACTGATCCTTGCCTATTAAGGGATTTTTTAATACCCAAGCTCTAAGCGTAACATGTTGAAGCAATAACTTTTGATGTTTTAGAACCGACTTTTATTGGACTATAAAATTTTCGGTCAGATCGATCATACGTAGAAATAGCAACATGCGCATACTTCTTCGGTTTTCAAACAACTGACAAGGTAAATAGAAATTATTTTTCATCTGTTAAAAAACGACGCATCTTTTCCTCAAGAAATAACTCTAACCTCCCAGACTTACAGGAGACAAAACCAGTCCACGTGTCCTGCGTGTTGCGCATTTCTTTCGCGTCGCGCGCGACTACCTTGGCATGCGCAGAAAATGTGCGCAGTAACAATAGTGGGCACCGTCCTTAAACACCTACAATACAATCACGTTCATTTCTAGATACAACTATTACTCAACAATGTTATATGATACTTATAACAATGACGCTAAATTAGATTATGCATCTTATTTGTAGATTTATTTGTATTTTATACATTAATGTTAAGAGTTATGATACCTCTTATTTTCACTTGAGAAGTTCTTTGAATAGTAGATGATTGTGTTAATAAAGCCAACATTTTTTTTTGCGTTTTACCAGTCCGTGTTTTACTAGTGCGCGTTTTACTAGTCCGCGTTTTACCAGTCCGCGTTTTACTAGTCCTCGTTTTACCAGTCCGCGTTTTACTAGTCCGCGTTTTACTAGTCCAGTCCAGTCCTCGAAATACAGTATGCCTTAATTAATGGCTAAATTCTTGGTTAGTATAAACAGTAAAATTTAGCCGTTAATCAAGGGCTAAATTTTTCTTTAATAATAATACAAAGTGACTTAACGGCTAATTTTTTGTTATGTCTGTAGACAAAATTTATTGCAAATTCAGCCATTGTCTAAACACCGGAAAAAGGAAATCTAAAATTTTCGGATTCGAAAATGCGATGGAGAGAGGAATCAGAAAAATTCTCACTTTCGTAAAACCTAAAATTGCATATAAAATTTTCGGGAAAATAATACTGAGGCCCTAAGTAATTTCGAAAAGATTCAAGTTCCCCTAGCGCGGGACAACCGAAGAGATACAACTTTTATAGCGCCACTTAGAATGCATTTCTAGAGATTTGAAAGAACTCTGGATAAGTGAAAAAGTGTTTTCAATGCATTTAGGAGGAAACCGTCGTTGGGTGCCCCTGCTTAGGCTTATATTTCAGTCACGTCTGCCTCTTCTCTGCCTTGCTTGGCTGTTCAATAAACTCGCCATGAAATTTTAAAATACAAGTCATCAACAATCACCGACACCGGAAATCGTAGGTACGTAGGTGCGTAGCTAGAGTGATAATTTTAAGCAATAAAAGGGGGTGGTAGGCCTACACGACTTTTACCTCATGCCAAAATGGTGTTTATTCCAATAAAGTTGTTTTTATCTGCTGGGTAGTTTATGCTCTGGAAGGATCTACATTTACACTGAGCAAATGTGATTTTAGCCGCAACTTTCACACTGAGAGGTCATGACATACATATCGATTTACTGGAGTTATTGTTTCTGGTCGGCAAGATTTGCCCTCTGATGCAAGCGCATTTTCTTTGACCTCTTTTGAAGGGTAAAGCTTTTTTAATACGGCCGAATAAGGGTTCCAATTTTCTCCAAAGCGCCTTCTGGATCTGAATAACTAAGCGATTTTCTTTAGTCCATGAGTGTAATGTTTTTCTGCAATGCTGTATCACGCTGGGTCCAGCTCGTCAGTTTTCTTTCAGAATGTTAAATTATCACGGATAGTGATTTAGGCGGCCAAGCTCATTTAAGCTCAGTTAAATCAGTTTTTTAAACTTTTTTTACGACGTTTTTTACTATCATGGTGGCTCGTCAACAGTAGTTATGAAAAGGGACTTTGTAGCTCACCTCTCTAACTGCGCCACTATTAATAAAATTGATAAAATCCCCTCCTATGCAAGCCAATTCCGTAAGGAGTGGTTATGTATAAGAGGTATAAACATTGAGTGCAAAAGATTTTATGATAAAATGAATGACCTTAGATTAGTAAAATATAATTTTTTTAATGACTATAATGAGTTAGAAATTTTTAGTTTATCTAGGTCAAAAAACTTAATGCGAATTTTTAAAAGATTTTTAAAAGCTGTCAAAAGAAAATGGAACATATCTAATTTTGAGATAGAAGAAGATGATGTTAATTATATTGATTTTTTAGAAAATGAGTTAGATGATTTTTTAGATTTATTTTGTGATGAACATAGTGGAATTTTTAATAAAGAAAAATATGATAATGATGATTCAGGGTTTAGAGAATTTTATGATGTATTCTATGAGTTTAAAAATAGTTTAAATATTAAATATGTTAAATATGTTAAATATGATAGTATTAGTGAAAGTGATATTGATTCTTTTTTTAAAAGTATTAATGATACTTTTAGTGATAGTGAAGATTAATTATAAGTTAAGTATTTACGTTTTATAATATAAGCTTAATATTATAAGACGTCATGTCTAACCAAACAAATGGTTTTCAGGGTTCTCAACCCTTTGTAACAGATAAAGAATTTCAGAATTTGTCTTTAGATGAAGTAAGACATATAATACAACAAGAAAGAGAAGAACTTAAAAAAGATTATAATGAATTAGGAGAGCGTAGAAAATTAATTAAACAATATCAAAGATTACAAAAAGCTAGAGAGAAAGTAAGGAAAGGAATCGATATAGTAAAAGAAAGTAAAAAGAAAGCCCCAGTCAAAACTGTAAAAAAAAAGATAAAATCATTTGAGGAGTATTTTGAGGAATGTATAAAAAATAGACAAATTCCACCTGATACTCCTTCTTACTTACGTGAAGCTCTTGAGAGAGCAATGATAGAATATGAACAAGGTGTTATTAGAGAAAAAACAGCTTTAAAAGGTTTTGCTAATAAATATATTATTCAAGGAGAACCTGGTTTGTCTCCAGTTGATTATTTAAATAAAATTTATTGGACATTAGAAAATTTTTTTAAATATCATAGAAACATTAAATTTAATTTATCATTAATTTGTATTATGGAACAGCAAATAATTAGTAAAGATAAAGGTGTAGTAGGATTGGATGAAAGTAAGGCTTTTTTTAATTCAGGAGTTCGAAAAAATTTAGAGTCAACAGATGTAAATAAATTAATTGATCATTGTTATAAATCAATTCTTAAAGATTTAGAAGCTTATGTAGTAAACGGAAGTGGATGGTATTTTAAAGAAGTAGTACAACTTGAAATTCATATTGTTGAGTTTAATCCATCTAAGGGTTCATCTTACATTCATCTTCCAGATTGGATATCAAACAAAAAAGCAATTGTTAATATTAAAAACAAAGATGAGAAATGCTTTCTTTGGTGTGTACTTAGATATCTTTACCCGAAAGAAGATTATGATGAAAGAATAAAAGATTTAGAGAAGTATGAGTTTTCTCTTAATACTAAAGGAATTAGTTTGCCAATGAAATTAAAAGACATTACCAAGTTTGAAAAACTAAATCCAGAACTTCCAGGAATTAATGTTTTTTCAGCTAATGAAGACAGAGTTTTTTACCCTTTGAGAATGGCAGAGAAAGATTGTTTAAATACTATAGATTTATTTTTGTACGAAGAAGATGGTGTTTCACATTACACACTAATCAAAAATTTTCATCGTTTGATTAAGTTTCAAAAAACTAAAACTAAAGGTGATACTGGTAAAGTATTTATTTGTAAAAGATGTTTTACACATTACACTAAACCAGAATTATTACAAAAACATATCACATATTGTTCAAATAATGAAACAGTTTCTGTAAAAATGCCAGAAGAGGGTAAAATGCTATATTTTGAAAATTATCACAAACAACTTCCAATACCTTTTGTAGTTTATGCAGATTTTGAATGCTTTACCAGTCCAATAAATACTTGTATTCCTAATCCACAAGGATCTTATAGTTACAACTATCAAAAACACAAGCCATCAGGATTTTGTTATTACATCAAAGGAATAGTTCCTGATAAATCATTTGCGCCAGTTACTTATACCAAAACAAAAGATAGTGATAACGTAGCTGTAGTATTTGTTAATAAGATTGCAGAAGTAGCAAAAGGTATATATAATGATTTTTATAGACGCCCAAAACCACTTAGGTTAAATAAAGAGGAACAAAAATCATTTGATAAAGCTGAAATTTGTCATATTTGTAGTAAATTATTAAATGGTGATAAAGTAAGAGATCATTGTCACTTTACAGGTGAATACCGTGGAGCAGCACATAACAAATGTAATCTTATGTGTCGTAAACCAAGAGTACTACCAGTTATATTTCACAATCTCCAAGGTTATGACGCACATTTGTTTATAAAACAACTTGCTAGTTTAGAAGGAGATTTGCAATGTATACCATCTACGGAAGAAAAGTATATTTCCTTTTCAAAGCATATTAAAGTTGGTGAGTACAAAGATATATCTGGGAAAATAATTCCAATAAATTTTGAAATAAGATTTATTGATTCATTCAAGTTTCTTCAAACATCACTTGCCAATCTTGTTTCAAATCTACAACCGGATGATTTTCATAATAAGAAAAGAATATTTAAGAAAAATACAGAAATACTAACTCGTAAGGGAGTTTATCCATATGACTATGTTTCATCACTAGATGTATTATCCGAAACACGATTACCACCAAAAAAGGAATTCTTTTCAAAACTAAATGATGAATTTATAAGTGATGATGATTATCAACATGCTATCAATGTACGGAATACTTTTGAGTGTAAAACAATTAGAGATTATCATGATCTTTACCTAAAGTCTGATGTTCTACTACTGGCAGATGTATTTGAAAACTTTAGGAAAACTTGTCTCAAACATTACAACCTAGATCCAGCACATTATTACACATCTCCCGGACTAGCTTGGGATGCATGCCTCAAAGAGACAGGCCAGCATTTACAGTTATTACATGATTATGATGAGTTAATGATGTTTGAGCGAGGTATTCGTGGAGGAATATCACATATATCAAAAAGATATGGAGAAGCAAATAACAAATATATGAAAAATTATAATCCTGCTAAAGAGTCTACTTTTATACAGTATCTTGATGCAAACAATCTTTATGGTTGGGCAATGTCACAACAACTACCAACACATGGGTTCAGTTGGATGAAAAATATAACAATTGAAAAAGTAATGGATAATGGAAAAGGCTAGTTCTAGTATGTCAAATCATGGTAGAAAAGGATATATATTTGAAGTAGATTTGGAATATCCACCCAAACTATGGCAATCACATAATGACTATCCACTAGCACCTGAGCGGATGATTGTTAATGGTGTTGAAAAACTTATATGTCATTTTAAACCCCGAAAAAACTATGTTGTACATTACAGAAATCTTAGACAATATCTTGAGATGGGAATGAAGATTACTGCTGTTCATAGAGGAATATCATTTTACCAATCTTCTTGGATGGAGCCTTACATAAGAAAAAATACAGAACTTCGAAAAACAGCAGCTAATAGTTTTGAGAAAGACTTTTTCAAATTAATGAATAATAGTGTTTTTGGGAAGACAATAGAGAACATAAGAAAAAGACAGAATATAATTCTTATTGATAATCGCGCTAAAGCTGCTAAACTTACAAGTAAACCAAACTTTGATAGAGCAACAATATTTGATCGTAATCTTATTGCGGTTCATATGAAAAAGACAGAAGTGTATTTTAACAAACCAGTATATGTTGGTCAAGCAATTTTAGATTTATCAAAAACATTAATGTTTGATTTTCATTACAACTATATCAAAAAGAAATATAAAGATAAAGCTGAGTTAATGTTTACAGATACTGACTCACTTTTATACCAAATTCATACAGATGATTTTTATAAGGATATATACTATGATATTCTAGACAAGTTTGACACATCTGATTATCCTCCCAATCATGAATCTGGTATACAAACAGGAGTTAACAAAAAAGTAATAGGTAAGTTTAAAGATGAAGTAGCTGGTAGACAGATTACTCATTTTATTGGTCTTCGTCCGAAACTTTATACATTCAAAATAGAAGATGGAAATACAACAAAGAAGTGTAAAGGAGTAAAAAAGAGTGTTGTAAAAAAGGGAACAGATTTTGAACATTATTTTGAGTGTTTGTTTACTGGTGAAAAGCAAATGAGAACTATGAAAATTATAAGAAGTGAAAATCATGACATTTACTCAAAGGAAGTAAATAAAATAGCACTGAGTAATGAAGATGATAAGCGCGTTGTGATGGATGACAAAGTAAAAACCAAAGCTTTAAGATAATAAGATAATAAATAATAAATGACATATACAGAAGATCAAATAAAAAAATATCTAGAAATATTGCATAATTATAATAAACCAGATGATGTAATTAAAAAAGTTAGATGTAGTAATTGTCAAGGTGACAGTTTTTGTTTGAATCTGGTTACAATATATGTGAATCCTGTGGAACAACTAATGGTCATGTATTAGGTTATTTTGACCTTAAAGAATACGATCGATTTCATTTTCGAAAGAAGAGTATTTATCAGAGGAAGTATCACTATGAGAAAAAGGTTGATCAAATTTCCAAAAGAATAAACCTAACTGAGGATGAAAAGTATGAATTATATAGTAAACTAATAAATATAGATAACCATGTCATGGAAATATTAAACAAACAATTTTGTCGTAAAAGAGTGATAAGTATTTTTTATCTAATTAAAAAACTTTTGGAAGAGATGGGTTGTGAAAAGAGCAAATTAGTTTATCTAAAGATTAGCCCCCAAACTTTAGAAAATTATGAAAAGTGGTGGGATAGAATAAGAAGCTTAAAGAAATAAATCTTTAAATAAAATGAGTAACCGAGTTGTTGGTTCACCTAAATCAGAAGCAAAACAATTATTTGATTCAACTGATGATGGAGATTTATTTGAATATTTTTTTGAAGACGCTATTCCACCAGATGGTATATCAAAAGAAAATTATCTTAAAGAATTAGAAAAAGAGTTTTACAAATTAAAAAGAGAAGAAGCTAGAAGATTGTTAGGATTGAATTAGTCCTGTATACAACCATCTAAAAAAATTATTGTTTAAAGAATGATATAAAAATAATTAAATGAACAACATTATTCTAAAAATTAGAGAAAAAGAAAATAAAGTTTTAAACATTAGAAATAAATGTGATATGGCTTTATATTATTTTGATGAAATTAAGCGATGTATAATTAATGATCCTCTTAATAAACCTTTAGATATAAAACCAAATTATATTATATCCTGGTTTAATAGATTATCATTAGAAGAAAAAAATTTTCTTGGTCTAAATGAAATGGATTTTATATTTTCTAGTGTTTATTCTTAGATAATTTTATATTTTAAAAATATAAAATTTAATCTTCTAAATAAGTATAATCACCTTCAAATACTTCAAAAATATTTTTAAATGCTTTTGTTTTGTAATACAAATCTTCAAATGCTTCTCTAGGAATTTTAAGAAATTTAATAGTATCATATATTCCTCTTGTATCAATATTCCCTTTTTTCATTGCTTCATCTACAAGTTTATCATCATGAATATTACTATCCAAAAATACGGGTTTATGTTCATCTGTAAGAAATATTTTACTTGAGAATGGTTTAATTAGTTCTATTTTTTCTTCATCTGTTATTTGATTATTTCTGTGAAGAGTATAGATATGGTTTATACAAATTTTACTAAGAAAAAGTAATTTAGTGTCATTCATATTTTCAAATTCTTTAAGCACATACTCATCATGTAAATTATCAAACATTTCACTCAATAATTCTTTACCAAGACGGTCTAAATCTTTTTTTCTAATAATAACACTAACCATTTTATCTAATGATTATTTTAATCCTTTATGAAAAATCCAGTAAATTATCCCAGTGAGATAACCAAGTACTTCACATTCTTTGAAAGGTGAGTTGATTGTATATACACATCCCCTTCCAATCCTATAGTGTTTCCAAAAAGCGCGAAAAGCTAGACTGAATATTAGATGATTGGTAATGATATTTGAATCAGAATTTAGGTAGCGTCTTGCTTCTGTCAGTCTGTAAATAATTTGATCTATGTTTAGTTTTTGTGTAAAATACTTTGCGTAGAGAAACTGATAAACTAGACAAGCTTTAATGAAGTTATCTGAATAAAGTTGTGTTTTATAAGTTGGAAAGTAAAGATTAACATATTCTACAATTGTACTAATCATTTTTATGTTATGTTTAGATATAAAAGACTTAAAGATTTAAATAAATTAATAAATGTTAAACATGTTGGAGAAGAAGTTTGCTAATACAGATTTAGGAATTGAATTGTCTTCATTTATCGACAAACAGCAAAATATTTGGTTTGTTGGTAAAGATGTAGCTGAGATACTTGGATATAGTAAAACAAGAGATGCATTATCACGTCATGTTGATAATGAGGATAAAAAACAATTATTTACTTATCATACCAGCGTCCACAAAACGGGGACGGTGGCTCCAAGTGGTAGTATGTGTACTTATATTAATGAATCTGGCTTTTACTCCCTTTTATTATCCTCTAAATTAGAAAAAGCTAAAAAGTTTAAACATTGGATTACCTCACAAGTTTTACCTTCGATAAGAAAATATGGTTATTACAAAATGTTTGACAACCCTAATAATAAAATGTTCAAAATAGAAAATGAGACAGATCTTCATTACAAAGTGGTTCAACTAATTAGAAATTATTATCCAGATTCTATATTAGTAGCTGGACTGGGAGAGAATCAAGATACAGAGGAAAAAAGACTAGATTCCTATAAGAAAGGTTATCAACGAGGACAACCAGATCTAATGATTCTAGATTACCACAAAGAATATAAAGGTCTCTGTATTGAATTCAAATCACCAACTAACAATTACTGCGTATCAGAATCTCAACTGAAGATGAAAGAGAAGTATCGAAATAATGATTATGCATTTATTCTGAGTAATGATTATGATAAGATAAGCAAACTTATTCATAAGTATATGACTGGTGTACGTATTCTTTGTAAATATTGTCCAAAAGCATTTTGTAGTAAAAAAACACTAAATAAACATTACCAAGTAATTCATAGAATTGAGAAAAACATCTAATTTTTGATATTAAAATTAATATCAAAATGTTTGGTTTCAAGAAAAAAAGTTTCTCAGATACTTGGTTATATTATATATTAAATTTATTTTTATACTTCTCTGCAAAGTTATCCACACTTGATGGACATTGATCAATTATCATTTCATCTAATATTTTAATACGATCTATAAATTCTTGTTTATTCCACTCATCTCCTCTGAGTGCTGATCGTAATTCAACAAGCACTTTTTCATAAGTTGTATAAGCTAACTTTGTTGTTTCTATCTTTTTCTTAAAATCCTTCTTTTTTGTAATTCCACCCACAATTATTCCTACTCCGTTGATTACTCCAAGAATAATAGGATTGAGGGATCAATCTTAGCAGCTGGGCACAGAACCTTATATAAAAACAGTAACAGAATATAATATACCAGACCTTATATATTCCACTGCACTAAAATTACCCTATTTTAGTTGCTGTGTCACTAAATAACGCAATTAAATTAAAATAGCTCATTACTGAAAGTCCTTCTTACGAACGCCTTTCTTTAACACTTAACAATTATGTAAAAAGTTTTTCGTGTAACAGTTAACTTACAGAACGCGTAAGAGTGCTTACACAAGCCTTTTGTAAGATACTTACCTCTTGTGTAAGAAGGCTTACACAAGTCTTCTGTAAGGAATCTTTACACAAGCCTTGTGTAAGCCTTCTTCGCGTTCTGTAAGTATCTTACACAAGCCTTGTGTAAGCCTTCTTCGCGTTCTGTAAGTATCTTACACAAGCCTTGTGTAAGCCTTCTTCGCGTTCTGTAAGTATCTTACACAAGCCTTGTGTACGCAACCTTACACAAGCCTTGTGTAAGGACTCTTACACAAGCCTTGTGTAAGCAACGTTACACAAGCCTTGTGTTAGCAACCTTACACAAGCCTTCTGTAAGGACTCTTACACAAGCCTTGTGTAAGCAACCTTACACGAGCCTTCTGTAAGGACTCTTACACAAGCCTTGTGTAAGCAACGTTACACAAGCCTTCTGTAAGGACTCTTACACAAGCCCTCTGTAAGTATCTTACACAAGCCTTGTGTAAGCCACCTTACACAAGCCTTCTGTAAGGACTCTTACACAAGCCTTGTGTAAGCAACGTTACACAAGCCTTCTGTAAGGACTCTTACACAAGCCTTCTGTAAGTATCTTACACAAGCCTTCTGTAAGTATCTTACACAAGCCTTCTGTAAGTATCTTACACAAGCCTTGTGTAAGCAACCTTACACAAGCCTTGTGTAAGGACTCTTACACAAGGCTTGTGTAAGGACTTTTATACAAGGCTTGTTTAAGTGTTTTACACAAGCCTTGTGTAAGCACCTTTAACACTTCTGTAAGGACTCTTTATAAAAGCCTTGTGATAAATACTTACACAAGCCTTGTATAAAGATTCCTTACAGAAGACTTGTGTAAGCCTTCTTACACAAGAGGTAAGTATCTTACAAAAGGCTTGTGTAAGCACTCTTACGCGTTCTGTAAGTTAACTGTTACACGAAAAACTTTTTAAATAATTGTTAAGTGTTAAAGAAAGGCGTTCGTAAGAAGGACTTTTAGTAATGAGCTATTTTAATTTAGTTGCGTTATTTAGTGACACAGCAACTAAAATAGGGTAATTTTAGTGCAGTGGAATATATAAGGTCTGGTATATTATATTCTGTTACTGTTTTTATATAAGGTTCTGTGCCCAGCTGCTAAGATTGATCCGGATTGAGTGTCAACCCTCCTGTGATAGTGCCAACAGCAATAAGAGATAAACTAGAAATAGAAAAAAAATTATCTAAAAATTTATAACTTTTATAACATTTCTTATAGCACCAATGTTTCTTGTGGTAATGTTTATAAAGATCTGCAATAGTTTGGTATTGTTCTTCTGATAAAGATTTATCAATATGATTAAATTCAAAAATACTCTTTCTTTTACTACTATTTCTTTTCATTTATATTTATACTATATAAGATCCATTTAACTTTTCCTGAAGCATTACTTTATGATATTGCTCAGAGTCAGTGTCGTAAAAGTTTGGAGAAAACATTAATCTTAATAACACTCCATCTTCACTTGTAAACTTCCAACGTTGATTGGTATTGTATTGAACGGTTGGTATAGTTAATGTTGCGCTATAGTTACTTATTGAAACTTTTGTGACATTTGCACTTAAATCTTCTGCCAACCATAAAACAATTATTTTTCCGTTAAAACTACTTGGAATGGTAAAATTTTGAGTTGTTTTATTGACAGTTAAAGTTACTTTATTGTTTGTTTTATTATAATCTAATTTTAACAGTATGCTATTGTTTGTTGATAAATATTTAGTTAGGGTAAAACTCCTATTTCTCCAATGAGTAAAAACAATACATAAAGTAGTTTTCGAAAAACGACGTGTAGGGGAATAAGTAACATCATAACCATTAACATGTAAGCCATCTTTTTTTATATTACTTAAGTCTTTATTAGGAGGTAGTGTAATATGAGTATTTACCGAATTAATAATAACTCCAGATGAACCTATATTTATTCCATAACTATCCGCATTAGAAAAGTCATAGACATCATAAAAGTATAATCTGTACATAGCATTTTTAGTAAAAGGAGCTAATTCTTTTACTAGTAAAACTGGTGCAGCACAAAGATCATTGTTTCAATCAAAGATGATATTTTTAATTAAATGAAAATTTGCATTAATATCAACATTGTACTCCACTTCTGTTGGTTTGATATCAAATGCGGTGTGATAGTCGTAAACTTTATCTGAATCGATATTGCTAAATGTACCCCTAAGACCATAAGCAATCATATAAACTCCTGAAAAATATCTCGGATACGAAGCCAGGTTATATCCACCCCGAAGAATATCAACCAAAATGTGAAGAAAGAACTTATTCCCAGATAACAACTTTCGAAAATTAACTATTATTCTGTGGTAGTACATAGTTTTTGTTAACACTTTTGAAACTCTATACTTATGGGATAGTTTTTTTACACTTACATTTCCAATTGATAATCCTGTTGAAGTTCCTTTGTCAACACTTATTTTAGTATTATTCGAAAGATTATAATCAGTGTTGAGTATTTCCAAACATAGTGTGTAATCAGTATTTGCATCTAGTCTGAAAAAATTAATTCCCATCTTATACTTATATTTACCTTCAGAATTTTTGATTATAGTCATGTAAATAACTTTGTGGTTATAGTCATGAAAATTACCTTTAGAAGGAGATAACTCTCCTATCTTATTTATAAAAAAACTAAATCCACTATCTATTTCATCAGTCCATTGAGACCCACTTGACATGAGGTAACTAAACTCATCTTTATAATGACTTGGTTGAACTGCAGTATGATGAACTAGATTGTCAACATAACCTTTGGTTACTGCTTCATTGTCTTGGGTTGGACCACCCAGATTCTTTATCTTATTATCACCAAGGTTGACATCAGCTTTTACAACCCCACTTAATACAATTTTAGGTGTGTTGATTTCTATTCTCTTAAGTGGTTTGGTTATTGCTTTTGGCAGATCAGTGAATAGCCTACAAGTGATAGCTGTGTGATTGGAATTGTTATGGGTTCTTAGTTTTACTCCTGACATATTATAATTCCAAGACTTGTAAATATTTAATGACCAAGTGCCAGTGCGATTTCCACTTACCCAAAAGTTAGAATTGGAATGAGAGTTATCTCTGGGAATAAACCACAGAAAGTCAACGTTTATATTTCGCGAACCAAATTGAAATTCTATTTTGTTAATGTTGGTGTTAGCAGTTGGTGCCCACCCTACCAGAGGTTGACCAGGTGCTGATGTTGTAAAAACAAAATCATCAAATGATGAACCTGAGATATATTGTAGATACAAAGTCGTTGGCGCAGCTGGATCTGTTATGGTAAATACACCACTTGTTCCATCTCCAGAATGATGATCAAACCTTTCTATTTGTTTACAAACCCATCCGCGATTAGCAGCTTGTTGATCTGTGGCGGGGTCACTGAGGTTAACTATTTTATTATTACCAAGAGTAAGGTTACCAGTCATAGTGACTGTACCATCTTTTTCCAAGTAATCACTTAAATCTGGACTTCCAGCGTTATCATCAACATATTTTTTGGTTGCAGCATCTGTATTTGATGTTGGAGCTGCAAGATCAACTATTTTTTTACTTCCAAGATTTAGGTTACCAGTCATTGATACACTTCCATCCTTTTTTATAAAAGAACTAGTATCAGGTATTGAGTCATCTACATACTTTTTGGTTGTTGCATCTGTGGAGTCTGTTGGTGTTCTAAGGTTAATTATTTTTTTATTATCCATGTTTAGATTATTAGTCATTTTATTTGTTCCAGCAACATGGAGATACTTCAAATCTGTGAAAGCTAATGGTGTTGGTTGATTGGAACCTGTTGGAGCTGGCAGATTTAATATTCGATTGTTGTCCATATTAAGATTTCCTTTCATTGGGTAAGATCCATCTCTGTCAAGAAATGTGTTGTCTACGTAATGTTTTGTTGCTGGATCTTTAGAATCCAGTGGTGTGATAAGATTTGTAATTCGGTATCTATCCTTCATATCAATGTTTGAATCAACTGTTAGTCGTGATGTTGAGGGTGATCCACTGGAATTATCATCAACATACTTTTTTGTAGCAGCATCAGTATTATCAATAGGTGCACCAACATTTCTTAGTTTTTTATTTATCATATCATAATCCCCGCTTGAAGTAAGATTAAATCCAACCCCTGGTGCTCTTTGTATTCCCTTAGCAAAGGGATAATCTAAAGATTGTTCGTTAAATATTCCCATTTTTATTATTAGACTAGATTACCAGTAAAGTTTTTTGCAATACGTTTTCTTGGTTTATCAACGTATAGAAATGAATACGGTTTTTTAGTTGCTGCGTGGTAATCTTCTTTACTGACTCCCAACTCAGATGATATTCTGTTAGCTTCCCTTGATGAGGGAAATTCGTATAAACAGTAATGAGAACAATTCAACCGAATGTCCTTTGACGTTTTATAAAACGATTGACTGAGATACACCACCGAACAATTCTTATGTCGTCCTTGAATGAAATAATCAATCAGTTGTCTCTGGTTTTTATCACAAACATAGTCATCGAATATCACAAGTTTTTGATTGTCTTCGTAATCCATTTCTGTCACTGGGATTATTTCATCATTACTCACATGAAGTATTTCATATCCCAGTTTACTACTCAAATCCATCATTTTTTGAATTAGCTTTTGATACTTATCCTGTTCTAGATTACGAGCGTAAAGATAAATTTCATCATAATACAGTAGTGGTTTAATTAACATATGATACAGCAGATTAGTCTTACCACTTCCACTGTTTCCACAGATTAACATCTGAAATGTTTCTTTTGGCATGTAAGGAAATAACTGTTTATATTTTTTATCTGGGTTGTCACCACTATCATAGTTTGGTATTTCCATTTATCTAATGAATATATAAATGGATATTGAAGAATACAAAAAACTTGCAAGAAATAAAATTGAAGCTGATGCTTTGACTCGACAGGTGAGAGATGTCAAAAAAATAACAAAATGGCAAAAACAAGATGTTCGGGAAGGATTTAAAGAAACATTTAAACCACTTATTAAATCTCAAGATAGCATTAAAAAAAGTATTGATCAGCAGCAAAACTCAACTATAGCACAACTTAAAAAAAATCAACTTGCATTAACATCAGGATTGGAAAAAATTAATGAAACTAATTTAAGATTGGCTGAAATGAGAGAATTACAAGCTTTGGAAGGTTATTATGAAGAACCAACAACATCTAAAGCAAAATCACCCACACGTTATAACATTGAAAAAAATCTTGACGATGTTGATTTAGAAATATTAAGAATTATGGATTATCCAAGGCCAAATGATTTTTTTGATACTAACCCTGAAAGACTCAGAGAAATACATGATGAAGTAAAAAATGATGTAAAAACATTTACAGGACAAATAGCTGGTTTGAAGAGAAAAAAACAAAAAACAGAAGAAGATAAAGAAGAAATAGAAAGGATTAAAATGCAAAAAGATTTGCTACATAAATACAAAAACATTCTTAAACTTTATTTAGGTTCGATTGAGTATCAAACGGGAGAAGGAATGATTTACTTTAACAACCCACATCAACTTCTAGACAGACTTGAATTACTCGGTGGTTCAATTCTTGCTGGTAATAATGGTGTAACCTAAGAAGAAAAAAATAACAGATTTAATTAAATTTCCTGAAATTAATTTAATATAAATATTATAATAAAAAATGACTACTTATATAGAATACGGTGTAAAACTTACAGATGGGCAAAAGTCAAAATTGGCTTCTGCAATATTAAATAAATCACCACTAACTCTTCGGTTAAAACACTCGCATCTTAGAGGTTCTGATGAGTTAATGTTGACAAAAAGACAAATTTCTAAAATAAAAAAATCTATTTCAAATGGAACAGGATCAGATTTAAAGATAAGTAAAACACAGATTAGACGTTCTGTAAAACATGGTGGAAACTTATTTTCATCACTCGCATCTCTTGGAGCGCGAGTACTACCTTACGCAATAAAAGGAGTTTCAAAAGTTGTTCCTGCATTGGCAACTGGTGCTGCTACTGCACTTGGAGAAATTGGATTAAATAAAATATTTGGAAAAGGAATTACAATTCCCCCACAATTTTTCCCAATGTTACCACCTCTTGTAAGAGAATTTACCAAATCTCAAATAAATCAAATTAACAAAGCTTATCAAACAGGTGGGCGATTAGTTATAAAACCAACTCGTAAACAGATAGAAGGAGGATTTCTTGGAACTCTTGCATCTATTGGAATTCCAATTGCAATTAGTTTAGTATCAAAGATGCTTGGATCTGGACTGCAGGTTGATAGACATTTACCATCTAATACATCAAATGTTTACGTTCCACCTCCTCCTCCACCACCCACACATGGTGAAGGTTATCCTTATCACTTTCCACCACCCTTTATTGGTACATGGAACAACCCAACTGGAATGGGAGTTAAAAAAAAAAAGTCCAAATCCAAAGGAAAAGGACTACTACTAGGAAAAAACAGCCCATTCAACTCAATTCCAATTCTCGGAACCATTTTGTAATCAAACCTCTATCCAACTTTGACCTTATGGAATGGATAAAAAGACTTGGTATTAAACATTTTAGAGGAATATTTAGTCGCGATGGACTACCTAATAAGATAAAAAAAGAATGTGGAATAATTAATCTAGATGATATGAAAGGTCCTGGAACACACTGGGTTTGTTATAGAAATATAGATGGGGGGAGTGGTGTGGTTGAGTACTTCGATCCATTTGGGCTGATAATGCCAAATGAAGCACTGGAGTATTTTCGTACTTCCGGAAAACGAATAGTTTACTCAATGGATGAAATACAAAATCGTAATACTGTCCTCTGTAGTTATTGGTGTTTATACTATCTCTACGAGCGACAGCGGGGTAATAGTATTCTAAATGTAATACATAACCCTCATTTTGACAACGACAACAGTGATTTCATACAGGAGTATTTTGGAGGATAAAAATAATATTTAATAAATATTATTTTTTTTATTCACTATCCGCTGGCGTATCCTTTAGTTGCTTAACACTCTCAACTTTTTTATTTAAATCTTTAACACTATCAACTATATCATCAAATTTCGAATAAATATCAATAAGTCTAAAAAGATTCTTCTTTTTATCACTATTTATTTTCAACCAAGAATAGTCCTCGTCTCTGATCTTTTTCCACATCTCACATTCACCAGCCATTAGTATTCTAGAAAGATCATCATTTTTCTTTCTAAGAGTCTCAAACTCATTATTTATTTGTGTTCGTACATCTTTCTCAAAATCTTTTAGTGTTTTAACATCCATCTTTTTTTCTATCTCAGAAAAGAATTTGGCCTCCAGTTGTTATATAAATAGATAATTTCCTTTTACAACTTTATTGAGAGTACTTGATTTTTCACTTATTTCCATAAGCAACTCAAATACTTTTATAAATCTAGTGTCATTTTCCAATCTAGCAAAATCAGCATTTTCAAAACTCATATTTAGGTTATTATATATCTTTTGAAGTTCACTTTTTAGAAAATTAGATCTAGTAGACATATTTATCTAATCATTATATTAAATGAAAGAATCATATTGTATTGTAGATAAAAGAGTAACTCCTTGCACAGAGCCAAGTGGTTACCAAAAAGATAAGAGAGGTAGAACTCAATTCTATTGTAGATGCGCAGTTTGTGGAAATAAAAAAGTTAAATATGTGAAAACTGGATCAGCTTCTCAAACTGGAAGTGGAAAAAAGAGAAAACGAAAATCAAAAAACTAATCAGCCCGTCTGAAGGGGCGGGCGTCTTTGATACTGTTGTTGGTACTGCAGTTGATGGATTTGTTCATTATGGTTTACCTTGGATGGGACGCAAAGCAGTTGAAATGGGACGATATGGAGCAAGCGAATTAATGAGAAATAAAAATCTTCAGAAGAAAGCTGCAAATTATGGGATTAGTAAACTTACTCCATTTATTCAAGATTCTGTTGGAACAGCAATGGACCAGTTATCAACCAAAGTAAGACCAAAAAATAAATATAAAACTGATAGACCAGAATTGGATGGAAGAGGAATAGATATTCACAATGCTATTCTCAAAGTGGCACCAAAAAAAGGTTTCGTTGTACCAGGCCATAATTATACTGGCCCGGGTAATCCTCTTCATAATCAACTTCGTCACGATGATGAGGGAAATATATTAGAAATCTACCAACAACCAACAGGTCCAACTGATGCAGTTAGTATGCAACATGATGTGGATTACACAGTTTGTGGAAATAAACCAAAAAGTGAACAAGTAAAATGTAAAAATGAAACTGATAGAAAAATGATAAAATCCTTGGATGCAATTCCTTGGAAAGAAAGACAATGGGGTCATACTTTAGCTAGAACAATGATAAATACAAAACAAAAACTTGGACTTGGTTTAAACGCGAGTCGGCGTTGAGTTGTGATTGGTCTCAACAATTAGCCGACGAACTTCACAAACCAATCACAAGAAACTTTCAGAAGAGATCAGTAATCTCAAACGGGATTGATGATATCTGGGCTGCTGATTTGGTTGAAATGCAAAAGTTTAGTAAGTGGAATAAAGGGATAAAGTATCTTCTAATGGTAATAGATGTGTTTAGCAAGTATGGATGGATAAAGGGGATAAAAGATAAGAAAACTGAAACTGTCAGTAAAGCATTTGATGACATATTTAAAAGTAAACGTAAACCTCAAATGTTATGGACAGATAAAGGTTCTGAGTTTATCAGTAAACATTTCAAAGATTTTTTGAAAAGAGAGGGAATTAAACTGTATCACACTGAAAATGAAGAAAAATCTAGTGTTGTTGAGCGATGGAATAAAACAATGAAAAATAGAATGTGGAAGATGTTTACTGTGAATAACAACACTGTTTACTGGGATAAAATAGAAAAACTGGTTAATGATTACAATAATGCAAAACACTCTGGCATTAAAATGACTCCTGTTGAAGCAAGTAAAAAGAAGAATGAAAGTAAAGTTTGGAATAATTTGCATGGTGATTTAATTTACTTAAAACCTGGTAAACCAAAGTTTGCAATTGGAGATCGTGTTAGAATTTCAAAATATAAGAGAAAAGTATTTGATAAAGGTTACACACCAAACTGGACAGAGGAAATATTTGTAATTGATAAAGTTCTTACAACAAAACCTGTTACGTATAACATTGTTGATTTAATGGGAGAAGAGATTGAGGGTTCTTTCTACGAGCAAGAATTACAAAAAGCAAAACAGCAGACATTTAGAATAGCAAAAATTATCAGGAGGGATAATAAAAAGAAAATGGCATTAGTAAAATGAAGTGGATATCCTGATAAATTTAACTCATGGGTGAGTTCTAAGGATTTGGTTGATTTTTAATACAAATAATGTATTAAAAATAGTTATTTAATCACTTTCCTCCTTATCAGATGAAAGTAAGTCTTCAACTACTTGATCAGTTATCTCTTCACCCTCACTATCTTCCTCTTCGATTGTTAGTAAAGATTCCCTAGGTTTAAGTGGTTTGATATAGCACTCATGTACTTTTATTTGTAAAGATGTTACAGTCTTACTAATAAATATTCCTTCAACAATCAAAGCCATTTTAACATTGTAGTATTGATCAATATATTTAAAAGGATTTAAATCCTTCTTTCCTTTTGTTTTAAATAGTGAAAGAATTTTCTTTGATTTCTCAGAGTAAATAAGTTTTGCATAAAGAACTGGTGAGGATGATGGATCTACTCTTGTTTTCTTCTTTCCTTTCTTATCTATATATTCTTCCTGTTTGAAATAAAATGGTGAAGATAGAGTTGATGCTAGATCTGCACCGTATTCATTCTCTAGATATTGCTGAGAGGCAGTTGTTATATTATTAATAACATCAAAAAATGCTTTTTCTTTAGTATTCGGCTCACTACCTTTAGCCCAAAGACATACTGGTATACTATAACCTACTAACTTATTTGTTTCTTGGTTTTTCTTCTCACTTACTCCAAAAGAGAAAAGAACTGGAGTTTCGATTACAAGCGGCCCTTTTTTGTTATTTGGATATTTGACTTCAATTGGAATACGTTTGTATTTGATCTTGCTTTTTTTTACTTTAAACTCTTTGGCTTCATTAAAGATAATATTCTCTGGGGTTAAATTTTCGTAACTGGATAACTGCATTTTATTATAAAAATTATTTCTTTAAACTGGTTTTAATTTCTTTCAAATCATTTGCAATATCTCTAAAAAATTTACTAATATCTGAATACAACATATCTTTATTTTTTTCATATCTTAGATGTGAAAATCTTATTGCAATTCTTTCTAATCTTTCTTCTATACTTTCAATTATATCAAAAAAATCACTAGAATTAACAAAACATTTACCATTCAAATCAAAATCAACATTATAGTTTGTAGTCATTTATTATATTTAACAAACCTTTAATTCACTTTTTTGGCCAGAGTAGATTAACTGACCAATAGTTAGATGATTCAGGGTTAGTATAGGTTAACTCACCTTGTTTATTTTTAATCTTTGTCGCTCTAGAAAGATATTTATCTCGTCGATCTTTGTCTTTGTGAATAAGATAGTCTGGATATTTTGGCGATCCAAAATGAACTTTCTTTCCACTTGAAAGCGTTGCCATGTATTTGTTTTTTTTTCGTGTTGAATAATCAAGCGATTCAGCACCAAGTTTTTTAGCATTCCTGGTTAGCTTTTTAAAATCTTTTCCACTCAAAAGATATTTTTTATCATCAGGAATATAATCTGGATCCTCATCATGTCTATAACCATCATCTACTATAAAATCCAAATCCTCTTTTGTAGGAGTAGTTTCTCTTGATCTTGGTTCCATTTTTATTTATTGATTATATTAAACAAATAATATTTTCTAATACTCCTACTAATTCATAATCTGGGTCCCATTCAATTGGATCAAAACCTTTAGTACTAATAACCTTTTCAAAATAGCGTAATAGTTTCTCATTATATAATAACTTTTTAATATTTTCATGGTAAAATCTAAGATATATATAGTGTTCAAACATTTTCAAAAAATGTAAATCATTAAAACATTTTTCTTTTTTAATACTAAGTAATATTTGTCTATTAAGATATTTTTTTAAACATTGTATATCTTTCAATACAGCGTAATAATCTGCATATTTCTTTTTTGCTTTGTAATAGTTATAATCCTCTAAAAAGTTATTAAATATCCTTTTTATTGTTTCTAAAGATGTTATTTATTATAAAGTAATATATCTTTAAAACACTAATCTTATAACAAAAAATGTTATAAGATTTAATCTTCACTATCACTAAAAGTATCATTCATACTTTTAAAAAAAGAATCAATATCACTTTCACTAATACTATCTTCACTATCACTATCACTATCACTATCACTATCAATATCACACTCACTATCACTAAATTCACTACCACTATCATTATAAATTTCATTATCACTATCACTACTAATAAAATAATGATTAACATATTTAATATTTAAACTATTTTTAAACTCATAAAATACATCATAAAATTCTCTAAACCCTGAATCATCATTATCATATTTTTCTTTATTAAAAATTCCACTATGTTCATCACAAAATAAATCTAAAAAATCATCTAACTCATTTTCTAAAAAATCAATATAATTAACATCATCTTCTTCTATCTCAAAATTAGATATGTTCCATTTTCTTTTGACAGCTTTTAAAAATCTTTTAAAAATTCGCATTAAGTTTTTTGACCTAGATAAACTAAAAATTTCTAACTCATTATAGTCATTAAAAAAATTATATTTTACTAATCTAAGGTCATTCATTTTATCATAAAATCTTTTGCACTCAATGTTTATACCTCTTATACATAACCACTCCTTACGGAATTGGCTTGCATAGGAGGGGATTTTATCAATTTTATTAATACTGGCGCAGTTAGAGAGGTGAGCTACAAAGTCCCTTTTCATAACTACTGTCAACAAAGCAGAAGACGTTCTTAGGCAGTCACTCATATTGAGAAACCTGTTATCAAGTAACGTGTTCTGTTCCCCCCCTCCCCACTCAACAAGTAGAACTAATATGGATGGAGATTTCCACGCGCCATTTGTTTTTTAAATTCTTCTTATTTAATTTGTTTTCCATTTTTCAAAAAAAAAAAATAAATAAATAAATAAAATAATTGTTACCCTCAACCCTCGACATGGAACCCTCGACCCTCGACCCTCGACAAAAAGATAGACTCCTTCTCTACAACCCGACCATGAAACAAACAAATCTACGCGCCGCATGTAAGTCAGCCCTCCAGCCAGGAACGATGACAGGTCGCCGATCTGAAACAGTTGAAGATCTCTTATATCTTTTCTCTTCCGAGGATAATTACAAAGGATTTTCCTTATATTAAAGGGAAGATTGACCTATCGATTGGAATCAACTACAGCTCTGTCAATTTTAAATGGATCCATGTCTTTCTTTGTTACCAGTCGTTTGACCCGAGGGGGGGGAACTCCCATATGAAACAGACGGGGATGCTCGTCGGAAATTTTGAATTTAACCCCTAAAGGAGACCATCTGGGCGTGGCTCAAGCAAATTTTGACCCCTAAAAGAGACCGCTTAAAAACACACAAATACGACATGCAATGAGTTTTAACGATATAAAGACATAACAAACAAAGTTAAACAGAAAATCTGACTTCTGTTTCTCTTCGCGGAACCCTAAACGAGACCTTGGCGGCTTAAAATATTGGCGCTTTGCCCGGAACACCCTAAGCGAGACCAAAATCCAAAATTTACACCCCTAAGCGAGACGACGAGCATCCCCGTCTGTTTCATATGGGAGTCCCCTCCCCCCCCCCCCCTCGGGTCGTTTGATACCCTGGGTGCCAGAGACTTTTCATGCGCGGTTTCCGGTTTCAGTCAAGTCTCGCAGAGGTCAATGAATTTTTTAAAAATACTGGTAAGTCTAAACCAACGCGTGTCGCTATGATATGACTGAGAGTTAGGGTGAATAGAACTAGGTTACGTACGGCGGTCCACTTCGCAAGAAATAAAACAAAATATCAAAAGAGTCGCGAAAACGGACTTTTCCAGTACAAACTTTATGCACGTACGATAGCTTGTTTGTCATTTATATCGCCCTATTTTCCGCCACACCCATTTTTACGGGAAAAGCCCTGGGGACGAGGTTGCTGTTAGATGAAACAACAACAAAAAATAATTTATGCAAATGTATACCAGAACACGATTAACGACGGCGATTCACAGACGTCTCTTCTCCCGATTTTTTCTGAGGCGCTCTTTCGAAATTTTCGATTTATTTTTACAATTTGGTTTGCGCGAACTTTACCGACTAAAGTTTAATACGCGGCCTTGCAGACTCAATTAATGGGAGTATCACGTACGTACTCTACGATAAATAAAATTTAAAGTTGTTTATGGAGATACTTTATTATCACTTTCATCACACTTATTTAAATATCATACTGCTAAGAAGAAATGAAAGTTCAAACCTTGTCTTGTTTTGAACTTTCATTTCTTCTAAAGATGGG
>NC_133207.1:23436817-23511817 GCF_958299795.1 Porites lutea
AGCGTCCTAAAACAAAACTAGCAGCCGTTAAGCGGAACTTTGAAACTCGCTCGAGACCCTTTCCATTTGCGCAGAGATTGATGGAGTGTCCGTGTATTCACAAAGTTACATTGGGATGACCAGGTAGACAGCCTAGCAGCCGCCAACTGTACTCGCTGAAGTCTCTTAACAAGATAATCTGCTATAGTATCACTTACAATGTCATTAACACAGGCAAGTGTTTTACCTTGTGATATCTGTTTCTCCTAAATTGGGGTTTGTTTGTCAACAATAGCTCTATAGGCACACAACAGTTCAATAACCATACCAGTAGGGTTTACACAGTATCTTTTACATCAATGCTAAAACACCGAAAATCGAGTTTTTTCTTTATCTAAAATAAACTTGAGCTTAATTCACTATATACAATTTAGCTGTCAAAAATTTAAATGCGGTATCGAGACACCCATATGGGTCCTTACTATCTGTATTTCGTGAGAAATGTAAGAAAGATGTGCTGCTTTTCTGCTGGAAACCGTCACTTAAGTAAAACAAATATATACATACATTACGAAGTGAATCAAAACCCGCAACACCTACTTTAGTGTTTATTTATTTTTTTTTTTTTTCTGGAGAGACACTTTTGATGCGTCGTTTTAAAACATTAGCAAGTGCTTGAAAATGCCCAGAAATACCGTAATGAAGCATAATGTTTACAATATACACGTTTGCCTTGTTTCCTGTTTCGACGACAGTCCGTAACCTCAGCTCCTCCATCGTGCAGAGATTCATTGGCACAAATTCACGAAAGACGTTCATCGTCTGGTACCTGTTGCTGCGCGTGAAAGTCCACTCAAGTTGAACAAAACTTGGTCTCGCGGATCCTTTTTTACGAAACCGAAACTTTGTTTTTCGCTGTGGCATGCACATAGAAACTCTTCCTGTTCAAATGACGGATTTTCAGCTACTTTCGGCTGAAGTCGCAGTAACCTGACAAAAGGGCCGCCATATTTGATCTGGCAGTATTGGCTAGGCGTTCTCGGCGTGTATCTCTCGGTGACGTCACAGCTCACGGTAGAGTCCAGGATTGACCGAGCCGAGAACGCCTAGGGACTTGGCTGGCATATCTTCAAGCAAGCCAATATTTTTTGACAGGCTTCTAATATTACAATGAAGAAATGAGAAGGATTTCGCTCCTGATTTATTTAGAACCTTATTCAAACTAGAAATATCATAGTAATCAGATTGAGGGTTAATTAATATATGGTCAGGGTCAGCTTCATCAGATTTATCAGGGTTGGGTAGCAGATTATATAAATCTAAATCTTTTAAATTATCTATCTGCTAGTGACAGGATCCACCTAGAATATGAAATTCTCTGTCATCCAGGTCATGAAAAGGTAAAGCTTGCAGGCTATTTTGGGGATGATTGGGGTTGAATGTGTATGTGTCTGTAGGTTAAATAGAGCACATAAGTGTAGGGACGAAAAAAAGAATTACGAGTTATTGCTTATCTGTTCGATGTAGTCTTCAAATTCCTCATGTGTAACAAAAGATTTGGTTTGTGAAGAATCTTGAGCCTTCAGCATGATCTTCCCATTTGCAGTCCATAGGTATTTGCAATTGTTCTTTCGCTTGAAGTCATTGATACGGCCAAAGAGTTGTTTGTGATAACCTGTGAGAGATTCATTGATGTGGATTTTATTGTTGCTTGTAGCAGCGAAACCCATTGCGGCTTGTACGGACGGCAAGTTGCTAATATTCTTTCCAATTAGATTCCTGCGTTTCTTGTACATTTCTTCTCTTTTATCTCTATGTACAAACTTGACAATCAACCGATGCTTCACATTCTTGGTGTCCGGAAGCCGGTGAGCTGCTGCTAGGTGAGCGTCTTCAACATTTACATCGATTAAAGTACCAATCTCTTTGATAAGCTGCTTTGGATTTTCCTCCGGCAGTATTGGAATGCCCGTTATTTCCAGACAGTCTCTTCGAGAGTATTGTTGGACTTCGTCGATTGCACATTCAATTCTGTAGACTGCCTGCTCCACACGGTTAGCTCGCTCGGCCAAGTTGTCGGCGATCTTTGTCAGCTCAGCATCCTTTTTCCCCAGCGTGTTTGTCGTTTGGTTCAATGACTTGAGCGTTTTTAGAACAGACTCGTACTTTTCCGATATAAAGGACTGAGATTTCTCTATCCCGTCAACACGTGCTTGACAGCACGTGTTGACGGGATAGAGAAATCTCAGTCCTTTATAACGCAGAACAAGCATTAAAATGCTTATTCTGAGTGCTTCGAGTTCGCTTTTCAATTCACGCTTAATACTAGGCAAAAATTCTTCCTTCCAAATTTTCCGTAAGTCATTGACATTCAGATAACCTTTCGCATCCATCACTATGAATTAACTCGGAAATTAAGTGGTTATGATAGGTTCAATTCACTTTCATGTTCACCACCAATTCGCCATGCTGCCGCCATTCACCGCCAATCGTCAAGGGTACGAGTTGAAATTTACGCGATTTAACCTCCCATCGTCAAGGTGTTTTCGATAAGAAAAGAAAAAACTGAACTCAAGAGGTGCTCGGCAAAAACTGGCGAAATCCGGAATGGAATTTCGAGCCGCAGGAATTTTTTCCGTTATCAAATTCGTTGTATGATCTTTTTTCAGGCCATAGCATAAATATTTTTTAAGGGTTACTTGGCGTGTATGAATTTTTTTCATTTAATTGGTCCGTCCCTTCGGTAGATAAAGAAAAGCTAAAGAAAACTTTTAAACAAATTGAATTACAGTGACAATGTTCATTGAGAAACAACATTTGAATCGTACCATTAGAAAAGTGTTGGGGGGAGTTTCTTTTGTTATCATTTCTCTTGTATGAATTTTTTTGGGCCTTTGCATAATTTTTTTAGGTCTTCTTTCTTCTTTCGTGCATGAATTTGTTTTATTTAATTTTCTCTTGCACGACTATTTTTTTGTACTTTGTTTGTCCCCCCAAACGTTTTCTAATCGCTCGTCACTCTGACCCGGAAGTTACTAAGTTAGCAGACTATTATCGGAGACTCGTGCAGAGGACTGAGGGCGATTACTACAGGAGTCGGTAATGTCCCATCATCCTGGGGTCCTGATTTTACTTCGAGGTAAAAAAAACACAGTTGGTTGGGTGTCGAGCAGTTCGTTTACCCGGGAATTCAATAGTACCCTGCTCCTAGTACGCAGCTCCTCTTTTTAGGTATTCAGAGAAAAAACACAGGGTCAAACATGGGGTCCAAAATATAAAGGTCGATTAGCAGAATTCTGGGACATAACATGACTTGAGAGAGGTCCTTTTGTAAGCATGGACGTAAACGATCAGTTCCCTTAAGAGGACAATCCGGCCTTCGTATTTTTTGTGCTCACAGGCTCATTATGAGAGGTCAGACTGCCGTTTATACCGTTGTTTCTTTGATTTTTCCTTTACTCCTTTATTTTACTGTATCTGTTCAGCTCCTGGCCTGTTGTTATAATTTGTTTTAATACTGTAATCTTTATCAAGCAAATATAAAGTGTTGATCAGATATACCCGTCAAGAGAAGTGTCAATACTGGCTGAACTATACGTTCCGGCATTTCGAACACTTAAGTGTGTACGGCGGCTAAGAGGGCCCGAGGGCGTTGTTGTTGTTGCGGATTTTTTTTAACGCAACTCTCTAGATGAAGTTTCTGGGGTTCTATTTCTGTTGGTTTACACAGCCAGCAGAGCATCTGCCAAGCGACGCTCTTGATTCAGATTATTCATTTACCTAACTTATTCCATACTAGTCGCTTTAATCAATTACTGAACTCAGATAGGGAGAGGTACTTTTTTTTATGAAAGATGCCGGTCATATACTGAGGGTGAATGTGGCTAAAAGAAGAAGACGAAAATCCCATCCCCGCCCGCCCCCCCGCCCGCCCGCCCCCCCGCCCGCCCGCCCGCCCCCTAATTCGAACCCAGAGTTCGTAAGCTGTTTATGCTAGATAATTGCATTCACTACTGTCAACCCGCTGTTATTTTACGTAACGTTCTAATCACTGTACTGGAGGTTACTACCGATGCAAACTGTTGTCAACAGAATTGTACTAGCGTGCGTAGGGTTTTAGCGACAAAAGGCTTATTATTTGAATTAAAAAGTGGGTAAATGCTTTCATGTTTCCTCTTTATGGTGAATGAATTGCCCCCTAGGTTCTTATTTTACAAAACGAAGGCACAGCGGAAGATACAGAAAAAAAAAAATTTAGTCTAGCTAGTTTCAGTCAGTAAAATTCAGATGTAACACAGTATGAAGGACCATGGCATGCATGCTAGTACTTTGGAAAAATACATTAATTACTGTATGGTTATCATCTAAACTGTATTCTAGATAATTCTTTAGTACGGAAATATATTCCATATCACATATGCGCTGCAATGGTTATCGGTGCTAAGATAAGCTTTATCCTCTCTTGTTGTTAAATGAGTTGTTTTTGTGATGAAATACTGCTCGCTGTCCAGAGCTGCCGTACCTTTATTTAACAGCTACAAATAATAAAAAATTTACTGGTTAAAGGTCGTTGACTTCGTTCTGTGCCGAAAGCAGTGAAAAAAAATTACGCTGAAGCATCATATTTCACGAACTGAAAGGTGTCGTGAAAGCGAAGATCGCTCAGAATAATTCGCAGATTTCTGAAGGAGGAATTACCGTGAGTCAAACCAGGTCAAGATTCCATTCATGAATTGATTATTTGAAAAGTGAACCCGTTTGTCGCTTCTGTAACTTGTAGCCGGTATCAAATTGCATTCAAATGATCGGTGAAGTTTTGACTGCAACTTTTTAGTATACGGTGAGATGGAAAATATTTCAATGGATGAAACTTCTATTTAGGCATTCTTCAAATTCAAGAAAACTGAGCCGGCAGAAATTTCATAACGAACTCGCGTGTGTATTCACTGCTCATTACGCAAGCAAAAATGCAGACTGAAATCAACAACAACTAACGGATGGCGGCATTTTGGCCGATCGGAACAGCGCAAATCATCCGTATTGTTTCCTATCCGGTCAGAAAAAAAATCCAGATTCTGGCTTTTTTACATATGATCCGACAAAGAAATGTATCATGCCCTCTTCCTGTGAGAGACATAAAGGGACAACAGGGAGAGGGCATGATCTCAGGCTATGAGAACCGTTCCGCAACGCTTGTCTCTTGTCTCTCTTACTTTTTACTAGCTTACAAATTATACGCTGCCCGTGTAATCAGGTAACAGCCTAAATTTTTAAGAATATTCAACTGTTCTTCGATGAGCGGTTTTAAGTCATTTCATAGGTTTTCCGATGACGTTTTTGCTTTCAAGGGGTGGCCGAATTTGTCACGCAAATACTGTTACTGTTACTGTTACAAATTTCACAGGAAAAAATAACGGATTCCCATTTTTGGATATTTTAGGGTATTTAAAGAATACCCACAAAATCCCAAATTGGGAAGAGTGAGACAAGCCACAATCAGGGAACTTGGTTGGGAATTCCCTGGTTGGGACTTGTCTCACTTTGCCAAATTTGGGATTTTTATGGGTATTCTTTCAATACCCTAAAATATCCAAAAATGGGAATCCGTTATTTTTTCCTGTGTTTGTTACAAAATGTCTCTGAGAGCAAAGCTGAAGGCTAAAAAACCACTGACAATTTCTTTGTTTTGGAAGAAGGTCGATCAAACAGCTTATTACAAACTTATAAACTTGCAGTATTAAAAGAAATTTAGGCTTTCAAAAATGCAATACGTGTTGTGGAACGAACCGAAGTTGAAATGGTTGCTTTGATTGTATATTATTAACTCAGTGTTGACTATACACGAGTCGGCTGAGAAGCCCCGTACTTGTGATTGGTCACGTGTTGACAGTGACATTATCGGATTAGTTGAGAAAATTGTGGGCGGATTACAAAAACACCGGCTCTTATAGCAGGCGCTCCCTTCCCTTTCCCCTCTTTCGTGCTTTTCTTACTCCCCCTCTCCCTCCCCTTATTGCGCCTGCCACGCAGGCTACTATTCCATAAGTTCGTGACATCTGGGGAGTTGAAAGAAGCATTACTTTAGTCTTCTTAGGATGGAGCGCCAAGTTACATCGGGATGACCATGTAGACAGCCTGCATTTCCGCCTGACAACTCTGAAGCTCAGATGGTTTACAGTGACTATAAATCGTAATATCGTTCGCATATTGATGGCAATTTACTTCGGTTGGGAGTACGTCTGTCAAGTCCTTGACATAAAGGTTGAATAATAAGGGACGCAAAATGAATCCCTGAGGTACCCCAAAAGGCACATTTATGCATTCCGACGAGCGATCATCGATTTGGACGTATTGCGTTCGATCAGTCAAATAATTCACAATCTAATGTAGAGAGGACTTGGAAAACCCTAGCTTATGCAATTTGCACAGAAATGTCTCATACACAACTGTCTCAAAAGCTTTAGAAAAGTCTTCCATAATTGCAATGGTGACCTCACCTCTGTTCATTGCCCGAGGATATCATCTCTTATTGCAAGCAAAGTAGTTATAGTCGAGTGACCTTTGCGGTATGCACTTACGTTTGGCCGAAGCGCAGCAGTTTCCGTGAGAAAATCCACCATTTGTCGTCAAGACAGTCTTTCATAAACCTTTGATAACACAGGCAAAATGAGAACAGGGCGAAAATCGTCATTTGTCTGGGGTTCGCCCACCTTCGGAATGGGACTAATGCGTGCAACCTTAAGCTTCCAAAGAGTTGGAAAGTCAGGTTTCGAAATGCACGTGTTTAAGATATGCGTTAAAGGCGATGCTAAGTCTTAAACTAGCTTGATGAATTTGGTTGGAATGTTATCCGGACTAGTAGAGCAGTCGGACCGCAGCGCTTTGCTCTCCCGAATAACTTCATGATAAGTAACACTCTTCAGAAGAAAGGAAGTATCAGGGTCCTGCGCAAGCGCATCCAATGAATACGCCTATGCACCTCCTCCTTGTCAACTGCCACTAGGGACTTTAAGATCCAACGACGTGACGACCACGAGAACGTCTCTTAAAAAGTGAATTTGCGTTCTTTCAGTCTTTATAGCGATTATTCATTCATTCATTCATTCATTCATTCACTCACTCACTCACTCACTCACTCACTCACTCACTCACTCACTCACTCACTCACTCACTCACTCACTCACTCACTCACTCATTCATTCATTCATTCATTCATTCATTCATTCATTCATTCATTCATTCATTCATTCATTTTATTTTGCCATTAACCAGAAATACAACAACAGTATACAGCAATACATTAAAGATAATATACAATATTCCAACTAAGTTATTTACAAGATTAAATGTTGTAAAGGCAAGGAAGCCTATATAGAAGCCGGGGGCTTATAAACTATAGGCTTCCTGGAACTGTAGGGTAAACCATACAAGTTAAGGGTACTATTCCTACCCACTAACTTTGTCAAATGTAGGCAAACCCTCTTGAAGCTGAATTTCAAGTGACCTTGATCTAAGCTCAGAAAGAGAAATAAAATTTCGTCGTTGTTTGTTTACGTCCTCCTTAGAACGCGAAATAAGGCATTTTCACGTCGTAGTCGTGCAAAAACGGGAGAGAAATGTACAAAAAAAGTGTGATGCACGTGCGAAGTTGTTGTTTTGCTTATTAAACCTATTGTCTTTTTTTACCTTCTCGTTGCCGTGCGCGTCGTTGGATCTTAAAGTCCCTACTGAGGCATCGACACGCTCAGCTGCAGAAGCAAAGTGCTTATTATCCGGATAGACACTTATTGATTAATGGCTAGGGTGAAGTATGCAATGAATTGTCTTCCATACTTCCTTGTGCCGCTTAGACGAGAGTGCATTGGTCATAAACTTTCTTTTTGCTTCCCCAATCAGTTTCTTAAGACTATTACGGGCGTCGTTGAGGATGTCCCACGTAAAGCCTCAATGTGAGGAGGTGTGTGTGCTTCCCTACGATAACGCTTGCGTGCCTCCTACAGCGTTCGAATTAATGTTCGATTCATTCAACCAGAGCGCAGGTGGTCTTGTCACGCTCACACGCTTTAAGGGTGCATGTCACTCTAAACAGTCCGAAATAAGAGTATTGAAAGCGCTTACTTGTTTGTTAGGATCCCCTAATTAAAGCATAAACGACCTCAAATGAAGTTGAGTAAAATCGTCCCTGAACTGTTTTTCGTACCTAATAACCTTGTATTTTGGAGTGAAACGGGTGACAAGAGCATTGACTGTGCCTCACACACGTGACAAACACTCTGCTGTAAAACATTGACAAAGGCCTTAACTGGCCTTATATTTTTAGACCTAAGCAAGGCCTTTGACACCCTAGGTCATAGCATGATGTTAGATAAGTTAACTTCACTAGGAATGAATCTCTCTGCTGTCCAATGGTTTAGGTCCCACTTAACCATGCGCACCAAAAGTGTTGCACTAATGGCGTCTTGTCTGAGCCCCAGCCTATATCTTTCGGGGTCCCCCAGGGTAGCGCACTTGGCCCTTTATTATTTATCATCTACATAAATGACTTACTTCTGGCGGTTCAAGGTTGTAGCGTCGTGCTTCATACTGACGATACACTTATCTATTTTGCAAGCAAGTCAGTCAGTGAAATTCAAGCTCAGTTAACTAGTGGCTTAACTATTTGTCCTAAGCTGACTTCACTTTTAATTTTCTAATACTAAATCTTGAAAAAAACGAAGATTATGCTTGTTGGTACCCATCAGAGGAGTTATAGAAATCAGTAACACGAGTTTAGAAAGAGTTAACAAGTTTAAATATCTTGGGGTGCTCTTAAACAACACCTTATCTGGAAGGACCACATAGAATATATCGGTAATATGATCTCGTCTAGATTAGGTATTCTGAGCGAGTAAGGTTCGTTCCAAGCCAACTTGTCAAATGCTCTACAATACTATAGTCTTGCCATGGTTTGATTACTGTTCGCCTGTCTGGGACAGCTGTGGGGTGGGGAACAAAGCTTATCTAGATAAGCTAAATTGACGCGCCGCATGTATTATTGAAGGCCGATCTACCGACGACCGGAAATGTGTCTGCTGTTCGCAGGCTAATCTATCGGGGCTGAGGAGTTAAAATCAACACTTGGCTGGCCCAGCCTACAAGCACGCAGAAATTATCTCAAATGCGTCTTAGCCCATAAGTGTCTTCACGGAATAGCGCCTTCCTACTTACTTGCACAGTTTAGGCACACGCACCTTTTCCATGGCTATAACACCAGAAGACGTGATTTGCTGCGCCCTCCCTTCGCAAAAACTACGAAATACCAAGGTAGCTTCAGAATAAACGGTGCTCGGACCTACAACGCCCAGTACCGAGAATCATTGGACAAGCAGAGACCCTCAGCTAATTTAAAATCAAGCTAAAGCGCCATTTTAAACAGTAACGCCTGCAGTACATGTTGCCTTTGTAACATTATCAATTGTCTAGTTTTAATGTCTCTGTTTTTGTGTTGTGTCAGGGCTCCATTTAAACTAGCTCTGCTAAATTGGATGTCCCTGTATAATGATGCGTCATGATCGCTAACGAGTGTACGTGGGAGAACATCAGTATGTGTAACGCGTTTAGGAAGATTGGTAATAACGTCATCAACAAGCGTTTGACTGGACTTCGTAGTTCTTGTTGCTTTGGTGACGACTTGCTTCAGGTTCAGTGATTCGAGGGCATTTCAGTATACCGCTTGACACCAGATGTTTGTTGTTTGATCATATCGATGTTTACATCGCCTGCCAAAATCAGCATCCCATTCCCCGAAGCAACAAGTTCACTGGGAAGATCGTCAAGTCTCTGTAACCTGTCGGAGATATGCATTTGACTTTCAGCCCGATATTAAATACTGCCAAAAAGAATTTTGTTGTTCTTGTTTTGACCGGAAAGGCTCAATCCACCAGTGTTCCAGTTCCGCATACTAACGCCTCTCAATAGCGACCTTAAGCAAACCAGGACTGCGACCAAGAGGAAGGAGTGCATGCCAGGCCGAGGAGAAATGGAACTACAAAAGCGTCTTCTGGCGCGAAAATATTAACTTAAGAATAAGCAAAATGAGAGGTCGCGACGGTCAGACTTCAGGTTGCCTGCCAAAATCTCATCATCACTTGCTTTATAAGTCTCATCACTTGCTTTATAAGTTGCAGTGTTATGGCATTCGGGGTCATTTGTTTTCCTGGTTTCGTGACTATCTGTCCGACCGTACACAAAAAGTCATTATTGGAGGTCATTCAGCAGAATGGATGGAGGTGTCCTCTGGTGTTTATATTAGGGCCACTTCTTTTGCTGCTGCATATAAATGCCTTCCCCCTTAATGTAAGCTGTAGCACAGAGCTTTTTGCTGATGACAGTGTACTCTGTCGTAAGATCGCATCTGTAGATGATTGTGTCGAGTTTCAAGATGACCTCTTGTCTGCCGCCTCCTGGTGTGACTTGTGGAAGGTCACGCTGAAGTCGGAAAAGTGTAAGGCTCTACATGTTACCAAGTCCAATTGTCCTTTAGTTCATCAGTATGTGATAAATGAGAATAATCTGTCGGCTGTTGATAAACATAAGCACTTGGGCATTTGGATTGAATCTTCTTTAAGGTGGGACGCTCATATCAATTACATTGTTGGTAAGGCAAATCGAGTATTGGGTCTAATAAGGAGAACGTTTGAGTCTAAAGATCCTGTGTCAATCAAAACAGCTTTTATCGCTTTAGTTCGTCCTATTCTGGAATATGCCTGCCCAATGTGGAATCCATATTTGGTTAAACACACACACAGTATTGAATCCATTCAGCGTCGTGCTACTCGATTGATATGTGGATGTCATAATTCTTACACTGAAAGGCTCACTGAACTAAACTGGTCAACATTGGAGCTTAGAAGAAAATACCTTTGCCTGGTTCAACTTTACAAGATAATTCATGGCTATTCTGATATTGATTATACCACATATGTGGATCTGACTGGCCCGACAGGAACTAGTATAGAATAAACCATGACTTTAAAATCAGGCCTAGAGCAGCAAGGACAAACTATTTTAAATTTTCATTTTTAATCGTTACGTTAATGACTGGAACTCTTTACCAAACTTCGTTATGTCTGCTTCCAGCTTGAACTCTTTTAAAACTTTATTACTAAATTATCTTTGTAGATAGTCATATGTTTATTACTTCCTACTAAATGTGGATTTTCCTTTTTATTTAATATGTAAGTAGTTTATTTAGTTGTTTTTCTTTCTCTTAGTATCACGTGATGTATAGTTATGTATTAGTTTTCTATTCTTAATTGTTTTATCTTTTCGTTTTGGAGGGCAGTTTTTATATGGGAATTCAGTTTCCCCCTATTGCTTTCCTTTACCTATTGTACTTTTATATATGTATATATATTTTTATTTTGTACATTGGTAAAAAGAATTATTAAACTTAAACTTAAAAAAAAGTTTTTTTGAGACCGGCCCCCCACCCTTATCTCAGGGTTTGGATGACCGCCCCCCCCCCCCCTCCTCCCCTTATCTGAAGGTCTGGATCCGCCACTGGTTATTTTTAAAGTCAAAACTATGCTATGCTCCACATGGAGTACATCTTTCGCGTGCAGCTGCTGTAATAGTCCGCGATCTGGGATCGCGATTATACACGCTTTCAATAAGTCTGGGCGCCATCTTGAATTTTTAATTTGTGACGTCATTCGCGGAAAGACTTCAGCCGCCATTTGACTTGCGTGAGAGTACCATGTCAGGGCGCCGGAGAGGCAAAGTCATGAATCGCTTTATTCCATTCTTTTCCAGTATAAACATTAACAAATACCAGCGAATCCTTTTCCCAGGCTAAGGTAATCGTAGTTGTGAGGTTCGTCTTTGCAAGTCACACTAAGAAATGTGACGTAAGATTCCAAGCGATCAGCACGTATTAAAAGCTAGCACGGCTGCAGCAAATTAAAAGGGAGGAGTACTCAGTCGTAAAGGTGTGTAACTTAGTCTTTTTGTGTGTGGCCTCTAATTCGTACCGCTATATTCATCTCTCAAATATTGCTTTTTTGCTAGGGGCAGAAACATACAATAGTCTGTTCTTTTCATTTTGGGGATGACGACTTCGGAAGTATTGTATTGTATTGTCTTTTAATAGTGGTCGGTAGCTTTCGAAAACGTGCAGTCTCCCCTCGATCGGTGTTTAAATGCCCTGTACACAAGCCGTACCTTATCCCTAAGGTCCAAAATAAGATAAAGTTGAACAGGAATCTTATTCGAGGGAAGCCAAATATGGTAAACACCACAGGAGTTAGGTGTGTGTTGAGCCAAATGATGCTGAGCGACACAGCTTACGCGTGCACGACTCCGACGCTGAAATTTCTGAACTAGAATCTGAAATTTTAGCACTAAAGTTAGAAGGTAAAAATCTGCTGTATATTAAGTGAAATGCCTAGTCTTTTTTTTTTAAGAATATTGAAGACAGTACCACTTTAATCCTGCCCAACCCAAATGACCCTGAAAAAGGTGGACCGTTTTGAGCTCAGGCTTACCATTACCTGTGTGACAATAAAACCTTGGATCAGAACATGCCTTCTCAGGTGTCAAGTTTCATAATGTAAAAGGGCATTTGATTTCTAACAAGAAATGTGTTGGTGTAAGTAAGAATTACCGGTATGTTCAATGGCAATGGAAAGTTTAGTAGGGTATGCAACAAATGTGTGTAGGAGAGACGGAGATGTTCTGTTAAGGAATAATACAAGAGAAGATGAGTTATACACGAGGGTTCCTTTGCTACTCAAAACAAAACTTACATCAATATTACCACCATATATGTTAGGCGTATGGGGTAGTTCACTAAAATTTGCATTCCTTTACTAATGTCCTCAACAAATGCACTTCTACACTCCACAATAGCATGTAATGTATCATACTTCCAATAACTACAGGGCTGCAAGGCTGTACTCTAGGGAAAATCGGGCTCGCCAAGCACTTTAGCTAGGGTTCCCGGGCCTCCAAGTCGGTCGCCCAAATTAACAAATCAGTGAGCTGTTAGTTAATTATTAAAAATTAAACAAATTATTTTCTCAACAAAAGTCAAGCAGAATATTGTGAATATTTTTTTCATAATAAATCACATCCCTTTGACCTCCTGAGCGTGCGAAAAAAAAAATACCCGCATGTTGTCATATATGGGTAACGCCGCCGAATATTTCATGTTTTTTAAATGGAAAAGTAAGATTCTGGTCTGTTTATGTATTTTTCATAAAAAAAAAAAATTGGGGTCAAAAATAAGGGCACTATTTTTTCTACTAATCATTTTGATTACGCTGAAAACAAAATTCGCTTATGAAGATTGACTGAGATCCCGTGGAGCTTTCCAGGAAAACTGTTATGATTTCAACGAAACCGCGGCGCCCCCCGAGGGATTACTTGGGTTAATTTTTGCTAGGTATGTGCCGCTGGCCTCTCAGAGCCCCTACCCCATTATAGTCTATTCTGTGGCCAATTGTAGACCCCATATTAGTCACTTTTGGGCAAATATGTAATTTTTGCGATCCCAACTTAGTCACTTCCTATTTATGTACCTACCTTATCAATCCTTAAATAGGTCATCAAAAAATGAATTGCCCCATTTTTTAATAAAGTGAATGAAGAACACTTTACTTTTCACCTACAGTACAAATGTCCTGGTACGTTTGCTAACCGTAAATATGAACAACTCTCTTACCCCAAAAATCCGAAAATGTGCGACCCCATTCTGGTAACTCTTTTGAAAATGCCACCCCACTATGGTCAATCCAGTCGTGAAAACGCGACCCCATCCAGCGGCACATCCCCATTAGCCTCTTATAAGGAAGTGCCCCTCCCGGCCACCCCAAAACTATTATCTCTTTTGAATAGATCATCTTGTTGTAAAGTCGTCGTTTAAGCGCAGAACGGAAGTATTTTCTTTCTATATTATCGGTGAAATGTTCAGGACAAATGAGCTTGGATTCGGTTATAGCTTTTGCGTATTTATTTTTAGTACATACGTGATACGTAATGCCTTGTCACGACACGAAAGACAATGTGGGATTTTATAGATTTATACCCGATTCTGAAACAGTTACAATAATAGTCGTCTCTTTTCTTTTTCATACATCGTATTTTACTGGAACAACAATTTTAGTTATGTTTTGGCCTCGCAGACACAGCAGTAAAAAAAAGGTAAAAATAATTAAGTAAGAGATAAAGCCCGAGAACGGAGGTATTAAGCCATATACATCCCGAGGGCCGTAGGCCCGAGGGATGTATATGGATTAATACCGACGTTCGAGGGCTTTATCTAACTTATTTCATGATATTATTCATGAGGTATAGGTAACATAAAGGTCGTCTTTTAAAGGGCAATAATTGGCCACTTGTTTTTGACATCTGTTTGTTTGTCTTTTTTTGATCCGACCGCAGACAATGACGTATTTCATTGTAAGTATTGTAAAGGTTTTCACACAGCATCGAGAAAGGGCGTTTCATGGGTCATAATTTGTTCAAACCACTTGTTCTCACTTAGGTGAGAAACGGAGAACAATAGCACATTGTTTGTTTGCTAAGCCGACAACAATCAAATTTCAAACCTTTTGTGTTTTTTTATTTTTGTCTTGGTATTTTTTGGAGGGCCAGTACACTTGTGAGAGCGGCAATGGATAGTGACGACGAAATTTTCCTAACGCAAAATACTTTCTCTCAGGAGCCTTTTTCCCCTGAGTTGAATTTGGAAGAGTTAGTGGGAGACTTTAGAGAAGTAAGCGAACGAGATAGTGTTGAAGTCGAAAAGAAAGAAAATCCTGGGCGTAATATCGTTGTTGTTTGTGATAACGAAGTCGAGAAGAGAAGAGAGTCCAGAATACCGGCAAACACGAAAGTTAATACTTCATGGGCGGTACGTTGCTGGGAGGAATGGGCCGTCGAACGCAATGTAAAAGTTAAAAAGAATAGCAGCAAATAGAAATACTACGAAGTCAATCCTGACATTAAGAAAGTCGCTAATGAGCAGCTTGACTACTGGCTTGGGTAGTTTGTTTTGGAAATTCGGAAGAAGAAAGAACCTGGAAGCGTGTAAGTGACGACGAAATTTTCCAAAGACTTAAAATTTTCTTAGAGTGAACACATAGCCTGCATGATATATGGGATATTAGTGTCAATCGTCACCCCGTGAGGATGGTTAATTGTTAAGTGTTATTACGTCATAGCTATTATATAAGCATTGTACATTATGAATCAGTCAGTCATAATCTCTTGTAACGCGGTCAACCTTAATTTCGTTATCGACCAAGCTCTTTCTTCATCATGGCTCAATCAAATCCTCAAGCTTCTTACACAGATCCCCAACAACCTAGGCGTTCATCTAGACTGACAAAGCCAGCATACAGGGATCCTAACTTCATATACGAGGATCTCCAACGCCAACTAGATAATTTTGATGACGTGGACGAACGCTACCTTTTACCCTCACCTTCGCTATTTTCTGATTTACAAGATCATGATAGAAAAGAAACAAAAAGGAAAGTGAAGCGCGCGTCTTCAAAGCAACCTACAAAAGTATCAGATCCTGGTCGCCAGTTTGCGGAGCTACAAAGCAAGCTTCATGACCTCAATCTTTACAATCTAGGTCAAGACGTTCTCCCTTCTACAGACCAGAAACCAGGCAAGATTACACAGTCTACAAGCACTCATCATCAGCTCCCACAACCATTAGCTTCTCCCGAGCGAGACCTTCAACAGGAGATTCGTCTGGCGGAGCTACAAAAAGAGAAGCTTGCTTTAGAGCTTCAAGTTTTACGTCTGCGCCACGCCCCCAGTTCTTCTTCCGATGGCGAACCTGGCGAGAAAACAAGTTCATCTGTGTCTGCTGGAGCGATTAGGAAGAAGCGTGCTGTCGACTGGCCACACGAGTTTGCCCCAGGTACTAGCAATAGTATCGATTCTGATAAGATCGATTTACCACAGTTTGTAGCGGGTTTTTTAGCGATGATTAAAACTTATGATATTGCTAAGAAATGCGCCATGCTTGACTATCTCGAGTTGTTGATGCTCAAGGCCTCAAGTTACTCCTGGTCAAGTGTGCGTTCTTTTCATTCGCACATTGCAAAGCAGATCGAGTTATGGCGTCTGGAATGGACGAGCTCTAGCGAGATTCGGGACAAAGCAGTTACCTTTTTCAAGCATTCCGATCTTCGCTCTTCTCAGTACAGTTCCAACGTCAACCCGGTATCTTCTTCCATTCAGGCGTCTTCATATCAACAGCGTCCACCAGCAAAACCCGAAGCAGAAAAATCCTGTCGTCAATGGAACTACTACGGCTCGTGTTCTTGTGACAAATCAAACCAAGATGTCTTCAATGCCCGTCACAAATGTCGCGTCTGTACCAAGGAGCATCCAATGTTACACTGCCCGAAAAGGAGAAATCCTATTCCGCCTCCGCAAAATCCACTTTGACTACATGACATTGCACAACAATCAACTCAGGTCGTTTTGGACACGGACAGTTTTACGGCTGACGCTTTCTCGACTTCCCACTCGGACAGTTTGGCCTCGGTTTCACCGATCATGAAACATATTTTAGCCTCAAACCATGACTTGCCTAACGCGTTTGGGGCAAAGGTCCCCGTGGATACGCCCCTCAATATCGCGGCTTGGGATTCCAGATTACGGGACTATCACGATGAAAACGTCGTGAAATTTTTACGCTACGGATGGCCAATAAATTACACCGCTGACAGGTTACCCGAATCATCGGCTTCTAATCATCCTTCCGCGATTTCCTTCTCGGAGCATGTTGATTTTTACATTGCTACCGAGCTTGAGCATGGCGCTATTGCTGGTCCATTTCATCATAATCCTCTGCCACGGCCATTAATCTGTTCTCCACTGCAGACTGTACCGAAGCGCGGTTCAACGAAAAGACGCGTGGTCATGGATTTGAGTTTTCCCCCTTCTTGCTCGGTTAACAGCGGTATTCCTGACAACACGTATCTACACGAACATTACAAGCTACGACTTCCTGGCATCGACCGGCTTTGCGAATTCATTGTACAACACGGCAGGGGTTGTTTACTGTACAAGCTCGATCTTCAGCGAGCGTACCGCCAGTTACCTATTGACTCTAAGGATTATTTTTATCTTGGCTTCCGCCATAAGAATCTGCTCTACTTTGACACTCGCTGTCCTTTCGGATTGAGGACATCCGCTATGATTTGCCAGAGAACAACTAAAGCGGTAGTTCATTGTTTTACTGAACTCGGTTTCTTCGCTGACGTTTATCTCGACGATTTTTACGGCGCCGACACCCCAGAGCGGGCTTCACGTGCCTTTCAGAGTTTACAGGATCTACTTCACGAACTCGGACTGCAGACTTCACCTGACAAAGATTGTCCACCTTCCACCAACATGGTTTGTCTTGGTGTGGAGGTTGATTCAGAACATTTTACGCTCTCAGTTACGGAAACCCGAGTCAAGGATCTGCTCTTTGAACTGTCTTCTTGGTCTTCCCGCGAATTTTACACCTTAAAGCAATTGCAGTCTCTTCTCGGAAAACTCTCTTTCGTGACCGCTTGTGTTAAACCGGGCCGCATTTTCATGTCGCGTTTATTGAACAGTCTACGTGCTTTTCCATCAACACGCGTCCGACTTCCGGTTTCAGCGGACATGAAAGCTGACATAGCTTGGTGGCTGGCTTTCCTACCAATTTTCAATGGCACTTCACTCATCAAACCTCAACAGTGGGAATTTGACGATCTTCAGTTTACCACGGACGCATCATTGCATGCTGGCGGGGCGACCTGTCTTAACGAATGTTTCACGTGCGAGTTTCCCGAGGACATCGTGCGCAGCGCAGAACATATCACCGCTTTAGAACTCTATACTATTGTCGTAGCTGTTAAGTTTTGGGCTTCCAAGCTTTCCCATCGCAAATTCTTTGTGTCATGCGACAACGAAGCAGCTGTTACCGTTGTCAACTCTGGTTCTTCGAAGGATCCTTTCATGCAGCGTTGCTTACGGGAACTATGGTTCACAGCTGCAGTCCATGATTGCGAGTTGACTGCTCGTCACATTCCAGGCGTCCATAACGTTTTAGCTGATGCGCTAAGCCGTTGGCGCACAGACTCTGCTTATCGTGAACTATTTTACGAATCTGCCGCCCGCTTAGACAGACAGTACATTTTCCAAACCGTATCCAGTGATTATTTTAATTTTCAAGTTCAGTAATTCTATCTCTCGTGTAGGGTTTGCAAGTTATCCATTGCTACCTAGGTATTAACTTTGTTTTAGGCTGTGTACTCATATATATTTTTCTTTTTTTTTTCTCCTTGTTTCTTTTTTTTAGGTAGCACACAAGGTCTCCAGTTTTTAGATATTTTTTCGCATAGGCTAATAAGGTTAGCTCATGCTGCGTCGACGCATAAAAATATGCAGTCACATTTTCGTCTTTTTACACAGTTTTGTAGCAATCTCGGCGTGCGACCGTTGCCGGTCCAACCCGAAACTATTTTAAGATATATTTCTTTTCTTTCGGCTACGGGTCGGTCTTACGGGACTGTCCAGAACCATATCTCTACCATCAAGCATTATCATCGTTTTTTTGGTTTTCCCCCTGGGTGGGAAAATTTGTATTCTTTTCAGTTAGCCTTACGCGGCTGTAAGCGTTTTTTGGGGGCGGCTCCAGCGCACAAACTAGCAATCACACCCATTCTACTTTCGCGTATGGTTTCTCTGTTTGACGCCACTCAGCCGCTTCAGGCAGCCATGCGGGCTTTGTTTTTAGTAGCATTCTTTTCTTTTTTACGAAAGTCTAATTTGGTTGTTCCATCGGCGCGTGTTAATTCCCCTAAAGTCCCACGGCGTTCGGACTTTCACATGTCACAGCACGGGGCTTTTCTCAACATTCACGCGACTAAGACCATTCAGTTTTTTCAGCGGGCCTTATGCGTTCCACTCCCTAGTATCCCAGGTTCTCCGCTCTGTCCCGTTGCCGCTCTTCAACATCATCTTCGCCTCAACGCAGTTCGTCCATCCGATCCACTTTTTTCCGTTTTTTCAAGTGCCGATCACATTACGCGCCCTCTTACTTTTCGTCATTTTTCCAGTTTTTTAGCACGGGTGGTTGCAGCGTTAGGTTTAGATCCACGAGCTTATTCGCCCCATAGTTTTCGGCGAGGCGGTGCCACGTTCGCTTTTGAATGCAATGTTCCAGCAGAACATATTAAGTTTCAGGGCGATTGGAGCAGTGACGCTTATTTAGTTTATTTAGAGATGTCCCCAGCCCAGAAACGCCGGGCGGTTAATTCTATGGCTGCTAAAATTAATCAATTGCCTTCATCGTAATGTTAGTTTTAGTCACATAATTTTGTCTTTCTTTCCCTATATATGTCACACGATTTCGTATTTTTCCTATCATCTTTCCTTTAACCACAGACCATCTTCTCGTTTGGGTTTGGGTGTTGGAGTTGTATTGTCCTTTAGTTCTTGTATCTCAGTTTCGTTTCATTGACAATAAACTCCTTGTGTCCAAACTCGTGGTCTGTGGTTAAATGTAAACAATTGTGTCAATCGTCACCCCGTGAGGATGGTTAATTGTTAAGTGTTATTACGTCATAGCTATTATATAAGCATTGTACATTATGAATCAGTCAGTCATAATCTCTTGTAACGCGGTCAAGCTTAATTTCGTTACCCTATCCCTCCCACCCTTAAGGTGTTGGAGTTGTATTGTCCTTTAGTTCTTGTATCTCAGTTTCGTTTCATTGACAATAAACTCCTTGTGTCCAAACTCGTGGTCTGTGGTTAAATGTAAACAATTCTGTATTTTCTATAGTTGCAGAATAAATTTCTACATTTGTGTTAAAGGGAGAAATTTTGTCAGAATGTTTGGCGGGGTCAAAGGACGTGTATGATTTGCTTTAATTGCTCATTATAAATGGAAGGGATTTATTTGTATATTGCCCAGGACAGCAGGGCAATATACAGATAAATACCGGGTATTTATATAGATATTGCCCTTGCATTTATAATTAGCAATTTATTCAATTCATCAGCCCCGCTCTTCCCTGCTACATTATCAAGCCCTCCCCGGACTTTCAGTTAGTTAAATATTCATGAAGTATGTAAGTTAAATGAAGGATGTTGAATAACAAAAGAAAATGTGTGATTCATGAAATAATTAACATAAAAGAGCGACTCCCTCGTTTATTCACCGATTTTTCAAAATACAAAACTATTGTTTTGCGTCGCCGACTGTACTTTACGTCTCAGTCAGAGCAAAAGTAACAATTCGTTTTGAAAAACTAACTAATGAACCATCTTAATTTGAAGAAAAAATTTCAATGTTATTATGAAAAGCTGTTACTATCGAAAACTGTGCAGCTTGTCACGTTCATAGTCAAGGATTATGTTACATGTGAATTCACGCGAAACGACCTTTGAACATCAACGCGTGCCCGCTGCCCGATTTAACAACATTTTCTTAAAGCTTTTTGATAGACATGCTACTCATCGCTACTTACGAGTCGACCTCAAGAGTTTCTTAGCGAGCGGAGCGCAGCCACTGAGCGAGCTACGATATCGCAAGTAATAAATTCTAGACATTCTTAGCTTTTTGACTGTAAATCAACAGAATCAAACTAACACCACCAAGTCGCCCGGCTGGGGCACCTAGACAATACTTTCAGTCGCCCGAGGCCGAGTCTTGCGCCGTTAGATCTAGAGCACAGCTTTGAGTCTTCATCCTCCTCTACGCTGTAAGCTTACTTTTCCCTTCTTTGCTGACGCAGTATCTTTTTTCTGCTTGTGCAATTAATCCAACCTGACTCGCACGTGATTTGAAGTTGCAGCCAATAAAAATCACACAATTTTTCGGGACGGGCTCGGGATACGGGAAAGTTAAAAAAACAAGGCGATTTCTGACTCCCAAGACGACGAAAGGAATGCGCTCCCGAATTTAAGACGCTGGCTGACTACGTCATCCCGCGTAATAAACCACAACTTGATATTTATCATCTATCACCCTTCTGTTTAGTAAAGCAGCCAACCATGACATTTTGCTTGATATGACAACACTACGCTCTAAGCCCTGAATATGAATGTATATGTACGTATAAATATACATGCTAAACCAATATGTTTCATGTACTCAGCATATTTAGTTGCTGCTTAAGACCAATTTGCCATTCAATATTATTAGAAACATCATTCTGTGACACGAGAGTGTTTTAAACAAACCTTGTTTGCAGTGAGAGATGTTGAGTTTCCATTCGCAAACAGGTGCAAATCACAGCTAGTTGACTTGAACCTTTTACTTTGAAACCACAACGTATTTTTGCTCTGACCTTTTGATTCTCAATTAAGGATGGATTACGAATTTTTAAACAACCTATAATTATAAATTGGTCCCCCTGAAAAAAAGGGCATTTGCAATTCCACTCAAGCTGGTGTGTCAGTGTCAATTGGGAATTCAGGAAAGGAGCCATCAACAGCTCTAGGTCTTGGCAAATTGGAATAGTGGTCATAACACTGAAGTTTGCCTCCATTAGAGAGAGATGTTTAACTCACTACAGTAAAGTGCTTTGGTAGAATTGATGCATCCCTGCTCCAGCTCTCTTTAGTGGCTACATCTCTAACCAGGATTCGAGCTGATAGCTTTCTGGATTACTGAGCTACGCCTTCTCAGAGTGAAAAATTATTCCGTGCAAGGGTGGACTGGACTCTTACCCTAAAACCTATACATAAAAACTGATGATGAAAAGCATAAACTTTTTATAGGGATAGAATTATCGTACATTTTGAAAGGATCAAAGTAGCGACATGAAAAATCCTTTCAATTAGCTTTTATTAATACCTGATAGAAAATCTAAGTCTCTTGCGAACGGTAATAATTAATCGTTTTCAGCTTTTTAAATAAAGGCCCGCATAAAAAATGAAAAAGTATCAAAACCATTGCTAAAAAAGATTACCTGGGAAGAAGTTAAGCTCCAGTCTGGTGCCGTAAGCCACGACGATTAAGCCAAAACTTTAACTACCTTGATATAAAGTAAAAACATTCCTTTTTATATGAACTCCGTGCAAAATCAACGTCAACAGAGCTTTCATCTTTGGTAGCCATTTTGGGCACGTGTATGGTCTTTCCGCGAATGACCGCAGTCGTCGCTTTTTCTTGCCGACAAATTAAACTTTTGAAGGCATTTGTTTAGCTCTTGCGGGGAAATTTCCTCAAAAGGAGTTGTAAATTCTTTTTGTATTTAAAATCATTCTGTAAAAAAGACTATTAAATTTAGTTTTAAGCTTATTTATGAACAAGTCAACTAAATAAAGTAACGCAAGACTTAAGCTTAATTTGCATTTGTAACCAAAAATCTTTTTCGCCGGTTTTATCGATAAATTCATATCAAAAAGACAAAGCTTTACCTCTTAAAACTTCCACCCCGAACTTGATAAAAGGTACCTCCAGAAATGTTTAGCAACAGTCTCATTTGAGGCTTGTTCAGTACTCGACTGTTCTTTTTTTTTTTTTAAATGATCTTTTCAGTACAATAATCCCCTTAAAAGCTGCAGTAGATCAAAAAACATGTGTTTAATATGCTGTTTACATCTTCCCCACCCCCCACCCCCGATCCGCAGCTCTCCCCTACCTATCATTTCCCATAATTTTCTCGTTGTCATAAAACACTATGACATTTGAAATCAGCGCGCGCGGTAGAAGTTGTTTTTCGTGGTCGGTTAATTTTCTAGGTTTCTTTCTGGCCGCCTGCAGCAAAGTTTTCCGGAAGGCATCATTAAGCACTATGAAGGAACAAGTCTCAGGATTGGCAAAGTCTGCCGTCGTCCAATGTCTTACCGTATTTCGTCTCATTTTGGCTAAACGGGTGAAACACTGATCTCGGGCTTGAGACGGAAAGGCATCATATTTCGAGCTTTGCTGTGGGCGGTGACGAGTCTTTGGCCTCAAAAAGTAGCTTTTAGGAGTCAAAACTATTCGGCGAGAGCAAAATTGATGCTGATTTCTGACCAGGCCAGAGACTTAGTAAAAACTTGTTTTGAAGGCCGGCGTCCATGTGTCCCTTTCAAAACGCTCGTCTACATCCGGGATCTTGAATAAATCGATTACGTTAGCAAAGTTTACATATTTAGAGAGAGTAATGTGATGATATTTCGCCCGTATTGAGTGTGCAAACATTGTGTGTGGTTGGTTGTGGATAGTTTTATCAGTGCAGCGAACGTCGTCGCGTAGAATTCCCGGTCCATTGAGGTCAACAAAAAATTTCCCGTCCGGGTGGGGGTTAGTGTTTTGCTGTTTTTATCCGTGACACTTCTAAAAGAAGCATATATGAGGTAAAAACAACAAAAGGGGTCAAGGATTACTGGAAACAAGTTTGAAAAATAAAAAAGATGGCGGCCAAAACACGGTTTAAAAGACTGTGGTGGTTTTAAAGGCAGACGAGAGATGGCACGATATCAGGTGATACCGTTCGCGATTTCTGCAAACTTTGGTTGTAATCTTTCCGCGGAAGTCTACGTAAGTGAAAATCCATACGAAAATGGCGATTTTTTAGTTGGTTTGTAGCGCGAAAAACCCAGTGAAATCCGATAAGCTGGTATTAATCGAAGGTAAGATCGATCTTGAATTTGATGTTTTTTGATATTAATATTCCGGTGGTACCCATTGAGATTTGGTTACGAGTAACTCACAATCAGAGACAAAAAACTCTCAAAGTCGCTTCAGTCTTATTTTAAAGACCAAATCGTGGTTCGAATGCGGCTCTAGCCTGTTAAATTCCCGGATGTGACCGGGCATTCTACGCGATGTGGTTGTGTGATTTCCTGAGGTTGTTGACAGACAGATTTCAGGTATGTAGTGGCGCTCGTGTTTTAAGAATATTGTGTACAAACATGAAAACGCTAGCCTATGTAAGTGTTTAGACAACAGATTGTGGGATCAAGAAAGGTGGATTCTAGGTCTGTTTTAGTCGGGCATCTCGCTATGAGCCTCATAGTTTAAGAGACTGAAAGGTCATTATTTCTGTGCTTTTAAATGTTGTTCATTTCCTTACAAATCTGTCGCTTTTGCCAAGAGCAACTTTTCGTGTGTTGCCGGCGATTAATTCGTCCGTTTTAAGCCCTAACTAGCTACTTTCAACTGCTTTTTATTGACCTCAAGGAAAAAATTGTTAAAACGCACTTGAAATTTCTAGAGGCCGGTACCTTTTATCAAATCCAGACAGATATTGCACATGTACTACACAAATCCAAATTATTATGACTTGTAAATTGATGAAATGCCATCAGAGACCTCGAAGTAGCTAGCTATCTTTACTTCAGATCTTACATATCGACCTTTTGGCTTATAATAGCTTGTTTTCTATGTTTGCAGGTCTATCAATTTTCCTTATATTGACTTGAAAGACATGCACGTTAATTTGACTTGAATTTTGCTTATCAAAACTTTTACTTTTTTACTAAAGCAACTAGTGTTCTTATGTTTTGGTAACGAAAATGCTATACTCAAGGACGTAAATACGGTCTGTTAGGGGCTTAGAGTCGATTCTCTGTGATAGGGCAGAATTTAATATTGTACATGTACTACACAAATCCAAATTACAGGTATTATGACTTTTGAACTCATGAAATGCCACCAGAGACCTCGAAGTAGCTGGCTATCTTTACTTCAGATCTTACATATCGACCTTTTGGCTTATAATAGCTTGTTTTCTATGTTTGCAGGTCTCGCAATTTTCTTTATATTGACTTGAAAGACACGTGAATTTGACTTGAATTTTGCTTATCAAAACTTTTACTTTTTGTTAAACCAACTGGTGTTCTTATGTTTTGGTAACAAAAATGCTTGCTACACTCAAAGACGTAAATACGGTCTGTTAGGGGTTTAGAGTCGATTCTCTGTGATAGGGCAAAATTTAAAATAGCCTGGATATCTCTAGCCCAAGCACAATCTCTTAGCTTCTAACAACATTTGCTAGCCCAGGGAGTAGCAATTGCATTCCCGGGCAATTCAACTCCCCACCGGGCTCAGATAAGCACTTAATATCTGTCTGGATTTCATACAAGGTGCCAGTACTGAGTCTCTAGACTCCAAGGAGCCATCACTCACCCTCCCCACCCATGAAGCTTATGACTAGTCAATCACTTCCCCCAAGCTCTGCTAGTAGTGTTATGATTATGAGTCACCGCATTGATTTGGCTGGCCTAGGCCACAGGAAAAATTCTCTGTTTTTGCACTGCTTTCTGACAGAAAACTCTAACGAAAGTGACAAAATCTCCCCTCCCTACCCCCCTGGTTTTCACACAAAACAAGGAAGCCACCCACCCACGGATAGGTTTGGGCCTGGGCTCTCAGCTGACACTTAGTAAGACGGCAAGCCCCCCGGTTTTTTTTCCAGCTACACTGGCTTGAACACGGGCGATGTCTTAACCAAACATTCCAACGGCGCGTAAGCGACCGGACAAGCTGAAATTGTAAAATTCCGCTGAAGAAGACAGTAAAGTCGAAACCGGTCCGGAAAATGGCTTGAAAGATTCTTAATCAAACATATAATAAAAAATGTGAGTGGCCGCTACATACTTTGTCCATGTAATCTATAACACAGACATGTAATTTTAAATTTAAATCATACTTTATAAAACTTGTGCAGGGGCTCTCCTCGAGAAGCCCTACAGGGTTTGGTGAGAGTTCCTGCCCAAGTATATTTTAATTATAGGACTGCGTAATTATTCTATGTTAAAAAGGGCAAATAAATTGATTGATTGATTGATTGATTGATTGATTGAAGTTTAACAGGCGTGCAATGGAATTTCTGCTGGCATGTTGATGGTATTGTTAATTTAGTCGTATCAGTAGTAGTAGTTACTGTAGTATTAGTGAAACTTTTTTCAAGTGTCAAACGTTCTAGCGCCAAAAACACACTAATTGGTCGCACTGTGCTTATACTATAAAATAAGTTTGTACAATAAGATGAAAAGGTGATAGAAAGGTACTTACAAAGATACTGGTTGCCTAGTAACATATAACAATTAATATTAATAATAATTAAAATAAATCAGCACAAGTGATTAATTCAACTATTGCAAAAAAGACAGTTTTTACATCCCCCATCTGAAATAAAATTGCTAAATCTTTTCTTTATACAACGTTTAAAAGCACCCAAGCTGTTCTTGTCACTTTCCTCTTTTGTTAGCCTAGACCACAAGAAAGGTCCCAGATATTTCAGAGAGAGTTTCCTGTATTTTACCGTGTTAAAACGGGGCATAGTAAAGTCATAGTATATCGCCCTTTATCTTCCTCCTGAGTTATTTTATTATTTTAAATATGCCTTATTCACCAAGCGTGCGATCTACTTCAAATTTATCCTTACAATATGATTATAAAAGTAGGCTGAGTTTGATCTCCCGGGTGAACGTAGTCCTGAATAGGACTGTTGTTGTTGACAGTGACTGCAAAAGACAATTTCTGAGAATTAAGAAATGAGCACCAGTGAATGTTTTTTCTCACTTCTCCCTGCCGGTGGTAGAACTGAGAAATGTGCAGAGACCAGCGAAACCTTTGGCTTCTTGTCTGAAGTAAAAAAACACGCTGCCAAAGTTCCATTTTCGGTGCCACAATCAATTCTAACAAGGCGTGGACAACCAGCATTTTCTTTTGCACATTCAAGGGACCTTAGGCCTGTTATTTGACCTTTCAACTTCCAACCAAAGGATTTTTTTCTGTACCCTTCTGCGTCAGAGTTCTCTCTCTTGTTCCAGCTGGATTTAGCTCACGAAGGATATTGGCAGCCCTTTCTCTTGGCACATGGATGTGATGATTCAATCTTAGGTAGTGACAAACAGCTCTGTAACCACGAAGTCGCCGGGACCAGATATTTCCCTTTGCACGATTTCCCTCACTTCGTGATCGCTAACGTCCACGCTACGTCTGCTGAGACCGTAGTTACGTTACGTTGTTTCAAGTTTTTGTGTTACTTGCGTTTTCCTTTTCTATTTGCATTTTCTTTTTTTCATTTGCGTTTTCCTTTTTTTTTATTGCGTTTCCTTTTTTTTTATTTGCGGTTTCTTTTTTATTTCTGTTTGAGCCTTCTGGGCCACCGTAGTACTGTTTTAAAGTAAGCAGCAGCCCATCGAATGTCGATATCATGCTCCGGGTATTTATATTGGATGATTTTTAGTTGCATGCTCTTTTCAATTAATGCTTGTAGGTGCACATCATTATTCATGGTACTGCTGTTGTACGCGCATTCATCATCTTATGTCGATAGATCATGTGTGTAGAAAGGTAGAAAGCTACCAATACATTTCCGGCAAACTTATTATTTAGGGTGTGACGATGAGACAACAAAATTTGTCTCAGAGGTATGTCAACCTTTAAAATAGAAACACTTTATTGAAAACTAATAGACAGACGGCTATAAACATAACACTAGCCGAAATGATGGAAATTTGAACTTGTGGCCCCTGAAAAAGGTTGAAGTGAAGAACATCTTGTCTTCTTATGACTTTAAAACACCTAAATAATATCTACAGAAAAATTTGGAAACCTTTGCTGCTACAGTTCCATTTTATGGCACTAGGTGACATGGCGAAATGTAATTAACACAGCCTGAATAGTGTTGCCTTCTCGATTGTTTATTGCACGGTAAGATTAGATGACAACTGGATTTACATAAGAAGGTAACAATTGACAGCAAGAGTGTCAAACGGATGAACTTGTGGCCCTCAAATTTAAACAGTTTAGAATAATACTGATTCAAATATAATAATTTATATGATTAAGAAATATGCACGGTAAAAATGAATTATGCAACATATTTCATCACTCTATTGTCTTGATTACTCACAAGTTCAAACTCTATTTAATTAGAAATATAAAATTCTTTTAATTAGCAAATTAATGCTCCTCGTATTCCTTTCTAACAATTCTGACACTTGGACCTTTCTCAGTAATTTATTCCGATCTTTAATTTTTCATAAAAGTGGTGTCATACTTCTATAAACGCGATAACAACTGCGAAACTGTTCGATAAATTTCTTTTAAAATTTGGTATTGACACTGGTCCTAGCAAGATTTCCTCTATGTCTATTAAAGCCATGATTTCATTTTTTCGAGATCTCAGTTGTCCACAATATGTAATTAAAGCTCAAACTTGGGAGGTTTTGCTCCTAGTGAAAAACCATTGCAGTCACCTTTTCCAGATAACACTAACGGACATAGTGCTCCACCTGACGGAGCTTAAACAGTTAATTTGGGGGGGGGGGGGAGGGGGAGTGGTTACATTGTACGCAAAGAAAGCCCTTGTCTAAAGTCCGAACCTGAAGAAACTGGTATTTACTATGATATGAGAAAAGTTGTGTGTTATATCGAGACGAAAAAAGGAGTAAAAAATGTTGTTAACACCTTAGTAATCACGTATGCTGTACTCACATAGTCGTATCATAAATGTCCTTGCAAGTTGACACTGTTAAAAAAAAAAACATCGACAATGCGTCATTCTGTCATTCATTCCAGTTCATGAAGGACAGTGCGCATGGCCCTCGAACGAGTTCGTCGCGCTATTTTGCGCTCTTCAAGTAGTTAGTTCCGATCTCTTTAATCCAATCTCTATTTTCAAAGCAAAGCAAAAGAAAAAAAATGGACAAACTAAGAAAAGAAAACGAGAGTTTTTGATGAAGTACACAATTTCTGTTAAACCTGATTCACGTAAACCCGTGCCTGAAAAGAAGAAGATATATTTAAGTACCCATAACATATCTTGAAGTGCTCGGTAGTATATTTACCTGTACAATTATGTTCAGGTACACTTTCAGAATACCCTTCCCTGCAAGCACACCTAAATGATCCTTTAGTGTTTTGGCACAATGAACTGGTGGCGTTACAGTTGTGTTTTCCTGTCTCACACTCGTTTATGTCTGAAATTAAGAATTAATGCTGAATTATCAAACTGTAGATCTGTTAAGCATTATAATATGCCGAATACGTTCCTATTTTGACGATGCTTTTATCATTTCAGCCTAATTCACCCCACTTAAATTCGACAAAAGGAGAAGACTTTTTTATAGTATCCATTTCAATTAGCATATCTTGAAGTGCTCGGTGGTATATTTACCTGTACATTTATGTTTATGTCCACTTTTGGAAAAACCCGAGATGCAGACACACTTGTAAGATCCTTTAGTGTTCTCGCACACTGAAGTATCGGCGTCACATTGGTGATTTCCAGTTTCACACTCGTTTATGTCTGCAAATCAAGAGTTAATGCTGAATTATCAATCGGGTTCGATTTTTGAGTCGATTCTATCCAACGAGGATAGATATATATCATATTTTTATAGTCAAAAGAATGATAAATTTTTGTAGTGGACAAAACAAGAAAGGAAGTTAGATTGAATGCCAAATAACTAAAAAATACAAATGATAAACCAATTTACATGTTGCACACTTGGAAAGCTTTCGCTGGGGGAATTTAGCCCGCGAAAAGGAAAATTGAAAAAAAGAAGATATATTTAAGTACCCATTTCAATTAACATATCTTGAAGTGCTCGGTAGTATATTTACCTGTACAATTATGTTCAGGTACACTTTCAGAATACCCTTCCCTGCAAGCACACCTAAATGATCCTTTAGTGTTTTGGCACAATGAACTGGTGGCGTTACAGTTGTGTTTTCCTGTCTCACACTCGTTTATGTCTGAAAATTAAGAATTAATGCTGAATTATCAAACTGTAGATCTGTTAAGCATCATAATATGCCGTATACGTTCCCATTTTGAGGATGCTTTTATCGTTTCAACCTGATTCACCCCACTTAAATTCGACAAAAGAAGAAGACATTTTTAAAGTATCCATTTCAATTAGCATATCTTGAAGTGCTCGGTGGTATATTTACCTGTACATTTATGTTCATGTCCACTTTTGGAAAAACCCGAGATGCAGATACACTTGTAAGATCTTTTAGTGTTCTCGCACACTGAAGTATCGGCGTCACATTGGTGCTTTCCAGTCTCACACTCGTTTATGTCTGCAAGTCAAGAGTTAATGCTGAATTATCAACGGGCTTTGTTCGATTTTTGTGTCGATTCTATCCCATGAGGATAGATATATATCATATATATATTTATAGAATGATAAACTTTTACAGTGGACAAAACAAAAAGGAAGTTAGATTGAATGCCAAACAACTAAAAAATACAAATGATAAACCAAAGGTTTACATGTTGCACACTTCGAAAGCTTTCTGGGGGAATTTAGCCAGCGAAAAGGAAAATTTTGGCGGCTCGAGTAGACAAAGCCGGCGAGAATAATGGGGCTAGGAAATGTGCACGCCCAAATTTCCCTCGAAATCGCACATGAGAGCCTGTTCGCAGGCTACGGGGAATCTGGAGGCTGCAACTAGACTGCAACTAACACCAGACATTTTTCATGGATACGACCTGTGGGGTGTTTCTTGGTGATGGGAAAACTATTGTTGGTTATCTGTTGTTATGTAGTGTAGATATTGTTCAGTGTCTTTTTAATCTTTTGTATTACGTCATTTTGTGATTGCACCCCTCCACAACACAAAGTTTATGGTATGAAATAGCATAAAACTAAAGATTAAACTCCTGTTAGTTTAAGCTCCGTATGGTTTGCTACCTGCACAGTTAACTCCATCCCCAGTATATCCAGGCTTACAAGTACAGGTGAAGGAACGCTTGGTGTTGGTGCAGTATGCATCATCGTGGCAGTTATGTTGTCCTGCTTTACACTCATCTACAAATCAGCAGGTGGAAGTTAGGTATAAGAATTTATTTGACTTAAAAGTAATCCACCTGCAAAGTTCGTTTTCACTTTCAGCCTATCAAGAGTTGTTTAAATTATTGATTTGCGACAGTTCAATTGAGTTCAAATTATTATAATCTATGAATACTCTTCGTTCAATGTCACCAACCACGGCGTGATTTACTAAACAAGTTTGTTGAAGGACTTGGAACATTAGTCTCAAAACTTCCATCAAGAAACTTTGCACCCTTAAGGACGCATCGTATAGTGCTGCTAGGCTAAACTCTGTCCGCACTGTCCAGTGACTTCCGGTTTTGCGTCCGCGCCAGGGGGGGGGGGAGTACTCCGGATTTCAAGTGATAGAAATAGAACAGAATAGAATAGAATGATTCTAGGAGTATACTCCCCTATCTAAAATCTCCTCTCCCCTAGCCCCTTAGGAAGGCCTGATACTCAGGCTAGCCACTGCGCGAGTGATATGGTTGTGCGCATGCGTAACGTATTGGCTATACCGCGGAGTTGGTACGTGTACTTCAGTGCAGATAGCCCTCTAATATTACTGATCTGCTATAAGTGACGCTGTTCTTCATGACTTTAGGGAGTAGCGCGTTTCATATCGTTTAACACTTTAGAGGATACCTATCCTGAAACTGAGTCCTCAAGTCTTTCCAATTAAGTTGTCTAAATAAGCGGTTGGCATCAGTGTCATATCTAGAAAAGGTTAGAACACGAGCAGCACGGTTCTGAAGCTTCTATAATCGAATTGAGATTGAATGAGAGCGTTGTATATACAATGGGGAGTAGACGTTGGAACAAAATCTCTACGGATCTGTCCTTTGAAATCCGGAGTACACCCCCCACACACCCCCCGGGCATCCGCGCGGGATTTTTTTCGTCCACGAGCGACAACGCTTCCAATGAAGACAACGGGTTCAGAAATGCATAATTTACATTGTTCTTTGTATAACAAAAACGACCTCAACCCTCCTTAAGTAATTTTTTTCTTGTACTATACTTAATTATTCATCCCATGGTTTTTTATCACTCACCCGAACAACTGATTTCAATATCTCTCATGATCTCTTCCATTTGTTCTCTGTTTCTTTCCTGCTCTTTAATTATCTCCTCCTGTTCTTTATTCATCGGAACGGGACAAACTGCAAAACAGCAAGACAATAAATGAACAGTAAGTATAAATCCATTAGTACGTGGAGCATGATCGTCAGGGTGTAGTCCTGAATAGGACTGTGTCGGATAGTCATCTTCATATCTTCATAGTCAAAGTCGTTTGTTAATTTGTTACGGTCGTTTATTGTTAGTCAAATTGTCTATTGTCTATAAAGTCACTTCTATCGTTGTCAGTTTTGCTTGAGCCCGCCATAAGTCGTTTGTACCGTGCCCGTTGACTGCGATTCCAGTGGCTTTTGTTCTAATTTAGTAAGCCAGCCTTCCAAGATGAGTGCTAGTTATGGTAGTCTGTAGAATGCGTAATACGTGTTGCAGAGTCCCGGTCGATTTTATGTTTCGTCTGTAAATGGTGTTCAGCAATAAGAAGTGTGATTGTTGACATCACCATTCCCTGTCGCTGGATCGTCGCTGTTAAAATGTGACTAAAGACCGATCGAAACGACCCGAGTCTTTATAGCCAGTAACAACATGGCGTAACTGACACAAGACCAATCACATCGAGACTTAATTTAATAACCAATCAGGTCAATAACCAGAGTGCAATACAGATATCAATATTGACGTTTTTGTAACCGTCGCCGTCGTTGTTGCTTTATAAGCTCCCTATTATAAACCTTCGCCACGGTAGTATAGGAACAGGAATAATTATAATTTTATAACAATAGAAAAATGAAGATGATGATAACAATAATGATAATAATAATAATAGCACGATTTTCTAAGATACAAATTCATTTAAAATCTATTAAAAAAGTAAAACAGAGGATCAGTCTTGAAAGAAGGCGTTTGGCTCGTCTTGAAGTCTTGATCGCATATGTTTTATGTGTAAAAGTTCCGGGTTCATTGAGGTCAACAAAAAATTTCCCGTCCGGGCATGGGTTAGTATTTTGCCGCTTTTAGCCGTGACACTTCTGAATGAAGCATACATGAGGTAAAAACAATAAAACGGTCAAAGAGTACTGGAAACAAGTTTGAAAAATAAAAAAGATGGCGGCCGAAACGCGGAGAATTTTTTTCTGGTTTTGAAAGACGTTTTCTGAAAATTTTCTTCGCGCTGGCTACCCCTCACGGGTTCAGGTCAAATTCAAAGGAAAACAAAAAACCCAGTTTTTATCACAATCCTTGGTTTAAAAGACTGTGGTGGTTTTAAAGGCAGACAAGAGATGTCACGATATCAGGTGGTACCGTCCGCGATTTCTGCAAACTTTGGTTGTCATCTTTCCGCGAAAGTCTACGCAGGTGAAAATCCAGACAAAAATGGCGATTTTTTGGTTGGTTTTTAGCGCGAAAAATCCAGTGAAATCCGATAAGCTGGCATTAATCGAAGGTAAGATCTTGAATTTGATGTTTCTTGATATAAATATTCCGGTGGTACCCATTGAGATTTGGTTACGAGTAACTCACAATCAGAGACAAAAAACTCCGAAAGTCGCTTCAGTCTTATTATTCCGCCATATTTTAAAGAACAAATCGTGACTCGAACGGCGCCTGTAGATCCGTGTCGCCCGCAAAATCGCGGGTCCCATGACTATTTGCGCGCTCACAGAGGAAGCCGCCGCATGTCGCGCCCTTTGATTCAAGACTCAAGTGTTAGGGTATTGTTTCCGCGATACAAAGGTAATTTAACTTAAGGTGACTCGACCCAGTTTTTTTTAGGGGGTACCAACCTACTTTGAAGCTCTCTGGTATCCCCACCTTTACTTTTATCGTAAGTCTAACACATAGAATGAACAACATATAGATCAATCTACAATATAACATAAAATTTTTGGCGATCGGAGTAAATGTCACGTGGTTATAATGCCACGCCCCTTGTTGTTGTCTATTGTTTCTAGTCTGTCATTATACAGCATTCTTGCTCAGCACGCGTGCAATGACCACCCTTGGCTGACTTCCGAATGCTCACCGAGATATGATAATTTAGTATAAGAAAATAGAAGGGATTCCCGTCACGAGTTGGTTTAATTATTGGCTTGCATTAAACCTATGAAAAAATGATATTTTTTTAATAGTAAGTAGATTTAGTGTGTAGCACTTCTTGATTTTTTTGCAAAGACACAAGAAGCACGAGAATTGTGTAAAAATTGTGAGTTAAACCTCTATGTATCACGCGATGGCCTGTCTCACTGTACCAACATTATCATATTCGGAAGTCAGCCAAGCGCAGTCATTGCACGCGTGCTGAACAAGAATGCTGTATAATGACAGACTAGAAACAATAGACAACTCCCAAAGCACAAACTCAGCCAAAACGCAAAAAATCTTCAATGTTTACTCAAGTTTGGGCTTATAGAAGATAATGTCACAGTTTTTCAATGACCATGAAATTCAGAGTCCGGGTAGTTAGTTAATCAATTGTGGCCCTGAAAAAATTTGAAGGAAAAAAAAACTACGAATTTTTAAGAAAATGCTTCTTTCGTGAGATTGACTCTTAAACGCTGACAAACGTCAACAACTAGCGAAAACTATAATTTCTAAATGTTTGCTTTGCTCGAAATCGCGCGCATTTACAGGGACCTAAATTGTTTTGCTGACTTGCAAGGAACCATCTGTTATAAGGATGCCCAAAATACAGAGATGAATCTCATGGTTTATTAGATATAATCCGTGTAAAGTTTGCTTATCATTTTCGCATGAATTATGACCTAAATTTGGAAACCACTGAATTTCTCGAATTGGGTCTTTGCGATTTTGGTGAAACTCTGTTCAGCGCAAGGCACTAATGCGCACTGTGTGTAGCCGAGAGATTTTCACGAAAAAATGCCGGCAACAGCAGATTTTCGACTCAGACCTCAAAGGGGCGTGGCATTATAACCACGTGACATTTACTCCGATCGCCAAAAATTTTAGGTTATATTGTAGATTGATCTATAAGTTATCCATTCTTTGTGTTAGACTTACGATAAAAATAAAGGTGGGGATACCAGAGAGCTTCAAAGTAGGATGGTACCTCCCCCCAAAAAACTGGGTCGAGTCACCTTAAGAAAATCTATAGATCGAAGCTTTCGCGCTACTCTGTGTTTTATAAGAAAATGCAAACGCTCAACTTGATAAATATTTTGACTTCATAAGATATTTTAACACTTTAGGCCAGCAGAATGTATAGAATTCCAGAAAAACAATTCAGGAAGCCGAACTGTTTTGAACTGCGCTAGACGTTGTTTTTATCAGTATGCAAATCACCTACCCAATCACTTACTTTCCATCGAACTGAAATATCCTGACTTTTTTTGCCACTTTTCGATTTGATTCGTTTCATTTTATATTATTTTTTGCAAGCTGAGCTCTTCCATGCGAATTTACGCTTTCAAAAGGAAAAAAACTTCGAGGAAACGTTGTGTTTACAACCACGGCAATTTGTAGCTATTTCGCTTCACTTACGCTTATATGCAAATTACTGTTCATCCGCCGGATTTCGCTGGAGACAAAAATATCGATTTTGAATTCGAAAATGCTTGCCTTTTGGGCACCCTTTTTATTTTGGCTATCAAGATTTTAAAAGCTAAGCTTCAGACTTTTCATTCCAACGTTTTAATGCGGGAAAGTTAGGAGAAATGCTGCAACTGATTAAAGTGACGCAACACGCTTTAAGACCGCATAACTTGATCTTTCTGTTATCTTTTGTTCTTCTATTGTCTCCAAAACAATAACGATGTTTCACCAATTTCCACCTACAAATAATAGGACACATTTGATTGACAGAAAAATTTGCATTTACTAACGACGCGTTTCTACAGGCGCGATTCCGTAATGCGGGCTCTAGCCATTTAAATTCCCGGATGTGACCGAGCATTCTACGCGATGCTCTATTTCATTTTTTATTTTTTTACTTCAGAATGATTTTTTGACAGCTTTCTGTATATGAAACAACAGCAGGGTGTTTAAACATAATGCCTACAAACAGGTGCGCAATAAAATTTTGGTCCTGATGTCATTAGTCATTACCTCCATGGTTTACAACTTCCTGTGGCATCATCACAGCTGGGAACATGATAAAGGAACTGATAACTATTAATGTTGTCATGTCAGCCATCGTCCAAGCTTGTAAAAATAAAATAATATTGAATAATATTCATTGACATATAAACATATTGAATAATATTCATTGGCATATAAAAATATTGAATAATATTCATCGACATTTAAAAATGTCAATGAATTTCGTTGGTGAAGGAGAACCGATGCATAACCACGAGTCGGGGTGGGAAGACGAGGCCCTGGAAAATTGCGGTGGGGCTGTGCGCCGTAATATAATTCCTAAATCCCTTACCCTATTTCACACCAAAAAATGTGACTTTCCTTACTCTGTTATATTTCAGGTTAAAACAAGGGATAAATTCTCTCCATCATTTTCAGACCAAAAGGGGTATAGCTATGCAGCTTATATATACATACCCAACGGGCATAGCTATAATATAATAGGGATAACTATATTATCCTATCAGTAAGTTATATAGCCGGAATAATATCCCGGGGACAACTTAGATAAAGAAGTACCCCCAGGAAATTTCAATCCGATCGCAGACCATATTCTTGAGTTTATTGGATTGCACCAAAGTCAATGTCAAAAGCCTGCATTCAAGCTTACTGAGAAAAACTTGAAACCGCGATTCATGAACAACTAAAAAACGAAATATAAGACAGTTTTTTTATCTCCCCGATATTGATGTATTTTCAGAGAAAGATCCAAGCAGCTGCAGGCTAAAATACGTTTGATGTTACTACAATTTTCAGAGCTATTTCCTGTCAATAACTTCCTTTATTCACTTATTACATAAAATGTATCGTACCATAGATGCGGAAACCGTGAAACAGAGAAATCAAAATTGGTCGTGAGGCTAACTATAAGTACTAACCCTACTGATCCACCAGGTATGCAGTGTAGCTGAGTGTATGAGGTCAGACTGAACCCGAGTCTCTCGTTATGCAGATTAACTGATACATCAGTAGAGTCTGCTAACTTGCATGTTGTTGCCATAAACTTTCAATGATTTTTGTTCTGTATTCAAAACAAAAATTCCATGCAATACCCAGTGGCTTTCGTTTATTTTATGGAGGGAGTGCAAAATTATTGTCGGTGATGGAGAAACAAGTGGTTTTTCTCTGTCAAAAATGGCTAAAATCAGCACCTTCCGAACGCAATCCAATAACGAACTGAACAGTCTCTGAGAACCGAGAAAAATGCGATAAAATAGTAATAACATTACACAAAAATTTCAAGTTAAGTGAAATTCTGAATGCACAGAGTCATAAATAAGAGTGCTTTTATGTACCAACTCTTGAGCGATGAACCGGCCAAATAAAAGAAATAAACTGGTCTACAAGGGATAACCTTGCAGCCGTATTTAAAAATCAACAAAGGTAAAGTTTATTTGCTGGCTCTTTCTCAGTCGAATACATGCATGCTACATGAAATAAACAAAAACTACACAATTGATGCGCTTGAAACATTGACAGTGTAATATATCAGACAGTTACTGGATCGAATTAGAAGAAAACAAAATTTCTGAGGACAAAGTTGTAAATAGATAAGTGCCTCTATGAACCAACTCTTGCAAGCGATGAATCGGCCAGATAAAGGTGCTCTATACTGCGATAACCTTGCAGTCTAGATAGCAACAAAGAAAATATATTTACTGACTCGTATATGCGACGGTCAAAAGAGAAAAGAGAAAAAGAACTTAAAAAAAAGTAGACAACTGATGTGTTATTTGAAACACAGTATGATATCAGGGCCCACGCAAACCTGACTTGACCTGATACGACTTCACTCACTTAACGGCTCAAACCTAACCACTCGCAATTCTAATTCACTGATGAGCCGTGACGTACCTTACATAAAAGTAAATACTACAATGTTAGTTGTATACTATGTTGAAAGATAAGCCTGGTTGGTGGGTTCCCCTTGAGTTCCGTGTGGGTTCCCTCGCAAAAAGTGGGTTCCCTTTATCAATATGCATAACTCTTCCTGCATACTTATTCGGTATAGGTTTACTAATAAGCGTCACTCTAATTCAATAGGAACAATAGGCTTGCCTAGACTTGCCCGGTAAGTAACTTGAGCCCGGTTTTCGGACCGTCTATTAAAAGAAAAATAGGAAGAAGAGAAGCGATCTCCTGGCAACGCGAGAAACGGCTTCCTATATCTTAATTAGCGCTAAAACTCAGATATGCATAAACAAAACACATACAGAAAGTGGAGTTGAAAAGTCTTTATTTCAATTTATTTTACGTCTTCTTATTTAGCGCTAAAACTCGGATATATATAAACAAAACATACACAAATTGGAGCTGAAAACTCTTTATTTCAAGTTTGTCTGACATTTTCTCCTTTCTATCTCGAGGAAATGAAAGTCTTGTCATTTTCATGCGCTGTTAATCAGTTAATTATGCGAGTTCACAAGCCCAAAGTTGAATACAAATTAGCTCTACAGGAAAAACCTCAAGGGAGAGAATCTTGACGTATTATTAAAAAACAAATAACTTAACAAGCATCAATTAAAACACGCGACTCATAATTGCTAGCAATAAAAAGACAAGAGAGATACCGTTTTAAACAACTTTATTAAAAAACAATGACAAAAAGAGTCAAATACCCAGGAATGGAAATTAATTAATCTTCATCTTCGCCCATGGAGTACTTGTAACGTTTGAATTTCTTATGCCGACGTTTCTTCAGCTGTTTGCCATGAGATTTATGATCATCCAAATAATTTAGAAATTGAATCCGAGGCCTTTTGCGCTTCGGGCCTTGTTGTGATGGGGTTTCTACTGTGGGAGGAGGGGTCAGGAAAGCAGGATTTAAGGGTGGTGGAGGGGTGAGGCTTTCTTTGACAGGTTTTTGAGAGATAGCCGCTTGTGTTAATTCAGGTGTTACATTAAAGGGGTTGAGGGGAGTGGAGAATGCTGTCGTTGCTGTCGAAGAATCTTGTGTCCTTGATGTTAAGTCTGGAACAGTACTGATTATTTCTTCCGGTCGTGTTCTTGTATTTAATTGTTCTTTAAAAGCCAGGTATCTGTTTTGCAACTGAAAGTATCGTTTAGCTTTTTCATCGTCCCGAAGATCGTTTCGAGAAAGCACGTCATCCATGTTGCCTTGTATTTCTTGCATAGCTGGAAGAAGCGGGACAGGCGAAAGAGTTTGCTGCTTCAGATATTTTAGAAGCTCTTGAGGAATATTTTCTTGAAACCCTGCTTGGTTAAAGCCTTCTTCACTGGGCAGGACGTTTGTTCGCAACCGACAATTATCTTGGGTAGCAGTTTTCAGATCAATCAGAAGATAACCAAAAGGTCTTTTTACAGCCTCTTCGTACTGATTTCAAAAGAAATCAGTCTGCCCGGGATATATTTGCTTCGCCAGAGTCAGGATTTGCAATTTGTCTCGTGGATTCTTGAATAACACCAGATAATGGCTGTTTAGGCTTACGCTGCGGCTACCTACAGATTTTCATTTCGCAAACTACAGAATCTGTAGTTTGCGAAATGAAAATCTGTAGTTTCTGCACGATATAAATCACGCTCAGATTGCGATGATGAGAACCACGAGTAAAGAGGTTCACAATACGCTTGTCTTTACTGTCGTCAATCATCTGATCATCAAACACGATCAAATTCCGTTTGTTCACATCAAAATAGGAATCCTGCTCCAAAGCGGTAGGAATTCCCTTGACGAATTCAATGTTTGGCATGGCGACTAACATTTGTGTATACGCAGGCTGCCATTGTGAATAACACCAAACGATCCTCTCCGGGGGAGGGTAAATGGTCTCTGAAGCTTGTTGCAATAGCGATCAAACCCAGGCCGTTTTTCCGGACCCGGTCATTCCGGCAATCATGCAGGTGAAAGGATGCTCGAAGCGAAACCACCACCACATTTCTATTGTTTTCCCTCCTCCACCACCACCACCGCCACCACATTTCTATTGTTTTCCCTCCACCAGATTCTATAAAAGACTACCAACTGCCATTCTTAGTTCATTTTGTAGCAATGTCTCGTGTAGTGAACAACAATCGTGGCTTTCTTCAGCTGTTAGCTACTTGCCCCGCTTATCAGCGCCAGTTTCTTTTAAAGACAGCTACACCACAGCAACTTCATGCACTAGTCCAAGTCTTATACAATTTACTCATGAGACACATTCCTATCCCCGAAGAAAGTAAGCGGGTATTGCTGTCATATAAGGATGCTTTACTTAACCTGGCCAGTCCAAATGTCCCTTTCAAAACAAAGAAGCGAGTCCTTGTTCAAGAGGGTAGTGGTTTTATTGAAGATGTATTAGCCCCTGTCGTTTCAAGCTTAGGATTTCTAATGCTATAAAAGAGGTGACACATCGCTAGGTTGATCATTCGAAGCTAAGTCTGTCACGGGTGCTCATCAAAAATGAAGAGAAAGATAGATTTGGTTGAAGAAGAAGATCACGAGAGTGAACATGAAGAAAGCGAAAGTTCTGGTGATGAAAGCGAGGATGAAGAACCAAGAATAAAAGAAGAACCGAGAATAAAAGATGTTTTGAGTCATCTTTCCCGAGCAGTGCCGGAAAAGCGTGCTTCTGATTTGCTGCATAGTATGGCTGCGTCCAAAGATATTCTTTTCTGGACCCCCAGTGGACAATTACTTCGAAATAAACGCACTATTCCCGTCACAAACATCGCTGAGCTAGTTGAGTATGTGTTACTCCCTCATAACAACGAGGTTACCAAGCCTCGTGCGCTGAATACGTTTCTAGATGGACTTGCAGAGTTAGGAATCGATAAAGGTTTAATCAAGAACAAAAAGTTGTTAAGTGATTTAATAGAAAAGGAAAAAGGCTACCAAAATGTAGAAAATACTTCCGATAACGAGAGTAATAATGAGGAGGGTTCATCGGATATTGAAAATCAGGAGGAGGAGGAAGTGGCTTCTGAGAATGGCGTTGAAGCGGAAGGCACCCAAGAGAGCGACAACGACACTGAAAACGACAGTGAGGAGATAGAAAATAGTAACCCTGAAACGTCCACCACCTTTCACTCCAAAAGTCCCTGTGAACACTGCGAAAACTCTAATGTGTACGGGACATTGATAATGAAATGTCCTAAATGCCTTTGGCACGATTACTACAAGATTTGTCCTATATGCGATCACCAGATTCCCGAGGGGAGACATTACATGAAAGAGGGCTTTCTTCGGTGTCACGATTGCGGAGCAGTTACACACAAAAACGCGAAGACGTTGGAAACCAATTTCTATTCCCCTTCTACAGAGGAGAAGGAAGATGAAGATTAATTAATTTCCATTCCTGGGTATTTGACTCTTTTTGTCATTGTTTTTTAATAAAGTTGTTTAAAACGGTATCTCTCTTGTCTTTTTATTGCTAGCAATTATGAGTCGCGTGTTTTAATTGATGCTTGTTAAGTTATTTGTTTTTTAATAATACGTCAAGATTCTCTCCCTTGAGGTTTTTCCTGTAGAGCTAATTTGTATTCAACTTTGGGCTTGTGAACTCGCATAATTAACTGATTAACAGCGCATGAAAATGACAAGACTTTCATTTCCTCGAGATAGAAAGGAGAAAATGTCAGACAAACTTGAAATAAAGAGTTTTCAGCTCCAATTTGTGTATGTTTTGTTTATATATATCCGAGTTTTAGCGCTAAATAAGAAGACGTAAACTAAATTGAAATAAAGACTTTTCAACTCCACTTTCTGTATGTGTTTTGTTTATGTATATCTGAGTTTTAGCGCTAAATAAGATATGGGAAGCCGTTTCTCGAGTTGCCAGGAGATCGCTTCTCTTCTTCCTATTTTTCTTTTAATAGACGGTCCGAAAACCGGGCTCAAGTTACTTACCGGGCAAGTCTAGGCAAGCCTATTGTTCCTATTGAAGTAGAGTGACGCTTATTAGTAAACCTATACCGAATTAGTATGCAGGAAGAGTTACGCATATTAATAAAGGGAACCCACTTTTTGCGAGGAAACCCACACGGAACTCAAGGGGAACCCACCAACGAGGCTTATCTTTCAACATAGTATACTACTAATGTTGTTTGGCTTTACAAAGGTAACTCACAATTTCAACTGACCACTTTTATCCAAAGTTAAAATGGCCCCGTCAGTCCAAGTCGCAAATTCAACTCGTTACTAAGGATTAAGCATTTCTGGGGAGAAAAAGCGAGCGAGAGAGAAGCGGAAAAGGTCTTTTAAGTCCTGACCCTAACAGGTGAATATTTCACATACAGCGCACTTTTAGCCGTTGGACATGAATATGTCCTCTGTCAGGATGATCAAAATCGGTAAATGATTACGAAATATTGTAGTTACAAACATCTCTATGTGCCATTCTTGTTAAAAAGTTCTATAGCATACGTACCTCAAATTTTTCATCTCCTTTGATCGGTTGTATGTTTACCAACTTTTGGTGGCAAAAGCTTCTTAATTCTGAGCTTGTCTGAGTAGGTTGCCAATGAAGATGTTTTACAAATTACGTGAATGTTTTACTCAATAAAGCAAATAAAGGATATGTTTAAATACGTTTTCAGGAACGTCAAAGAGCCCCAAATTAGAACAATTAGATACATTACTGAGAAACTTAAACGCAGAAATTCAATGTTTGTCAGACCGGTGGCGCCAGCAGTTCATTTTAATCATCGCTTATATGTTGATAAAATGTTTGACCAAAAACAGCGGGCAGTAATCTTGTATTTCAGTATTACTGACGTTGGCAGTACGGAGTACCATTAAAAAACGCCAACATATCTGTTTGTAGTTATTACTCCATTTTTTCCGATCCTGTCCATAAATTGTCAAATTCCGCCATCTGGTCGCAAAGACACAATTGCAGTTTGCTTTAACAAATACATAGTTTATTAAACTTATATGATTGATGTGTTATGGTCAACTTAACGTCGACGCGATACAGAATTTATTGTCTTTTTTACCCTTTTTCCTTTTAACTCCCCCCATTTTCTAGGCACTACACGCTTGACCTGTTCTGTTATATGATCTCTTGACTCATATTTATTTAATGAATGATCATGACGATGATCGCTCGCTCGAGTCTCGCTGATCGATGGTGCATGTGCAAGTTAAGAGCCCTTTCTATATCTCTCTTGGGTTAGCAGTTTCCAGGTGCCGGACACTGTTTTCTCAATGAAGTGTAACAGATCAAAGCAAAGTCCATTTGAGAGGTTTAGATTCACCTTTATGGAAAACGGCAACGTCAATTTGTACCACATGACGAAGTTCTCCCTCTTCTTGTCGTTTACTGTTTATAATACAAAAATTAGTAGCTAATTCATGCCAGATTCATCCATATGAAGTATTTCTGCTCATTTCCAAATATGAGAAATTGTCACCTTGAATTTGCCGTATGGCGACTTAACCGTAAACGTGAATCTAAGGCTATGTTGACACTATACCGGATAGCTTAAAAGCTGTCCAGTATGATGTGAACACCTATCCAATATGTAACTCTCCACTTTACAGAAATAGCGCCGAAATCACCGTTCTTATGTGTGAACAGAAGCCCTAGCGTCCGTTATGATTTTCGTGCCGGCGCAAAAGCTATCCAGTACAGTGTAAACACAGTTCAAAACTCACTAATATTATCACGCTTTTTAAAAGCCGGTCCCAGCGCCAGTTTTGAGGATCGCCGAAGAAAAGAGAGTTCGACAGAGTTCCCAAATCAACACCCCAAAAATTTGGAAAGAAGGGTGAGAGAGATAAGTTGTATTGGAATATAAATACCAACGAAATGTCGATCTTAAGGAAGAAAAGCCACCCGACTTTGGATGTTTTTTTATCTACACATGGATGGATTGTTTTCAGTAAAGATAAAAGTCAGTTAGAACGCGGAAATTTTCTTCATGCGTTATCGGCTTATTCATGATTGGTTGCTTATTTTGACGCCCAAGGAAGTGACGTCATTTTAGAAACAAAAATCAAAGAGAGCAAAATCAATCTCACGTCAAGGGAAAACATTACCCAAGCAAAATTCAAACAATTTATGAATTTTATATTCTACAAATGAGGTAATTATTATTTTATAAGTAAGGTTATTGTCGTCAACCACATTGGCAAATATGCTTGAGATAGCGTGTCAGCGATAACTAGGGTGGAGCCCTCGCGATCCTCTACCCTGAAGCTGTACAGCATCCTTTGCAGACGACGGGAACAAGTGCAAGGGAACTTTTGAAAATCGCCTCCAAGGGCTTATGACTGGTATGTACTGTGATTTCCTCTTTTGCCAAAAAGCAATTGATCGAACTCCTTAAAGGCATGGACGATAGTCAGGGTCTCTTTCTCAATCAATTTTATGCGTATTTCTGTTCTGTGAGCTCGCAGTAGAGAACTCAAACTGTAGGCAACAGTTTGTCGCTCAATTTAAGAAATGTTTGGTGACACTAGATTCGATTCTCTAAGTGCTATTTAATCCTCGGGTCGACGGCCCGGCGCAATTTCCTACTGTTTGCACGTGAGCGGTGTTTGGAATTATCCAGTGGATGAGCGTATATAAAATGATCGCGTTCACCACGGAACACAGAGGCATCGAGGTTCCTGAGCGCACGTCAGATTGCCCAGAACCAAACACTTTCAAAAAAATTTCCCACAAAACACAACGCAATGCCTATGAAGAGGGGAAAAGATAAGAGACTGACCTGGCCTTAAGGATTTGGCGCTCTCATGACGGGTGAATCGGTGCGCGGTTCTTTGATGCGGGAGAGATTTGTAAGCTGAGACTGCACACAGTCACCTGCCTTGCTTTAGCCTACGTAGCAAGCGTTTCCAGTCGAGTTATAGCGCGAAAGTTAGAGCGGGAGGAAAAAAAAATGGAAGGGGGAGGGAAGGGGAGAAGAGGAATCGCTTGCCCACAAACCACACGATTCTGGAAAACGCCCCTTGATATTTCACGGTTCGGTTCATTTGTAAATTGACAGCTCGTCAAGATAGATAACGAATAGATTACCAGATTTGAAAAAATTACTTTTTTCCCTAAAACACGCTCCACGCGAATGCAAAACTGTAATAAAAAGAAGCTTTACTATAAAAGAAGGTTGAAACTCTAAGCGATTGCTGCGGAATTTCTTGTTCTTTATAGCTGAGTTAAAATTTTAACGTTATGTGGCTTTATCTCATCGAAACCTCGTCAAAACGTCGCAAAGAAATGATTTGTCCGGAACAATTCACTCCGCCGCCGGCTATGAGTTTTACAGAGCAGCTGCTCTCCATAGGCCAGCCAGTGTCGAAAAGTTCATAGCCTGCGTAGCAAGCGTTTCTGTGCGGTTTAGGAGCAAAGAACGAGGAACGAGAGTCAAAGACCGCGCGAAAAATGGCGTAAATAAAAGAGCGGGGAGGGGGTGGGGAAGAAAGGAAGGAAACGCCTGCAGACAAACCCGTCGATTTTGAAAACCGCCCACCTGGCCTGTCATGCCTGAGTTCGCGGACCGACATTTGATGCTGTCATCAGCTGTCATAATTGACCAATAAAATGTTTGGCTTTCAGTGGAGCGGAAATGAACTTCAGAGGACGCGTATGTTAACCCAAAATATTTTTTTTTTGTATTTTGTAACACATGGACCGCGTTTATGTTGAAATATCAATGAATCCGTCTATCAGAACAGTCTGTAAATAACCATCTGAGAGAATTCACATCCTTCAAAAAAAAAAAAAAACACTAAGGAGCTTAGCCCAGCATGACACATTGCAGGAAACCATCGCATTCGCGGACAAAAGAAAATCGCTTTTAGTTATTCAGGTCCAGGGGGCACTTTGGAGAATAAATTAAACGACCTGAAACCCTTATTTAGTCGCAAGAAGAGCCGTACGTTTCAAAAGAGGTCAAAGAAAATGCTCTTGCATTGGAGGGCAAATCTTGCCGACCAGAATAAACAACAACCACTGAAAATTAATATACGTGTCACGTACCATACCGTCCTCTCAGTATGAAACAAACCTTTGATCGACACATGTCAACATTGTTCGAATAGCCGAGACAATCAGGCGCTGCGTTCGCTGGCGAACGCAGGTGTTCAAAATCGAGGGGTTTGTCTGCAAGCGTTTCCTTCCTTCCCCTCCCCCTCCCCCCACTTTCAGATTTTGGCTCTTGTTTCATTTCTCGCGCGGCCAAAACCGAGAATCCCGTTCCTCGGTCTTTCTTTGCTCCGAAACCAAACGGAAACGCTTTGTACGCAGGCTAAAAAGTTCACTACAATACATGCCGCTCAATTTCCAATCACTTGTCCATGGCGGCTCTAGCTAGTGTCTAGCACTCGATGTTCTGATTTACGTTGATGTTATCTCCAACAAACAGTCCATTTTTTCCAGTCAGATACGCACGCCGTCATTCCCAATAAATTGGCCTTCACTAGTCTCCACTGCTCGATCTCCAATTATACTTTTGATCGAGGGGACTCAAATCTGATAAACCTGATTCAAATAAATATCAGACCAAAGCAATTGTAATCTGCGACCACAAATGAGATTTTAAGGAACAGTCAACGGCGAACTCAAATTCATTCAAAATCGCTCAAAAAACCGCTTTTGAGGCAAAAGGACGACTATACACCACAGGTAAGGTAATTCAACGTTTATTTATCATTGATTTATATACAAAGTTAGCGATATATGGCTATAGGTGAGGCAAACGGTAAATCTAGTACATTTACTATAAAATAACAATCGGCTACCCAGACAGATTGTGTGGGTCCCCTGTGATGGTAAGAGACCTAAATAGATAGATAGATAGATAGATAGATAGATAGATAGATAGATAGATAGATAGATAGATAGATAGATAGATAGATAGATAGATAGATAGCCTTCATTTTAAAACGATGAGTGTTAAAGCTACATGAGCTTGTGGGGTCGTTTGCGATTAACTAATCACTAAGTAAACTAAAAAACTAAAACTAGGGATATATACAGAAAAAACCTTTGAACTTAAATCAGCGGTGCTTACAAATATGAAATTGTGAACTTAAATTTAAGTATATACAAAGTCATCTTTTCTAAAATTACAAGTGGATGCAGACGTTATCTTGAAGCTGAATTCATTAAAATTAACTTGAGATTTAAGCTTTAGCCTGAGATCACGATATGGAATGTCATAACAGTCATAACAGTCATCACAATCCTATTATATTACTGGGCTGCCCGGCAAGCTCAGTCATAAAATGGGTTTTCGGTTGTCGGTGTCAAAAAGTGGTCATCCGGGGGAGGGAAAACACGAGGGTCTGGTACCTAGAAACGATGTTCTCACAAATGGTTTCATAGGATTTTCTCTTGCACGGAGCCTTGCACGGATACTTTCTGTACCTTGTCTGCGCTCCCCCTGAAAAACCCACAAGGCGTTGCGAACCTGAAGAAGTTTATTTGCTTTGTTCGAAGCGATTCGACCATGGGAGTTATTCTATAATTTTTTTATTGTTCGAGTTTAAGTCAGTTAGATGATGTTGGCGCTGGGAAACTCAGAGAAATGCTCGCCTTAAATTCAAACCGACACGCCGTTCACGGTAGGTTCACACTAAAGGACTGAAAAGATGACTGTGAGCGTCAGGTTTGGAACGCCGTGGCCGCTTCGTGAACTATCGATCGATGTAGTACATGAGCAATTAAGAAGCACAATTTATGAGCAAAGTATTTCACCAGTTGACGACACTATGGTTGAAGACTTGATTGTAAGCCGTCATAGTCAGTGAAGCGAACAACTCAGTTGCCGATGAATGGCAGATGAATCCTGATGTGAGGCACGTCCATAAGCGAGGGACGTGACAACTTGGCTTTTCCTTTAAATATTTCCTTCTATTTAATGTAACACACGCCACTTTGGAGATCTAAATTTCAGATACTGAGGATAAAGAAGACAAGGACAAAAATACGAACTATGAGAATTTCGCACACAAGTTTAAAGCTTCTCCGGGACATCCCATCCGGGAGCTTCACAGAGAGCGACTTGAGGAAAATAGGAGCTATTACTGACAAGGTTTGATGACTGAGTAGAGCATACAAGTGTAGCCCACGTCGAGGTTTCAGGGGGTTTGCTTTTGTTTGTATCTGTATCTTGCTAAGCTTTTGTCATTAAATTTGTACAAGATCTTGTGATCACAATTCTGTGTTTTCGCCCATTCAGCAAGCACGCTATGTTGATGTCAGCATTAGCGAGTTTCAGTAACATGCCTTTGAAAATTTTCAGCTCTCGTGATGTTTCTTGATATTTCTTTTACCATTTTATGGAGATGTAAACTGAAGTCACCGCAAAATGGAAACTTAAAAAAGCGTATAATCCATTTATCTCGAAACACAACACACATGACTTATACGACCTTTATTTTCGTAAAGGTGTTTTGAATACGAACGAACACAGTCAATGTGAGGGGCAAAAACAGCATTAATATAAATGAACCATAGGATTTTAACTAATATAAGGGTCAATTATTGTGCATTGAGATGAATCGCTTGAAAAGAGAGACTTCGCTTGAAGATGTGATCAGAAGTAAACAAAGGCATAATAGTGCGTCACGTTCAGTCTTTTTAATATCCAAGGAGTCACTGTGAATAGTGTTTCCATATTGTTTAGCTGGCACAAAAACCTCGGACGAGTTATAAAGCGGCATAGTTTCCATGAAGAAAAGTTAGTCTTGGGTGAGACAAACAGAACTGGAGCGAATTTTTAACTCACATCGGTATCAGGTAAAAAATGTGTTATCGATCGTTTCATCTATTTACATTGTTTGAAGTGCGTGTTGGTGAACGCAACATGCGAGCGAGAAATCTTTAAACTTTTTTAGGTCTCAAAATGCAAAGGATTTTATTCCTTTAAGTTAGAGAAAAATACCGTGAAGAAAATCTTAAAACTGAATACTTTTCATCTTGTGGAAAAAATAGTGCGTTTTCATGTAGACTGTGGACCGCAAATTAGGATCGCACTTTTCACAAACATGCGAATTCTGGAGTTCAGAACCCAACCGACGATTGCGTTGTTCGCTGCTGTCAATCATCTTAACGGACCTCTTAGGAAACAAAACTTTACTTCACGGGTTCAAAAGGTCACGATGTAGCTACAGCAATTAGCCGCACGTTTAATTAACTTACTTTTTATCCGAAATCTTTGTTTTCTGCACGCGCACGCTAACGCAATTTGTAGACTCAACTAGAAAGTTCTTTCCAACGCAAGCTAGGACGTACACGAAAGCGCCACGCAATTTTGTCGTTAAAAGGTTAAGTTTTCTGTTTTTGCGGTTAGTTGACGCAAGTTCTTTGTCAATCCATTTCAAGAAGCCAAGAAGTTTTCCTTGTTCTAGTGATTTTAAGGACATCACCAAGGTAAATATTTACGCTACATTTTCTTATTTAAGTAAGCGCCTTGAAATTTTATCCTTGAAACCGATTTTATCGCTGATTGCATTATAAAATCAAGATTTTAGATTTTAGACGAAGTTAAGTTTACACACGACATCATTTACCGTTATTCGTCAATCTTAAGCTTTTAGCTTTCCGTCCTGTTAGTTTTAACGGATGAAATGTATGTATTTCCGTAATTTCACAAGCTTATTTGTAAAATACTCTTACCTTTATTTAGTTCTCACGGTGTTTATGGAAGTAAGGTTAAGAAAAGAAATAAACATCAGTACGTGAACGAGTGTCATCTCATATCTTATCACTGGAGCAATACATGGTTTGTGATTTGTGGATTTCGATCCGTTTTGTGTGTTTCTCTGTTTCAAGGTTCAATGCTTGTGATCGTAATTATGATTGACGGCAGCGATAAACACAATTGTGAAGGTGGCTTTTGAACTTTAGATTTCGCATGTTTGTGAAAAGCGCAGTAAAGTCTCCGTGCAGTCAGTGAGGCCCCTGGATCAGGCGGGATCAGTGGGCAGTTAACTGTCTGTTTTAGTATACTTCTGGTTTTCATACAATACAATATTTCTGTCTAGTGTAAATCAGCTCAGTCTGTTGCATTTTATGCTCGTAGAAGGACAACAATTTTTGGAATTTCCGGTTACGTCAAATTAGTCACGTTATACTGTCACGCTATATTTTGGGCACAGAGGGATTGGGGGAGGGGTGCGTGGAAATAATGCAAATTGTTTCCTGTTTAGAATTAATGGCTAACTTGTTTATTTTTATTCATAATGGTGGAATTTAAAAGTTATTATACAGCCCCCACTTAAAAATGGTACTCTTTTTTTTGGTTACGAAAGTCTTTCAAAAGGGTACAATGTTCTGAATGAGTTTGTTTCAGTCTCACATGAGATTCTGTTGCATGCAATGGTTGCCGACAAGGTTTTATGGTAGCCTGAGTGTGTATAGCAGCCCCCTCCCCTCAGAAAAAATAGCCCCTTTGCACCCCAGTTAAAAATCGCCTTTCGGTGATTCTTGTTATCTTCAACAAAATGAGGCAAGAAGTGAAAAAGAAGATAAAGTGACCTTCATAGTGTTTCCTCAACTCGAGTAATGCTCATGCAACATACCTGTCGAGCAGTGTGTGAATGGGATATGTATAGGGAACAGCACTTCTAAGGCAAACAAGTCTAAAGGTTTTAATTTTGACTAAGGGGTATATCGTGGCAGTTTGTGGCTATGAACTCATTAAATGAAAAAAAAAACTGCTTCTTTGGGACGGTGTCGATTCACCATTGGCAAAACTGGTATACAACCTACTCTTTAGATACAATGACATCTACAACTATCTTCTGGATACAACTATCAGAAAGGGGGGGGGGTCTTCAATTCCTTAAATATGGCATATTTAAGGAAAAAGTCTATGTCATGTGACTTTCGATTGTCGTCTGTGGAGAAAAAAACTCTGCAAAAACGCCGTGCGATCACAATTTTTGATCAATTCAGGCTTTTGGGCAATGCTCTATGAATCCAACACAAGATGACGCACGCAGGGCTAACCGGAGGCTTTTCAAACCGCTGAAAAGATTTTTGCCTCGTTTTCATGTAATGATTTGCATTTGTGTGGTAAAAAACAGTCCTTGACAAATGGAAAATAGTTGCAAGAGTGTTATCATTTAAACTTGCCTGAAAAGGTGCCTCTTCTCACACCTTTAAACGCACAAATGCACAGCAGACAGCTTCAGCACAGGACACCCAGCGATAGCCTCGCCATATTTGGAAGGAGGGGTCATGTGACACCAAAGAAAGCATGACAGCAAAGCAAATGTCTTCTTCCACAATATCTACGACTTTTATTCACAGAAACACTCAAAACTGGTATTTTAGAAGGATTTCCACTAACAGCCTCGTTTTCATGTAGGCCATTTTAGGGCCTGCGTAGTATTCGTGTCCAGTGTTGAATTTGGCTTGGCTCCATATCCAAAAATGTTAGTCTTAGGGTTGGTTGTAATCTGGCAAAGTTTCATGCTTTTATCATAAAAGTGAACAATTTTGGTCGATAACAGCTGGACTAGAAAGAGTGTCACCTAGTGAGTGTGAAAAGTTGTCCAGAAGAAATAAAAAAATAATAATAATAATGTGGCAAAGACTGTACATTTCAAGTCATCTGAGTAATACCAGCTGGAACGGAAGGAAAAATGGTATGAACATGTACCATGGGGTTTTGGAGATTGATCGATGAAGTAAATTAGCTACTTTAGGATATGATCATGCAATGTGATAACGTTGTTAAAGTAAAAAGACCTGACATTTTAGTGCTGATCAAGACGAACGAATGTATCATTCTAGACATTGCTATACTAGGCCAAAGTAAGATACAGGAACAGGAATTTGAAACAACTGACAAATGTCAAGATTTGAAGAGAGTAAATAGAAAAATGTCGGGTGTGCAAAACGTGGACCTTAATTGTACCAGTTGTTTTAGGGGCTATTACAAGTCTTACTAAGTCAAAGAAACGTGGACAATGGATTGAAACACTGGGGATCAGAGTAACAAGTGGACTGCTTATGAGCACTAGGAACACGCAGGATTCTAAAAATGGTGATTGATTTCTGAGTACCAGTAGAGTGCCCCACAAGACAACTGGTTGTTATAATTAATTGTGACCCACTCCCTTAGGATGTATGTGGACATGATAAAAGCCTGAGCTCAGAGCTAATTGATAGCAATGGTGATGATGATGATGCTGAAGTTGTTGAGATGACGATGATGATGATGATGATGATGGTGATGGTGAGATGGTAGTGGTGGTAATGGTGATGATGCTGATAATGATGATTATATAGAGGTAGGTCGATTCTCAATTTCCTTCGTCTCCCAGCCCTAATTATTCGTGAATTAGGGTTAGGAAACAAAGGAAATTAAGAATCAACCTAGGTTAACTCAAAATTAACCTGAAATCCAATTTCACCTGTAACATATATACATTGTACATGTTGTGATTCAACTTGATCATTGGCTTAAATTTATTGCACTGTGCTTTTTGGTATGGCTATGTACAATACTAAGTGTGAAATATTAAGCTGGGATAGTATCAAACATTTAAAATCGTATACTGTAGTCAACTTTCTAGAGCAAAGAGAGATCTAATTAACTCAAAAATATGATCAATCGATATTTTAAGTAGAAACAAGTTTGGTGTATTAATTAAGTTCAGAGTAATTAGACACTCAATCTCAAATCATATATAATCAGTTGATCACTCATCACCTTAACCCTTTAAGCCCCAATATCCATGTGCAAATTCTCCAAACTGATCTCCATACATTTCCTTTAAGAATAAGTTGAGAGAATTTGATAAAAGATCAAAGCATTTTTTCTCTTTGGTGATCATTTTATTAGTTCTCATAAATTTATCTATTGACAATGTATGGATATCATTAGGAGAAAATTCTTGTTGGTCACTATTGGGACTTAAAGGATTAATAGCTGATTCTCCAATTTTTAATCAATGACTAATCAATACCCCACAAAATGTTAAGTAGTTCATCAATCATAGATATATCATAGGCCTTGTCAAATTGGCCAAAACAAAAAATAGTACACCCCACTCCCTCCAGCATTTTGATTAGGAAAGTAAAATACAGGCAATGTTTTGATGGTGCAGAGAAACACATTTGAAATAGAAAACTTTATGTAAAGCAAAATATATAAAGGGTCATAGATCTTTGTATCTCAGGTGCAAAGAAAGTCTTGACAATGTTAATGCTCACTGGGAACTTGCTTAAAAATTTACCTTGGTTCGAATTTTATTTTCCTTAACCCAGGAAATAGCTACATAAAAGGGGTTCAAAAGAAAAGTAAATAATTAACCAAGGGTAAAATTGGAACAATAACGTCAATTTTGTGTCAAGATGGTATGACACAAGGTGTAGTGTCAGCTTCAAGTTTTAAAAAATGAAAGCAAGTGTTTTGACTTTGATTATGATGGTAGTGGTGATGATAATCTTATGATGAAAATTATTTTGAAGATGATGAATACAAAGAGAAAGAGAAACAATCCATGATATCATAAAATGAGAGCAGGATAAACTTAAAGTTGGTGATGATGATGTAGATTGAGCTGGCTACTTCAAAAAGTAAAGGACATTAATTTTAATACTGTACATATATATTGAAAATGTCCTTCATTGAACTTGGAAATAAGGAATTTCACTGGAGTAATGGCTTATCAATATTGTTAGAGACACTTTCAAGACACATCTTTTTCGGAAAAATGGTCGGCGATGTTTGAGGGAAGAATTTATGGTGGCTTTAGCAGTCAAGAAGTACTTTTGGTGACAAATTTCCTCAGAAGGAAAATGAAACAGATTTTCAGCGACAACAGACCATGGTCACACGCCACAATCACACCATCGCCGAACATGGTCAAACATGGTTGGCAATCAAAAACCATGATACCATGGTCAAACTGTTGCCGGCGTAATAGAGAGGGAGGGTTTAATAGATCTAGAGGATTTACGATGTGGGAAGAAATGGAGGGTCACTGTAGGCATTCAGGACCAGGAATCAGTTTAATGACCCTTTTACACAAGAGGTACATTAACTTGAATTTTGTAAAAAAAATTACTCTACTTAGCTATAACCTCCGCCAGTATGATCAGGAAAAGATATTTCAACTATCTAGATAAATAAATAACAGACTGCAAATTTATATAACGATTTCTCTTTTTTAGTTATTGTATAAAAACCTACCTATCTTTTTGTTGTTCTCCTTTTTCCCTTTTTGTTGGAGTACTTTCCAAGGAGGAACTACTTAAAATTTGAACTACCTCTTCAACATCCTGTTGTCAGAGAGAAATACTTCAGTTCAAGATACTGAAGTAAAATGAAGTAAAACCATGTACAACAATGTCATAACTTTTAATGAGTGATGTACATTTACATCTTACCTGTACATCATCATGCCACCTGACTTCAGGTAAATCAGAATCAGAATCTGAGCTATGAAAGAGCAAAAAAAAAGTCTCATTGTAACAAACAGTCCTGAATGCCACTGTTTAAAAACGTGAAAAGTTTCCCACTGAGATAAGAGAGACAAAATTGGCTTTGAAGTGTCGTAAGGATTTGAGGGTTTCTTAACTTTTGTATTTTTCTCGTGATCACAAAAAAGAGATTCGTCAGAAAAGATCAATAAAATAATCCAGCTTTGTTCGGAGGAAAGTGTAATACTGGCAATATTAAACTACAGTAGCTAAAGAGTTAAAGTTATCGAATTGGTGATCTTTAGCTTTAATAGATAAAATACTCCCAGCCAATTAGCAAAGAAGGAGACAAAGACTGGAAATAAGTCGGAATAAAACATCATCCCTACATTTAGTTTCAAAAAGTACGACACATTTCCAGCATTTTCATATCTACATTTTTACACCTAAATACAATGAAAGACTGATCATGCGGTTACTAATTGTACTGCTGTTATGATTATTTGAGTTATAACCCATTTTGTGCATAGATCGACTTACAACAAACGTGTAAACATTTCTGCATTCGGTTCAATACGGCATAGGCTACAAAAACAACAGATCAGGAGGAACTGAAATCACAAAGATCCTAATCTTGTTGAGGAAATGTATACAACTTGTCCTCTGATTTGTTGATGTTCAAGTATGTTCAGTTTACTATGGTGTAAAATATTACTGCATTACAATGAATACTCACCTTTCAGAAGATCTAACTTCTATCACACCTGAAATGTAAGTTATAGAACTATTAGTACTCGCACTTGCTTAGGATTAAGGTGGCTCGATACAGTTTTTCAGGGTCAATACCTCCCAAGTTTGAGCGTAAACTACGTCGCCATAAACAAAGATTTGGAAAAATTAACACCACAGTTGTATTAGATAAAGATGAAAATTTGTTATGATCAGGGTTAGAATGACATCGGAGTTGTCATAGCAACGAAATGACGCCATTACCTATTTTACTTACAGCAGTATTTTTCGGCACTGGGAACTGTTCTTCCCAAATCGTTTACTGGAGCTTTTACCTACGATAGCTGCCTCGATGTTCGTGAAGTTTAAGCGAAATCTGTAAGAGCGTTATCGAGATATTTTGGGATGAAGTTTTCCTGGTTAGAAATATGGTAAAAAATTGACAATCTTGATGTTCGACTGTTATCTGTACTAAACGAATCGCTTTTGACATGCAATTTCACCTCATAGTAGTTTCAATCTTTTTAAAAACGTGTGTGAAAGATCATGGAGATACCTTCAGCCGATTGCTAGAAAGAAGGATTTGATTAGTACGTATCGGGGCGCTCTTGTTAGCCGTAATGTAAACATTTCGGTCTACTTTAACAAATTAGCGAATAATTTTTAAACCGCTCGATAAATTTTCTAAAAAATTTAACAGTGTTGAGATAAACCGTCCTTTTATTTGACCTCTTAGTTTCAAGATCATTGATATATTGTACGATAGTAAAATAAGGGCTACAATTCGCTAATCTTTTGTCAGAAATTTTGTCTTTATAAGTGAGAGCCTTTTATTATTCAGGGGTATTGTCTCAAAGTTTCATTTTCACGTGAACAGCAGTAACTAACAATGCATTTGACATAAGCAAAACTGCTAGCTATTGTTATGCACGAAAATATGAAACTTGGAGACAATACCCCTGAATAATGAGAGGCTCTCACTTGTAAACACAAAATGTCTGACAAAATGTTAGCGAATTCAAGCCCTTATTTTACTGCCTTACAATATATCAATAATCTTGAAACTAAGAGGTCATATAAAAGGAGGGTTAATCTCAAGATTCTTAAATTTTCTAAAAAATTTATCGAGCGGTTTAAAAATTATTCGCTAATTTCTTAAAGCAGACCGAAATGTTTACATTTCCGCTAACAAGAGTGCCTTGATACATACTAATCAAATCCTCCTTTCTAGCAATCGGCTGGAGGTATCTCCATGATCTTTCACACACGTTTTTAAAAAGATTGAAACTACTATGAGGTGAAATTGCATGTCAAAAGCGCTTCGTTTAGTACAGATAACAGTCGAACATCAAGATTGTCAATTTTTTACCATATTTCTAACCAGAAAAACTTCATCCCAAAATATCTCGATAACGCTCTTACAGATTTCGCTTAAACTTCACGAACATCGAGGCAGCTATCGTAGGTAAAAGCTCCAGTAAACGATTTTGGAAGAACAGTTCCCAGTGCCGAGAAATACTGCTGGAATTAAAATAGGTAATGGCGTCATTTCGTTGCTATGACAACTCCGATGTCATTTTTATCCTGATCATAACCAATTTTCTTCTTTATCTAATACAACTGTGGTGTCAATTTTTCCAAATCCTTGTTTATGGCGACGCAATTTACGCTCAAACTTGGGAGGTATTGACCTTGAAAAACTATATCGAGCCACCTTAAATTCACTTGTGTTGACAGTAAAGACCCACCAGGGTATATACTTCATGGTGGAAAGCCACAAGTGCACCGGTAATATACACTCTGTGTAGTATGTAGTATTGTGTCTTCTCCCTAATAGCTAGTGGTAGTTACTAGTAGTTACTTGTATTTACAAGTAGTTACTAGTAGTTACTGGTAGTTATTAGTAGTTACTGGTAGTTACTAGTAGTTGTCGGTAGTTACTAGTAGTTACTAGTAGTTACTAGTAGTTCTTGGTATTTACTAGTAGTTAGTGGTAGTTATTAGTAGTTACTGGTAGTTACTAGTATTTAGTGGTAGTTATTAGTAGTTACTAGTAGTTGATGGTAGTTATTGGTATTTATTAGTAGTTACTGGTAGTTACTAGTAATTGCTGGTAGTTACTAGTAGTTACTAGTAGTTGATGGTAGTTATTGGTATTTACTAGTAGTTACTAGTAGTTACTAGTAATTGCTGGTAGTTACTAGTAGTTACTACTAGTAAATACCAATAACTACCATCAACAACTAGTAACTACTAGTAACTACCAGCAATTACTAGTAACTACCAGTAACTACTGGTAAATACCAATAACTACCATCAACTACTAGTAACTACTAGTAAATACCAGTAAATACTAGTAAATACCCGTAACTACTAATAACTACCACTAAAATACTAGTAAATACCAAGAACTACTATTAACTACTAGTAACTACCGACAACTACTAGTAACTACCAGTAACTACTAATAACTACCACAAACTACTAGTAACTACCAATAAATACCACCAACTACCAGTAACTACTAGTAACTACCGATAACTACTAGGAATTACTAGTAACTACCAGTAAGTACTAGTAACTACCGATAACTACTAGTAACTACCGGGAACTACTAATAACTACCAGTAACTACTAGTAACTACCAGCAACTACTAGCAACTACTAGTAAATACCAATAACTACCGATAACTACTAGTAACTGCTAGTAACTACCAGCAACTACTGGTGACTACCAGCAACAACTAGCAACTACTAGTAACTACTAGTAACTACCGATAACTACTAGAACTACTAGTAACTACCAGTAACTACTAGAAACTACCGATAACTACTAGTAACTACCAGTAACTACTAATAACTACCACTAACTACCAGTAACTACTAGTAATTACCAATAAATACCACCAACTACCAGTAACAACTAGTAACTACCGATAACTACTAGTAACTACCGGGAACTACTAATAACTACCAGTAACTACTAGTAAATACCAGCAACTACTAGCAACTACTAGTAAATACCAATAACTACCGATAACTACTAGTAACTACTAGTAACTACCAGCAACTACTAGTAACTACCAGTAACTACTAGTAAATACCAATAACTACCATCAACTACTAGTAACTACTAGTAAATACCAGTAACTACTAATAACTACCCTTAAATACTAGTAACTACCAGTAACTAATAATAACTACCACTAACTACTAGTAAATACCAAGAACTACTATTAACTACTAGTAACTACTAGTAACTACCGACAACTACTGGTAACTACCAGTAACTACTAGTAATTACCGATAACTACTAGTAACTACCAGTAACTACTAATAACTACCACTAACTACTAGTAACTACTAGTAACTGCCAATAGCTATTGGGGAGAAGACACAATACTACATACTACACAGAGTGTATATTACCGGTGCATTTGTGGCTTTCCACCATGAAGTATATACCCACACCAGCCATGTTTTCGCCTCTTTACACGTGGTGTGTTCCTTTCTGTTATTTCCAGTGCCTCTCTGCCATTTTTCTGCCGTCATCCCGCCATTTTGGATTTTTGTGGAGGCTGCCGCTGACAACTCGTTCACAGACTTCCGTTCCCCGTTCCCCGCTCCCCAGCTCCCCGTTCCCCGTTTTAGTAACATCCGTTTCCCGTCACGTGGAAATTGCTTATCAGAGCTTATAACTGGTTAAACTATGGGTGTTACAGAAACTTTGTTTATTAAAAGTCGGTTAACTTTTTATGATAATTCCATGGATAGAATAATATTACGATGAACAAAGCATTGAAACGGTTAACACCATTTCATTTTCAGTTGAGAATGACCTTCTGATTCTTATTAAACTTCCCCTGTTAATCGTTGTTAACCGTTGCTAATCTTCGCAGCCGCTCAAAAATGTCCTGTTAATCGTTCCGACTTGTAGATATTGTGGAGAGAAAAAGATTAGAAGTCAACTTTTCCAACTTTTATCATGCCTTGGTTTACAAATTATCAATTTAGGTCATAATTTTTCCAGTCATATGTAACCCGAAGATAACTTTACTTTTACAGGTCACGCGATAGTACATTTTGTCACGTTATCGCGCGTGACATTTCTAGATTTCATAGTGTGTTTCTTTGGGCTGGATATCGCTACAATTTCAAAAGTAAGCATTCAAATGTGAAAAATAAAAATGCAGCTTTTGTAAATATTTAATCCTCTCTCCATTTGATGCTTTTATTCTTTGCAAGTGCTTGCCCATTGACTATTTCGGCGATGGGAAAATTGTTCAAAGTTGTCGGGTCACGCGCTCTGAAAATTCAGCGAACGTTTCATGTGTTATTTGTTGATCGAATCGTAGTGGGTGAAATTCCCGTTTTCTGGCTAATCTGCTTGACGGAAACGTCCTTTTCGTCCTCGAAAAGCGCAATGTATGCCCTCCGCTCTTCACTCAAAGCGCGCGTAAAAACCATGCATGGAAAATGAATTTCACAAACGTTCTTGACTGACCACTCCAATCAAGAAAGTCATACCAATTGATTTTCTTGTCATAAACGCCTCTGTTTTCACTCATTTTGCATTAATTATCTACTTTTCTTTGAAATGTACTACATTTATAAAGAACAGGCTTATTTGGCTGCGTTAAAGGCTGCAAATCGCCTTTCCCAGTCAATTCAATTCAATTTTATTATTCACACTTTATAAAAATATTAACACTATATATAGTAAGGTAAGAATACACTAATAAAGTAGAAGAAGAAGAAGGGAAAAACAAGAACATTAATGGTTTGGGTAGAAGTGTACGGTGGTCAGAGGAGCTTAGCTTTCGAGCTAACCACCGCTATATTATGATGGGAAATACATAATAAACGTGCGCTTGGTGCCATGGCATTATGGCATGGACGATTATGCCAGCAGTCAGGTTATGTGAGACAGTCATATTACAATTGTTACCTTTGAGAGTTAACTAGAATTCGCTTATACTCGTGAACTTGTGGTAGCTAAGTGTTTTTATCTTAGTAGGAATCTCTTCCCAAGTTTTGGATATTGCAAACTTAAATGTGTGTTTGCCGTAATTTGACCTTACACGTGGTACATGAAAGTTAAGATTTGAGGCATATCTGGTATTGTGTGAGTGAATATCAGACACCTTTACAAGGTAGTTTTGAAACACTTCAGGGATATTGGCTTCATTTTGTGAGATTTTGAGAGCTAGCAAGGAGATTTTGAGTTTAAAAATGCTATCTATGTTAAGTATATCTAAAAGGTAGGGTGCACTACTTTCTCTATTATGGCTAAAAAATATGCAGCGTATACATTTATTTTGTTTTGTTTAAACTTTAGTTAATCTACTTGGGTATGTGTTTCCCCAATTCATAATTCCATTATGAAAGTAGGGGTAGATAAGTGAGTAATATATTTGTTTGAGGGTGTTTAAAGTTAAGAAATGGCGTAATCTGAAAAGGATTCCCAAGTTTTTAGATATTTTGCTGTTAATGTGCTGAATGTGGGGAGCCCAATTTAGATTTTTGTCAATGTAGATTCCTAGGTATTTGATGTAGTTCTTTTCTTCAATATTGTGTAAATTAAGCCTAAGTTTATTTGCTTTTTGGGGGAAGGAGATAGTCATATAGTGGGTTTTCTTTTTACAGAACGTTTATTAGCTGAGCAGTAGCTAAGAAGATGGTTGAATTCCTCATTTATAGTTTTTTCAAGGTCCTGTAGAGAATTGGAAGAGTAGAAGAGAGTGGTGTCATCAGCAAATGTTCTAATATTTGCCTTTTCTAAACAATTAGGCGTGTCATTGATATATATCAAAAACAGAAGTGGGCCAAGGGTAGAACCTTGTGAGAGTGGGTTTGATTTAGCATTTTCAACTTTAACATTCTGTGTTCTGCTTTCAAGATAGCTTTTAAACCACTGTAGAGGGACACCACGGATCCCGTATCTGTATAATTTCTGTAGTAGGATCTGATGGTTGACAGTATCAAAGGCTTTAGATAGGTCAAGAAAAATATTGCATATAGCTTCATTGTTGTCAATTTTCATTTTAAGATTGTCAGTGAGTTCAAGAATTGCTTGCTCAGTGGAATAATTTTTCCTGAAGCCAAATTGGTGTTTAGAAAGAATGTTTTTCTTCTCTAGGAAACGACTTAGCTGATTGTACACTAGTCTTCCAAGGATTTTAGCAAACGGAGAGAGAACAGCAATGGGACGGTAATTGCCAGGGTGTGTCACTGCACCAGTCATAAAGACTGGGGTAACCTTTGAGATCTTGAAAATATCCGGGACAATACCTGATTTAATTGATTCATTAAATAAGTTTGTGAGGGGAGTTGAAAGCAGATTGCTGGCAATCTTGATTAGATAGTTAGGGATATCTATAGTGGCTTTGTGCCTATCGAGGCCAGATAGTGCTAGTTCAATTTGCGCTGAATCCACCGGGGAAAGAAAAAAACTAGAACTATGAGTTGCTGGGAGGAAAGCATCAGGTTTTATACTTGAGTGAATTGTAGATGCCAAATTTGGACCAATATTTATAATGTACTCATTGAACTGATTAACAATGTCATGTTTGTCGGTGTAGGGTTTTTCCATTGTAGTGTAACTTTGCTGGTACAGTGTGCCCTTTAGGTTTCCTGTTCATAACAATACAATCCCGGACAAAACCACTTGAGTAAGCTTTCCCCATCATGTCCACTTTCCTACGCAACAAAACTATTTCCAAAACGACGCCTTTGCGGAAAGAAAACCCCTTCCCCCAATTCAATGTTGTTTCCCACAAACGCCCAGGGATCAGGCTTTCTTTTGAATACACAACAACATTGCTTTCAGGGGAAGGGGGAGAGGGAAGAACCGGTACAGCTACGATGTTTAGAAAAATGCTGTCCAAGTATACAATTTTCTTAACAGTTTTGTCCAAGATTGTAGCTCCTTACGCCCTGGAAGGCAGTCAGTGGGACAACTACGTTGGTATTACGTCACAAAACTGACTAGCCTCACGGGTTCCTCACGCGATCCTAACGTCTGCGTGGAAAGCTAAAGACTGACAAGACGCTACACAGATTTTATATCTCAGTTTTTTGGTAGAATATTTAGATTTTTCGTTTTTTTCCCCAGGCAAATGAGGTAACCCGCCTGTCCATTTAATCTCTCATTTTAATATGATCCCATTTACTTGATAGGTGGGGTGACCCGCCACATGAAATAGGGACTCTTCTGTCTCCAATAGCGTGGTCTCCTTCATAAAATAGCCCTTCCCGTACTTAAGGATCCTGTCATTTCTATTAAAGCTGAACCATTAGGATACCCTTTTATCGATCTCTAGACCTCCATTTTCCCCAGTTGGGCGAGGTAAATATCCTCTCTCACCATCAGGCTTCCGATATTTGAACACTGCTCCTTTAGGCCTAATTTCTACCTCCACGTACCCAAGTTTATCTTTTTCTGCATCACTTATTTCGTTGTCATCCCCGAAAGGAGTGCGCCTCCGAATGTTAGCTGATACAATTCCTTCTCCACTCAAGGGAAGTGCTTTACAGAATGTGGTCTGGCATGGTTCCTTGTCATCCATTTCCAATTCAGTTTCAAGTCCGATTTACTTTGATTGCAGTCGATGGCATTAGCGTGGGGTTCACTAAAGGATTTTTTAGAGGTGTCTTGTTGCGCGAGAAACCTTCAAGTTCTGTCGCCTGATCACGTGCGCTCATTATATCATTAAGACTTCCTTCACGTGTGAATACTTGAATATGTGAGGTTACACTCATCAGGCCACTTAAGGCATGACTTGCTAATTAAATATGCATATTAAATGCCATTTAGAACGGTTTGCTTCCATCACTGATCCTGAAAAGTGAATTACAGATGTGGCTAAACAAAAAAAATAGAAACGTGATTTCAAATAACACGTGACATTGCCTCGTCAATGACGTAACAAAACACGTTTTCCTAAACCGCGAATGGTTGCAAACTTTAATGTCTTTAATCTCATAAATTTTCGCTACCAAAATGTTACATAAACATTGTAAATCGTAAATCCACCTTGCATGATTGGAAATGTAATTTATCCTATTATATGTTTAATTAATAAATAAGTCACCCTTTTCCCTTTATTTAACAATTCCTATATAACGTAAACACACATGCAAAGGGAATTCTTCAGAACCTTTTTAATAGCCTCTGAAATGTACCTGAAAGAACCTGTTGCTCTTTCATTATCCTTTCCCCAATTAGAGTAAATATTTTAAATATTTTTAATTTTCAATTATCAGTCACGTGACGAAAATTTGAGCTTCTAAAATGTCTCCTATTGCTAAGGCAATTAAGCTACATTTGTAGTTCACTTTTCAGGGTCATTGATGGAAGCAAACCGTTTTAAATAGCATTTTATCAACATTTGCATATTTAATTATATAGTCATGCCTTAAGTGGCTTGGGAATTATAACTCTCCTCTCAATCAAGTTGAGCGGAGGTTTCTATGAAAGCTTGATCACTTGGGTGGCTTGATCAGCTTGAGTGGGGCGAAGAGACGCATGACATTTCAGAATACTTGATACTTGAGGGTAGTCAGTGTTTCACCTGTCAGTTACTTCAGTATTAAGGGTTTAGCCAAATATAATTACTGTTTAAAATATACAAGATGCTGTGGTATTTTTTGAGGCTAAATGAAATAGCAATGCATTCCGAACTGCGAAGGTGAATAATATCACTGATGAAGGCAGTTACTGAGATCATATTGAGTAAGGCCTTGACCTCCGGGGGGGAGGTACTCCCTATGATGGCCTATAGGGGGAGGCCCCGCCCAAAAGGGGTACCTTTCTCAGGCTTCAGGTATTTGAAAGGGTAGGGATTTCACTATTTGAAGTATATAAAAGGGTAGGGACATCTGTTATTTGGGTCTGTGAAAGGGCCCAGAAGGGCTAACAGATGATTTTTATGGCTTTAAAAAGTCGAGAAAACGTTTTACTTTTGTGATTGATTCCTATTTAAAAGACGGTGCATTTACAGCAGTTAAAAGGGATGCAAAGTTCTAAACTAGGTATGTGAAAGGAGTAACATTTGTCAATAGAAGGTTTCAAAAGGGGTACCTATTTTCGTGAAAAATGGTATTTAAAAGGGCAAGGGGTTGGACCTCGGGGCGGAGCCTCCCCGTATAGACATTTGTAGAGTACCCCTGGAGCCTTGACCTCTGCAATCTATGTGAGGAAGTACCCACCGGGATTTTTAGTTCAGAAAATGAACGCTATCAATTATTAACTGAGCAATCCGGGGGCAATTCCTGGGAATTCGTAGTGGGGTGTGCCGTCCGGCTCTCTAAATCCTGACTCTAGATCTTATTTCATATCAATACCTATTAGGCAAATGTAAGGGAGTACTCAAACGGGAATTTTCGTTGTCATGATGATAATGCACTTATCAGCCACCATACGGGGGGGGGGGGGGGGGTTACCTGGGGGACATACGCGGGCATGACGCGGAATTTGTCAACTTTGTTCGATAATTTTGAGTCCGGGATGGGGAGATTGGATTGCTTTTGCACTTTTGTAGCAAGATCCCCGGGGGAAGATCTGCGGGATTTGTAAATATCTATAAATATTTATAATATAAAGCATTTCAAAATACATTCAAGGAATCCTAGTTCTTCCTTTACCAGGCCGAACAAGAATATTCTCTCCTTTCCCATTCCATGACTTAAAAGGTAAGCGGAACCTCATATGTAGAAAACAAGTGGAATAGCTTTCTCTGCTTATTTTAAATTAACTCTTATATGTATGAATTGTAGCAGATAGAAAATTAATTATGACAAATAGAACTCTTTTGAAATATTGCATCTTTTGACTTGGCGGAGCACACTTCTTTCCCCCCAGGGGGAGGGGCGTTAGTAGCGTTTTCTTAAACAATCTTGGTTTTGGGTAGAGGGGGATTTGTAAACGTCTTTGTGCAAATGACCGGGAGTTCCCCGGGGTCACCCCTGCCCGGATGGCCGCTGATAAGTGCATAAACACAATCAATTATTAACTTGGTAATGATAATTAGTGTTAAGCGAAGGTAGCCATTAAGTAAACATGTCTTTGAAGCTAGCGTATTGTGCTTTTTCATCATCTCCTTCAAAAGATGCTACGATGGGTACCTTTTGGGGTTTTTCTTCACTTTTTGTTGAAGTTTAAACTTTTTAATGAGGTTTTTCCCTTCGAAAACGTGATTACAAATCTCTCTCTGTGTGTAGCTACAATAGCTAGCTAGCTGTGAGTGTGTATCCATTGAATAAGGACGTCTCTCAAGCTATCATTGGCACTCTTTTAGTGCCTTTTTCAATATTAGGATTGGTTGCTTTCGAGGTTTCTCTTCGCTTTATGTTGAGGTTTAAACCGTTTAAAATGTGACGGCCAATGTCTCTTTTTATCTTATTGCGATTCTTGCATTAAGTGTTGTGCAAAGTCGACATTCCTTACAGGAAACGAATGTCCCGGGGAATGTGCTTATTGTAGATCAACACGTCAAAAAAAAATTATATATATATATTCACTAGGACAGTTAGAAAGGATTTAAATGCAATATCAGACAAAAACAAAACTTAAATTTAATTTGCTTTATTAGTTTTAATAACCGGAATTGAGAAATGTACTGCTTGTTAACAGCGTTTTATGACCCGTAGAACAACAACAATTTTTGAAATTTCCGGTTAGGTCAAATTAGTCACGTTATACTGTCACACTATATTTGGGGGGCAGAAGGATTGGGGGAGAGGTGCGTGAAAATAACGCTAATCCTTTCCTGCTTAGAATGGCTCCGGGGTGGGGGGGGTGGGGGGGTACTGCCACATATGGGCTATATAGGTATGTGCCGCTGTGAAGGGTATGGTTTTCAAGCAGTTTACTCTAGGATAGGGTATATAAATCAGAGCGTTTGGTTCTAGAATAGGGTATCATTTTTCAGGAAACTGATCAGTTGGTTGAAGATTTTATCTAGACTAGGGAAACAGCTACTCTAGGATAAGGGGGATTTGGGGAGTTTACTCTAGTATAGGGTAACAAAATTCAGCTAAACTAGCTCTGGTATAGGTTAAGGGTTCCAGGGTCCCAGCGGCACATCCCCACCCAGAAATTCCTAAAGTACCCCCCCGGAGAATGGCTAACTTGCTTATTTTTATTCACAATGGTAGGACTGAAAAGTTACTATACAGTCCCAACTTTAAAATGGAACTCATTTTTCTTGTTACGAAAGTCTTTCAAAAGGGTACAATGTTCAAATGAATTTATCTCTCACTCTCATAATTATGAGATGCTATGTCACGCAATGGTCAGCGACAAGGTTATGTAGTGGCCTGAGTGTGTACAGCCACCCCCTCCTCCAGGAAAAAATCATATTATAATACTTAACACTCCTTGCACCCGCTTACCTCCATACACTATGTGTATCTCATGGCTTGCTATTTGCCTGGTCTCCTAAAGGGCATCATCTTAGAGAGCTTTTGGTAAAAAGCGGGATAATTTCCTCGTGTAAGGCTCTGAATTTTAGGTTGAAACAATGGAATAGAACACGAAGATCGTGCGACTTTATGGCCCCATCTTCATCGTCTCAGACATTCCCGGATGAGCGCCATTGACCTTTCAAATAACCTTAGAGTGACTGATATTTTTATTCACCCTTGCTCCAGGAGCAGTACCCGCCGCCTGGTTAGCTCAGTTGGGAGAGCACCGGTCTGCCGAGCGGGAGGTCGCGGGTTCAAATCCCGGCCGGACCAACACTCAGGGTCTTTAAATAACTGAGAAGAAAGTGCTGCCTCTGTAATGATATCTGCAAATGGTTAGACTTTCTAGCCTTCTCGGATAAGGACGAAAAACCGTAGGTCCCGTCTCACAGCACTTTCACTGATTTGTTGTTGTGGACGTAAGAGAACCCACATCACTATTCGAAAAAAATAGGGGTCATAGACCCCGGTGGTGTGGCGAACCGTTGTGGGATTGGGTAGGGATGGCACCTTGCGTGGGACTTGAGTCTCGTTCGTAAACATTCCCTCTGGGCAGGCCTGTGTCCAGAAAAGCGGGTAAATAAATAAATAAATAAATAGATAAATAAATAACATATGCGTTGCTTTAATGTATTTCAGTATCGTCAGCGTAAAGCATACAATGACATTGCTCCACAGCTGTTTGCAAGCCGTGATAATGGAAAGAAAAAAGGTCCGAGAACAAGGCCTAGTGGTACTCTATATTTTAGGCTCACAGTGTCTGACTCTTAACTCATAAAACAAATTGCTTACAAATTGCTTCTCGAACCAGCGATGCGCTGTCCCTGTTATGCAAGCCATTTCCAACTTGGATAGTAATATTTCAGATCCCTTCCGCAGATAATAATAACAACAATAATAATAATAACGCGAATATTTATACAGGATAACTTATCAGTTCCATTAAAAAGAATTGTTATCAAAAGGGTCCTGTAACTAAATAATAGATAAATAAAAAATAGACAATAAAACCGAAAGTTGAAAATAAAATAACAGTAAGAAATCTAAGATTCAAAAATCAAACTTTGCAAAAACTATTGACTTATAAAATTGAAAAGAGTTGTGAATTATGGAATACTATTGAAAAACTCTTTTAAATTACTCTAAAAAAGACACCTAGAATTTAAATTTCTTACATGCCGAGGTAAAGTATTGTAAACTAAAGCCCCTTGAAAGGCAAAACTTTTCTGTCCAAATTCTAATTTGGCTTTGGGAAGTTTTAGTGAACACCCATTGTTTCTAGTGTTAATGTTGTGTTCAATTTTTGTAAAATATCCTTTAAAAGGGGTACAGACGTTATCCTGAAGACAATCAAACACAAGCTGGAAGGACTGAGTCTTTATTAAACTCTCCACTGTCTGGACTTGATAATTTCCACCAACAATTGCTGACTTTGACGTTCAATGCTTTCAATTCGACTTTTAGAGGAACGTGACCAACAGAGACCCAAGGTTCCACAATACGTAAAAACAGGTTGAATCATTGCTTTGTAGATTTTCTCAGCACTGCTCTTGTCGATTAAAGGTCGGATTCTCCTGAGTAAATTAAATCCTTCAGCTGTTCTTTTATACATTTTGTCAAAATGTGATTCAAGATTTAAGGATGAGTCCAAGTTTACACCCAAGTATTTATAGGATGACGTGATCTAAAAAGACAGCCACAGATACACATTTGTTGTCAATTTCTACTTATCAACTGCATGAATCAGGATAACATTACAGGTAGAAAATTTTTTGTTGGCAGAACTACTTTTCACTCCTAAACCTTGCTTGAACAACATATTCCCTGAGCTGAGAGTTGGCGAAGCTTTCCAGAACTTTTGAAAGACATGGCAATATGGGCTGTCACAGACGCATTTCCGGCACCCTTGAATAACGATCTAACACGCGCGATCCTCCAAGGGGGAGGAAAATACTACAAGACGAAATGAATCATTACATATTCAAGTAAGCAATGCTGAGTGCCATGCATTCAGAAGCAATCTTTAAAGCCTTAACAGGAATACCATCCTCACCTGTCGCCTTGCTATTTCCCAGTAAACATAGTGCCTTGTACGCTTGCTCATTTTTTACTGGTGCGAACTCGAACGTCGCCGAGGGAACTGTTTTTGTGTCGACTGATTAGATTATGGGCCTGTTGACATGGAGGTGGGGGACCCCAGGTAGGTGAGGTAACCCGCTTTGGTGGGTAACCCACTTGTCCACATAGTCTATCATTTCGTTTCGATCACGTTTACATGATAGGTGGGGTGACCCGTCACATGTTACCTCACCTATCTGGGGTCCCCCACCTCCATGTAAACAGGCCCTAAGTCGAGACAGGAGACGTGGCCATGTAGTAGGATTCCGCCATGACAGTTTGCATCACGCTAGTGAAATCACCTAGTAGTAGTAGTAGTAGTAGTAGTAGTAGTAGTAGTAGCAGTAGCAGTAGCAGTAGCAGTAGCAGTAGCAGTAGCAGTAGCAGTAGCAGTAGCAGTAGCAGTAGCAGTAGCAGTAGTAGTAGTAGTAGTAGTAGTAGTAGTAGTAGTAGTAGTAGTAGAAGTAGAAGTAGTAGTAGTAGTAGTAGTAGTAGTAGTAGTAGTACTAGTAGTAGTAGTAGTACTAGTAGTAGTAGTACTAGTAGTAGTAGTAGTAGTAGTAGTAGTAGTACTAGTAGTAGTAGTACTAGTAGTAGTAGTAGTAGTAGTAGTAGTAGTAGTAGTACTAGTAGTAGTAGTAGTACTAGTAGTAGTAGTAGTACTAGTAGTAGTAGTACTAGTAGTAGTAGTACTAGTAGTAGTAGTAGTAGTAGTAGTACTAGTAGTAGTAGTAGTAGTACTAGTAGTAGTAGTAGTACTAGTAGTAGTAGTAGTACTAGTAGTAGTAGTAGTACTAGTAGTAGTAGTACTAGTAGTAGTAGTAGTAGTAGTAGTAGTAGTAGTACTAGTAGTAGTAGTAGTACTAGTAGTAGTAGTAGTAGTAGTAGTACTAGTAGTAGTAGTAGTAGTAGTAGTAGTAGTAGTAGTAGTAGTAGTACTAGTAGTAGTAGTAGTACTAGTAGTAGTAGTAGTACTAGTAGTAGTAGTAGTACTAGTAGTAGTAGTAGTAGTAGTAGTAGTAGTAGTAGTAGTAGTAGTAGTAGTAGTAGTAGTAGTAGTAGTAGCAGCAGCAGTTGCAGTAGTAGTGGTAGTAGTAGTAGTTGCAGAAAGATATTAGCAAACTATCGATTTTTTTTTCGCCCATATAATAGTCTAACATTTAAAGGAAAAAACTTTGTTGCAGCATGTTTACAAAGAAAGACAAGGGTAATCAAGTTAAGTTTTTAATTTTTTTCCAAAACCGTGCTAGATTGCGTGGTTACTCAGTGCATTGCAAAAGATCTTGGGAACGAAGTTGCACATGTGTTAAATAAACAACAGCAATAACGCCAATAGCCACTGGATGAAATTGGTAATGTTCATTTTTGGTCACATTTTATTAGCGCTATTACAGCTTCAGCGGTAACGATTGTCCCTCACAAAGTTTAACCTGAGTATCGGACTTTCTTTTCTTGGAAAATTAAGAGGAGTTACGTTCTGACCCTAGCCCTAGGCCTAACACTAATCCTCACTCGCCTCTCCCTCCTTTCCTCCCCCCCCCCCCCCCCAACAAGGAGGGCTTTATACTCAGGTTACAGAAAGTTCAGATCTTTTCACTAATCACTAAAGAACCTTTTGTAGGCATCAATAATCCCTTCTCTCCAGAGATTAAATTTAGGAGGAAGGGTTTTTGCTATGAGGAACTGGATTCCCTTATTGGGTAAGCAACCATTATAATTATTATTTCGCAACATGAACATCTTGCATGCACCAGATGGATTTTCCTCGTCAGGGATGATCAAAGAGAAGTTTCCTCCATTTGTTGCCCTATGAGTTAAAAATCAAACAAACAAAACAAATAAGTTAAGCCAAAACTGCTAGGTTGGAGCAGTTTTTACTAAACTTTGGATTGTCTTAATAGCCCACGTTCGATATATTAAAATTCTAACGTCACTACGAGGCTTTCTGGTCATTCTTCTATATTTGGTTTAGTTTTCCTTGTGCTCAAGTCTCTTCCAGACTCGTACCCAGTCGCTATTTAAGTGTTTTTTGGGGTGAGAGAAGATTGGGGAGTAGGTCAAGGCGCATGCGGGGTTTCTTTCTTCCCTTCCCATGAGACCCCGCGCGCGCCTCAACCTAATTCCCAATCTTCTCTCACCCCAAAAAACCCTTAAATAGCGACTGGGTACGAGTCTGAATCTCTTCTGGGAATTGCGAGACAATGGAGTCGTGAAAAATTTGCAATTTTGACCCTAAAGCCTCGGAGTCATGTTAGAATTTTAATATATCGAACGTGGGCCATTGTTCCCTCGATCTCTCTAATGATGAAGGGCACGACAAACCAAGCCTGAATATTACTTTCAATAAAATGATTTGCAGGCAATAGGCCTTTTCCTAGTTTGCCCAAGCCTCTGTTACAAAGCGAGGCTAAGTGAAGAGCCATTGACTATGAAAATGATTTTTCAGTCTCGTGCAAATCAAATTCATTTTCACAAGAAAGGTATTGCACTTAGCCTCGTTCTGAAAATGACCTGATTGATTGATTAAATAATCTTGGCATAAAGTTATTGTGATATATGGCGTTAAATAATACTGTATTCTTGTGGTAACAATTTACCGGACCTGAAAACTGAGATTGAGTTAAACGTTGTTGACCAGTGATTGAGCAAAACCGAAACTTCGCGTGCGTTTTTAAAAGCTGTCTAATTAAACCAATTTTGATGTACTAAAGTTCAAACTTGACTTCAAGGCTAAGGACAATAAGACAAAAGAATCAATCTTGGCTTCGGCAATGAATAAGACGTTTTTTTTTTGTTTCAGTTCGATCTCCTAAGCCCTAGTTGCCAAGTATGAATTTTAATTTATGGAAATTGGTCTATTGCTCTCGTGTATTCTGTCTTGGTAACTTTTATTTCTGATTCTATTTGTCGCTGATGGTTATGGGTGCTGCTTCCTGAAAAAGCTTGCAACACGTATCTTTTGACTTCATTTTGCGCTGGAAGATCGCCCGTACTGCAAGATCCATTCTAAGCTGTATTATAGAACTCTTCTATGGTGATACGGTAAATCTTCAAGCATGCTTTAGAAAGAGTTCAGCTTCTTCTCAGAACATTAAAGATTTGAGCTTAAAAATTCAAGATCTCATTCCGTTCTACTTGTTTTCCGAGAATGGGTCCCATACAAGAGAATGCACACCACACCGGCGACTGAATACAACGCAATGCACTTTAATTCATAAACTCGCGGCCGTCCTTCAACCGAGCTAACGAAAGGTACCGATATAAGGAAAACTATTTTCCGGACTTAGAGAGTGTAACTTTCTCTTTCAGCTCATGTCATCCTCTTTCATGTTTAGCAAATACGACTAAACATTCCGACCTCGTTTCCTCAGAGACTAAGCGCCGAGTTAAACCGATCTCAGTCGAACGTGATTCAGGAGATTGAAAACGTTTCCAGCTTGAAGAGATGGGTCACGCGGAAGGCTTTTACCCATATGTGCTAGTGTTTCTCTCGCTGTGCTTAGTCTCTGACAAAAATAAGTGTCTACTCATCTTATTACCTGACAAACCCGTCAGCGCCTGGAGGTTTTGAATGATGCCACGCATTTTTCTGAAGCAGAAGGAACGCTTTTTTGCCATACCAATCAACTTCTTTACTGGGTGGAATGAAAACGAGGTAGGCTCGATTAGTAAGAGGCCAAGAAAGCTTGAGTACGGTATACAATAAGCTTCCACCTCCTTCCTGTTCGATATAGTTTTCAATGAGTTCGTTAACCGGGAAAGCTGCATTCCATTCTCTTTGGTACTTCACATTGGCAGGGGCAAGGATTTCTACCACTTTCTCTGCTGGCACTGGAATTTCCATCGTGAAGAGGGCTTTTATCGGCACTTTCATATCTGGGAATGTTTTGAACCAGAACGTAGAGACTCCTGGGGTGTGGAGACCTTCACTCCATCCACCTTCAAGAAAAAAAAAACGTTTAGTGTAAAAACGATTGGCCTTCATTCTTACCATTATGTTTTAAAGAAAGGATTTAGCAAACTATGGATTTTTATTGAAGGTAAGGAAAGTCAAGTTTTTAGCTCAAAGCGTTTCCTTTTTTAGCTTTTTTGAATCGTGATTGCGTGAATACAAGCTGCAGACTGCAAAAGATAGCTAAAGATCTTGACGTCACAACGTACACACGCACACACCTCTCTGCCAATCAGAGCACTGTCAGAGTGATTTGGGTATCCCCGTGTCTTAGGTATGACTCAGGTAACCCCATTCCCAAAATCGGTATCCATCTCTTGCGCACGCATTATCCCTCCTTGGATGAGGAGAGCGGAAGACAATCAGTGAATAGCAATTTTAATTTTCGCGCGTTTTGATTGGCTCCCGTAACTCGTATGTAGTATCCTTTTAAAACGGGAGTCAATATGGTGTCCTGTTTCGCGACCGGAGGACGACGACATTTTTACAGCTTATTACAGCGAGGAATGTAACCTTTGTGATACACGTATCAAGGAAAAAGAGTGGAAAACGTCAGTACCGAGTCGGTTTCCTGTATTTTATACGCAGAGTTCTTGCTTTACGTTGTTTCCTCTCCAGTTAGTGTTAACTTTATCCCCTAAGTGCTATTTTAAGTTTTATTTTGTTCCAATTTGATTCATCATTTCATAGTCATGAATAATACGTTTGATTTACGCGTCTAACATTTTTTAAAATCTTGGAAATGTAATTGAAGATGTCCATGTAAGATAAGTGGAAAGGATCTCGAAACTTTAAATTACTGATTTCGTTTATTTTCCATCTTTCAATTGTCCGACTTCAGTTTTTATTTCAAGAATTACTTGGGAATCATCTTAGGGGCAGCACGGAAAAAACAGGAAACACCTCGGTGTGAGGGTTATTTGCGGGTCGATTCAGGGATGTAGATCATTTCCGGGCCTCTACTCTACAGAAATCTGCTTCGAAATTCTTCTGCTATTTTTATGAATACTGTTCTCCACTTTTGTTTTCAACGTGCTTCTTGTTTCCCGGCGAAGAATCGTTCTGTATTTTTCTTGCCTTTACTTAACAAAAACTTACAATCGACATGCAGGATATAGCGTGCAAGAAGCAAATCAAAGGCACCTTTCTCACTTGGTGCTCGGGAACGGTGCTCTTCACTTCAGTCAGTCAAGTACCTACTCTAGAACTTAGGCATAAAAGTGGACACCGGGTCCCTGTGTGCACACCGTTTTTGTTAGTTCTGGGGAAGTCCTACACTGCTTTGTACACGCTACTAAGCTCACGTTTCAAAATGGCCTTAAACAGGGTGTAATGGAGTAGCTGGAGTACTCAAAGGCCGGACTCAAGGTGCGAACACTACACTTTTTTTGCCTATAGCCTGCGTAGCTGGCGGTATTGTGTGGGTGCGAGATTAAAGTTTTGGCGGCGGAGCCGTGTTCCAAAGAAGGAAGTAAGGACGAGGCGGTTGAAATTCTCGCGGTTTCGCCGCTCGTGACGGCTCCGCCGTCAAATCTCACTCGACTATATTACAACAGCTCCGCCGCCAAATCTCACTCGAGTACTACACAATACCGCCAGCTACGCAGGCTATTTTTTGCCGTTACTCAGGCACTGGTTCCCGCACAAGTGTGGACTGCCCTAAAGAAAGCCGAATCAATTTTGCTTTGCCTTCTTTCAAACTCTTTGTTCGACAGATTTTCCTTATTTTGTGTTCTATCACTTTCGCTTACCTTTCTCAAGGTCTTCCTTAAACCATTGGCTCTTTGCAGCTCTTCCTCGTATGAGATCTCTCTGAAGTCTTCTTTCTCCATTCCCACCTCTCAAGAACAGTATCTGTTGCGGCAAACAAAGCAAACGAATGCCGTTTTTATGCTGCTAGAGACGTTAAACTCGTCTTAGGACGACTTTGACGTCTAGTATAAGAAGGTTAGTCTGCTACACAGCCGTTTTTAGAGTCGTCACGCAACGGAGGAGGGGAGGAGGAGCGTTGCGTGACGACACTAAAAACGGCTGTGTAGCAGACTAAAGAACGGTAAGTAAGACAGACGCATTTAACTTATGACGACTTAAACGCCTTCTTTTAATTTAAATTAAATTCTTTAATTTAACAGACCACTTTAACGTTCCAGACGCTAAATGCGTCTAGTATAAAAGCGGGACGCCATCAACTGGGACGCATTTAGGCCCAACTCGTCCAGAGGCCGGTAGAGCAAGAGTTGTATATTTTTTTACAGAAAAACTCTGGTTTTTTTTTCATAATGCTATCGTTTACTTTTATGCTTGCCGTTTTGGGACCAGTCCACTTAAATGTCTCAACTTTAAATACGTCTGGACGACTAGCAAAAAAAACCGGGCCAGTACTAAAGCAAACTAAAAAGACACGCTTGTGAGAACTCATGCGAAAAATGCTGCATTAAGGTGGCCTCGATAAAGTTTTTCAGGGTCAATACCTCCCAAGTTTAAGCATAAACTACGACGCCATAA
>NC_133207.1:23516817-23719317 GCF_958299795.1 Porites lutea
TTATTTGGAATCAGATAATACAGTAATAATTCTAGTATATTCCGACCAAATGACCTCCGAAGCCCGAACCCAAACATAGTGCGCTTGGGCCGCCTGTGGATCAACATGTTGATGCTTTGATTTGTTTTGATAAATACAAGTGCGCCTTCTCATTGGTTGAAAAGTGTCGCGTGACCAGTTGGCCCTGTCCTTAAATTTAGGGACGGACCATTAGAAAAGTTATGGGTGCCGCGGGGGTGGGGGGGGGGGGGGGGAATTTTCGAGCCGCGGGAATGTTTTTTCGTTATCAAATTCCTAGCCTGCGAGGCGCAGACGCATTTCCGGTCGTCGCTTCCCTCCCTCCGAAAAATAGGAGAGAAGCGACGACCGGAAATGAGTCTGCGCTTCGCAGGCTATCAAATTCCTTGTATGAATTTTTTTTAGGCCTAGTATTAATATTTTTTAGGACTATTTGGTGTGCACAAATTTTTTTCATTTAATTTTCCCTTCCGCAAATATATTTTTTTGTACTTCGCCCGCTCCCCCCCCCCCCCCCCCCCCGCGATAAGTTTTCTAATGGTCCGTCCCTTAGGGATATTCCGGACTAATAACTATAACCTACGAGTAGTCTCCCATTTTTCCTCAGGGATAGTAGAGCGAGCGAAGCGAGCTAGCTCCTTACGCCCGGGAAGGCAGTCAGTGGGACAACTACGTTGGTATTACGTCACAAGACTGACTAGCCTCCCACGCAGACGTTCTTAGGGGTTCGTCACGCGATCCTAACGTCTGCGTGATAGGCTAAAGACTGACAAGACGCTACACAGATTTTATATCTCAGTTTTTTGGTAGAATATTTAGAGTTTTCATTTTTTTTCCCCAGGTAAATGAGGTAACCCGCCTGTCCATATAATCTCTCATTTTAATATGATCACGTTTACATGATAGGTGGAGTGGCCCGCCACATGTTACCTCACCTACCCAGGGTTCCCCACCTTCATGTAAAGGCCTAAGTTTTATTCAGCTGACGTCAGGCAGACGTGTTGGTTGTCAAGAAAAAACGCAATTTCCTCCTCTGGAAACTAAACTGTTTATTCATGCAAATACTGCTACAAAATTTGTTTGTCCACCAGCCAGGCTGTCCTGTCATGTGGTTGAATAAGAGTAATAAAATTGAGTGAGCCATATAAGTGTTAAGCTCCAGGGCAGTGGAGTGGTGTGGGGCTCACCCTGAAAAATTTGATAATTTCAATGAAGTGACGCCGCACCTCTACGCAAAAAATGCCTGTCAAGGTAACCCTTAAGAGTAAAAGTTAATGTGACAATCAAGAAACTAGCCTTCCACGCAGGTGTTTTTAGGGGAGTTCGTATTTCAGCGGAAGGCTATCAAGAAACAGGGTGGTGAGTAATGTCGCAATTCCTCCAGCCTTTCTTTTCAACCAGGGGCTTCACATTATCAGCTGCATTGATCTCCTGGAGAAAAAAATTAGGAGTCTAAAGCTGAATCATAATTTCAGAACTTTAAGGATTATAAAAAAACCGAATTTGACTAAATTTTTTTGTTCACTATTTTCAAAATAAAGTGGGGGATTACTTAAATGTTTGTGGACAACAGGAGCAAAGTATAGAGCTTGAAACAAAGTAGGCAAAGGACCCAGGGGGGTACTCTGGACTTCAAGTGGTGGGGATGATCGAATGGGGGCAAAGTTCCAATCCCCCAAAAATCCCTGGACCATAAACTAACCCCCCAAAAATCCCATGCTGAATTGTTTCTACTTTTTATGCAGAACTACTACTCAGCTGGGATAAGTGGGCACTACCACTAGCCTGTGTACAGACATCCCCCCTCCCTCAGAACTCCCTCACGGAGGGAGGGGGGATGTCTATACACAGGCTACACTATCACCGAATCTTCAGATTGTTTGAAGAATGTACTTTACAGTAGAAACTATGAAGTTAGGAGGAGATTGGGAATGGGTAACTAACTTTGTTCTAAAACATAATGGAATTATTTTATATTTTACTCATCCTGGTTACTCGTGGGAATTTCTAAACAGCAATTTTAGTAATTATAACTGCTTTTTTGCCTAGCAAACTATTTTGTTTTCCATCCTTTTTTCTTTGTTCCTTGTTTTGATAAAGAAAAAAAAAATAAATACGTGCAATATGCTACATTGCATGATGTCACAGCATGTTAAGTGCACTGAAAATAACAAAATCGCCATATTCTTGTGAGTTCTAAAATAGGCATGATTACGCCAATCATAAATAAAAAAGCAACAAGGGTTTTACATCCCAGTGCGAAGAAATGAGTTGAATAATTAGTTTTCTTTAGGATGTATGGCCACTTTCATGATTCAGACAATCGGAGACAAAATTGTTGAGACATTGTACTCAAATAGAGTAACTACAGAGTTCAAAAGAATCCACACCTCGCCCCCAATCTTCACTCAAAGTTGGGGTGTTTGTAGTTTTCTATAGGTAGCTCGAACAGCGGCACAAGATTGCATGGAGGGGATGGGGGAGGAAAAGCTTTATTTTCCCCTCTGGAAGGCAGTAAAGTGTCAGAAAGCCCCTTTTGGGCAAAGTGTCTTAACTAATATTGTTGCTGATTGTAAGTCTTCATTGTGGAGTTTATCCCACGATTACATCTACCCTAGATGAAACTTTTTTACACCCTGACACTGAAAAGAATCCATGCCCAGCGGGAAAATATTCCATCTGATCCGCAATCTCCGAGACTAAAGATTCTCTAACATGAAATCCTTTCATGATTAAGTCTCTTCTTATGCACTGTTTAACATGTGTTCTCTCTAATGGTAGAAATGGAACTAAATGATCAATAACGTCTGATTTTAAAAGATCAGCAAACCATGCATCAGGAGTTTGTTTGATCATGCCTTGAAAGATAAGTTCCATTTCTTTTAGCATCAAAGATTGCCTTAGTTTCCCATCAAGTGCATGCTTCAAGACATGCTGATTTACAGCATGACCGCCAGAATTGGACAGGAATATAAACACCATGTTTTGATAACCTGCTGCGACTTCCCTACCACGGAAACCTAAGATGATATCTTTGATGGTACTCATCATGCCAAGATGAATTTTATCCATTTCGTCAAAGATAAACAAGCCACCTTTACTGCACTGAGATATGTTGCCTTGAATCCAACTGCGCAACTGTTCATTGTACTTGTCAATCTCAGAATCATGCGGGAAATGAACAGGAACAATAAACTTGTGAACGAATGAGCTGTGGGTCTTGTGCTTGAAGAAATGCTCTGTGATTATGCTGGTAACAAAGTTTTTTCCAACTCCAGTCCATCCATGGAAGGAGAGTACTAGGGGCTTTCTTGCATTGTGTTTGGCAAAGTGATTCTTCAGTGCTGAGGTCACCACCTTCTGGGCAATGTGTTGACCGTATACTTCAGCCTTGAGAGCTAGGCCAATCCCCGAAATATTCTTGCTAAATTCACTATCTAGGCAAAAGCCATGAGGATTTTTGTGCAAGTAAATTGATAACAACAATACGAATAACGCAAAAAGTACGCCCATTTTCATGTATCTCTTATAATAATTACTCTTGAGCGAAACTTCCTCACCAGCTTGAATAACCTGTTGTGATTTTTCCCCAGTTACTTCAACACTTTTTTGTCCTGCTGAATCGCTGTCTTCTTCATCATCACTGAATGATAGCACAGATCTTTTCCTTGAAACATGTTTCTTCAATGAAAAATGAACCTGATCTTGCTTCTTTGAGTCACTGTCCTCATCATCACTAAAAGTTAACACAGATTTTTTGTTTGAAACTCTCCTCTTGAAAGGTGAATGATTCTGGCTGGCTGCTGTTAGTGCCATGATACTCTCATCTTTCTGACACCTATCTTTGTAAGTTGCCTTGTCGCTATAATTTGTTATTCTGCCAGTTGAAGTCGCTTCGCCTGAAGTCAAGTCAATGACTTCAATGACTTTTGGTGTGAAATTTCTATCTGTTCCATCACTTGACATTTTCTGTGGGTCAAGCTCATCATGCCAGCCCTGATGACCGGTATCGCACCGTTGGTCAAAGTTGGGTTGATCATCAGGGCAGCTAAACAATCTCACTTTCCCAGCTGATGCTGGAGTCGAAAAAGTATTTGCTGGTGAGTTACGGTGCACAGTGCTGACAAAGTTCAAATCTCGGTTCTCACCGATTTGACCAGTTTTTCCAGGAACACCATGTCTGTCAGACAGACCCATAAATCTGTCATTGGTACAACTGAAAATGGGGCAAGACATATGCCTTGATAAAGGACTGCGGAAATTACTCTTCTTGGGGCTTTTATTTGCTTCTTTTGCTTCTCGAATATGTCTTGCCATAACGTTTTTAGACAGATCAACGTCTTTAAGACCAAGAGCACGAGGGCGCTTCCCAATCACGAGGGAAGTTGATACGCGAAGGCTAGTAGCTTCGCATTGTGCCATCAAAGTGCCTTCCTGAGTCAAACTGTTTCCTCTAGGATGCAAAACCAAGCTTTTAGACGACGATGAACTTAAATAGGAAGAGTTTTCAGGCCACGGAACAAGAGGAGATGACTCAAGAGAACTCAATCCTGAGCTTGAATCACTATAAATGGTGATTGCTTTTGACTCCTGGTTTCCTTCGTCAGAATCAAAGCTCGGTTCGAGGTCACTTTCTTGGCTTCTTGGGCTCCACTGTTCTTCTCTTTTTTCCCGATACCATGACGAATTTGGGGAAGAAAAGCTTGTAAAAAAACTCGAATGATTAGACATGATCACTCATTGATTTTTAACGTTGACAAAGATACGTTCCCGCAGGAAATGAGGAGAGGGACTAGGGCGGGTAGTTTTCTAGAATTGTGATTGGTGGATTGGTGGAGATTGGTTGGTTGATTGGTTGGTTGTAATGTTATCTTGAACCCAGCAACTCTTCATAACAATATTATGCTGTGTGTGTAGAGTGTTGGGAAATAACATCATCATCATTCTGATAATTTAAAGATCAGAAATATAAGACAAAATACTGTAATAATAAAAAGAAAAATAAAAGTCAGAAATAACTGCCAAGGTTAAGTTTAGGGTAGACCATAGAAGTAGAAGGTTGATGTGGGGCAGAGAAAAGTAGTAAAAGAAAGTGTGTCACCCATAACAATAAGTTAATGACTTGGAATTATTAGAGTGGTTGTTCTTTCTGTCTCTGTCTGGGCCATCTTGGGTGATGGGGAAATTCGTGAAATTGAAAGATGAGTTCCTGTAGGATAATTTACAGTCATCTCTCTCCAAGACGGACACCTTTGAGACCGGAACTAAGTGTCCATCTTAGAGAGATGTCCATCTTATAAAGAGTCAAATAAAGGGAATAAGAAAAGGCACGGACCAACTCTAGGTGTCCCTTTTACAGAGGTGTCCGTCTTATAGAGGTGTCCGTTAAGAGAGAGGGGACTTTATTGACAAAAAAATTATGGTCTTTTTATTCTGGAGACATGAAGACATGTCCACTAGAATCATCCAATTTGCTTGGCATGAACAAGACTTACGAACACTTTAATACCCACCAATAGTTATTTCTCATTTGTCATGTTTGTGTGTATCTGGATCATAATTTTTGTCCAAAGTAGTATTTACTGGTTGGTTATGTTGTACATAGTTTTCATGGTAAATATATATGATAGTATAGTTATATTTTCAAAACAGAAAGGTCCTGATTTTGGACTTTTTTACTATCATACAAATTTTTGGGTGTTTCTTTCTTTTAGTTTTTTCTTTGTGTTGTTGTTCGCTTTTGTGGTGTGGGTATGATTATTCAGTTTTTTTCAATCTTTTGCATTTACATCACTTTGTGGGGATTTGTACCCTTCTGCAACACCAAGAAACTGCCATTTTTATAGAAAATATCATTTTCCTGTTATACAGACTCAGAGCAAAAAGTTTTGTGGAACGTCTCAATCGTGTCTTCCCCAAATGCATCATTTAGCTTGTCTACCATGTAACTGCATGAGTGAAAAACCAACACCTCTTAGTAATCGCAATTTAATCTGGAATACACTGACACATTAAACTGAGTTTTTAAGAACTCCTAAGTGCTTCATGGGAGAACAATTTACAATTTTTTTACTGTTCAGGCTCCTGCACAGGTTTAGTTCTGGTCGTCCCAGTTAATGATCCTGTTGGTGAATGCTAGCTAGAGGCTTGGAACCAAACAGGGGCACCCAACGTCAATTTTCCGAAAATATCTGTCCGGAAGACGATTTGAGATCTAGAATTTTCAGAACATTTGTTGTAAATTTCTTGTTGCCTGCCTCTCCTAGGATTTTCGAACAGCTAAAAAATGGTATAATTGCCCATTTTAACAGACTTTTAACCTAAAAAGGTCACCTAGAATTTTCGGAAGCCTTTTTTCTGGCTGAAATTTTTGAAAAAGTAAGTTTTGATCCCTATAATTTTCGGATCACTAGACTTTCAGCTAGGAAATCCGAACAGATGAAAATTTTTTAGGGGTTAAAATTATGCCTGTATCTGCCGTTTAAATACTAAAATACGTTTAACAATGCTATGTTTAAGTGGTTTTGAACTATATTGTCGTTGGGTGCCCCTGAACCAAATAATAGTTTCTGTCTTGATCTGTTAGCTTGGGACTCACATACTGTAAATATCAACAACAGTCCTTGAAAGTTTGTAAATGTACCCGGTTTATGTGTTTATGGATTCCACGCACATGTAAAAGATATAAACAATTTATTATAGTCTTAAACAGTTTCCAGAGAGGAAAAGTTTGTTAATGTACAGTGTAGAATAATATCATTGCTGTGTTGACAGCTATAATATTATTGCTGAACTTGTCTACGAACATGAACAGAAATGTGATTAGACATGGAGAAATGGATGAAACTGAAGGCAGAAGAATGACTATGACCACAACGTTTTTCAAAGTTCTAGTAGTGGGATGAGATCTCTTATTACATGCTTGGGATCAACGTGATCTTCACTAAAATCCCTGCAAAGGCGGTCAACAATTAAAGATTTCAACCCCAACTTTACGGCTGGTTTGTAATCAAGTTGGACATTGTCGCCCACATGGAGAGTTTCTCCGGGCTTTACACCAAAGTGAGACAGTACTAACTCAAATATACCGGGGGATGGCTTGCATATTCCAACATCAAACGAACAAGCGATGAAATCAAAGTAATTTTTCAAGTCAAGTTTCTCTAGTATGACATCGAGGCGTTCGTCAAAGTTTGAAATGACGGCAAGACGATAGTTTCTATTCTTAAGATGTTCCAAAACATCGAATGTTTCGGGATAAACCTCCCAGAGTGAAGCAGTGGAGAATTCTCGGTACAATGTCGAGGAAATTCCGGCGAGAATCTTTTCATCGTTGAATCCAGCGGATCGAAAGGTTTGTTTGACCACTCTAGACCACCATTTTTCTGCAGTCTTTTCAGTTTTTGCACCGAAGTTTGGCACTGTTTTGTAAAATTGTCGGAAAGAATGCGTGAAGGATTCGTTCAGAGCTGTATCCTGTACTGTGACCCCAAACCGAGAGGCCACGTTACTGTACACTTCTCCTGGTGATCCTCGAACACGAAATAGTGTGTTACAAGCATCAAACGTTATTAACCGCATCATAAGGGGAATAAAGAACCATCAAAGTATAGACATGTTCGACGTCAGACGATCAACCGCGACGCCATGTTTTGTTCAGTTGTGAAAGCCTGGACTCGAAATGTCACTTGTGTCGTCATCGGTTGTTATCGTCGCATTAAAAAGTGTCGTCATGGTAACGATGAGTGTACCTCATGGCCACTGTAATTTTGATGCTATTATTCCAAAATTTTGTTCTGAATTTCCAAATCCATTTGCAATTTTAGCTTTTATTTCGTTTTTTTGTTACGTTTTTAATTTGTTTTTCATGAATATTTTCTGGTCTTAAATTCTCCAATTAGGTTTTCTTGAATTCGTGTCGACCTTCCATGTGTTGCCTCAACGCCCGGTCTTCTCCTGCATTTCTGTTGATATGTTGTTAGCTTCTTGTATTTAGTCTTTTTCATTCCGTAAAAATCTTGCCTTTGAATTTTTGAATGAATCTTTGAATTTTCGCATTTTGCACTCTGTAATTTTGTTGCCTCGATTTCATGTTCCCTCTTTTTTATATATTCCGTCTTTTGCCCCATGGGGTGAGAATTTTTGGTACAAACCTACATCGATTCGAGAATATTTGGTCTGTGATGTCAGCGCCATCTTCCCCATAGACTCTGGAAGAAAGGGACATCCCAAAATTTTTCCTTGGAGGGAAATTGTGCGCTTTTTGTGGGCTGCATCTTATCGCTAAATGAAGTTGCTTTATCTATGTTATCTCAGATTTGTTCTGTCGAATGTCCATACTCTATTTTTGTCTTTTTTTTTTTAAAAAAAAGTTGCCTTGATTGAAAGTCTGGTGCAGTCATGGCTCAATGGCGGGAAAAGGTCACATGAAGATGTTGAAAAAGGTTTATCACTGGATTACAAGCTTCTTTATTCCAACACTTTTGTGAAATGTTACATACATAGAGAGATTCCAAAGTGAGGAAGACAGGCTATCAAAAGTTTCACAATAGTTAACTATGAAAAACGAATGAACTGTGAAAGATATAGAACTGATATCATAACCTCCAATATTATTGTGCATTAAAAAGCACTCACCCCTGGACAATATTACTCACAAATGACATAAAAGTTTACTCTGCATCTGAACTTTTTTGACTGCAAAACTTTCAGATGGATCCTTGACTCATAGAAGAACAATGATAAAGAATTCAGCTTCAAAAGAGATTGCAACGCCTTTGCTGATAATTCATAAAACATTTGCCACATTGTTAGTTCTGTGAATTTTTTTTCTACTGAGAGGGAATGAGGAAGTGGCATGCTGCTTCCCACATGAATAATTTACAAATATATTATGAACTGTGCCACTGACTAGCTGTCTTCATACTGATCTTTGTTTTTCAGCAAGTAGGTAGCAAGGTACTCAATGGGATTTGGTGGCCTGAAAAACAAATGTAAAAGTGAAATCCTTGTTAGGTACTTGATGAGACAAAATAATTTAAAAGTCAAACCAAAATCTAAATTATCCATTGTAGAATTAACAAAGCTTTGTTCTTGCACTTCTACAATTACTTTACAGAATTTGACTATTAAAAAAATCATATCCAAAGATGTACTGAGCCGCGCCTTAAATAAAAATGTACTGGAAATTTTAAATATTCATTAGTATAATATTTCAGTGTCATGGGGAACTAAGTTAAGGGAGTAAACCGCAACTGCCAGGACAATAGGCATGCTGAATAATGAGCGTATGCGATGTCAACCGCCACCAGGGGAGGTAGGAGGGAAGAAACTTTGAAGTCACTTCCACTAAACTCCATTGCACTGGCCAAGAGGTGGGCAAAAACTGAGCAATTCTAAGCAAGGGCCTCAATGCATAATGCCAATAGGGAGCAGACTCAACACAACGGAATTTACTGGAGTTTCTTATTTCCTACGTCACAGTCCAAATTTTGTCAGCAATGAGAATAGCAGACATTTATTTTGGTGTTATTTTATGTGTGGATACTTGTTTGTTAAATTCAAGTGACATATGCACGTGCAGTAGTCAGTGTCTTGTGGTTGCTTAACATGCGTTTATTTCACACCAGTTTGAATTCATGAATGCGCACAGCCAAAACAGGAGTTTTTTTTCTTATTTTTTTTCTTATTTTTGTTCTTATTTTTCTTGTTTTTTGATCCACTTATTATTTGCCTTGAAACAAATTATGTTATTTCTTTTCCTTACAGCACAAGTACGAACAAAGCCTAATTGTCTGTATTAAACTTCTACATGTTCATAGCCAATTTTCATTTGAAAATGGTTTCATTTTGTCCTGGTTCTGCGCTTCCTGTCCTCTCCCAAAGGATGTAAGTTAGGTTTGGTACAAGTTTTCTTTAAGACAACTTTCCATTAGTAAGAAATGGCTGGCTAGACTAGTGAGTCAGAAAGAAAATTCTACCATTATAAAAAAAATAATCATTAATATTGGGACTGCTCAGCCAGGTCAGTCTATTCCTATTTAGTAAAATGCAACTAGTGGTCTGTTATCAACGCTGCACCCTGATTGGTTGAGCTACTACTAGGCTATACATTATAGCCCACTACCAGCAAAAAGCGTCAGCTTTGAAAACCAAAACAATGGCGGCTGAATTGTGTTTTTTGCTAGCTAAAGTTGTTTTGTCTTGATATTTTTGACCAACTTGTTAGATTTTACTAAAACAATATTATTCCTCTCCCCCTCATGGCTTCTGAGTCAATAGCCCATTCGGTCTTTAGCCTATTGACTCAGAGCCCATTCGGGCTCAAGGAATAATTGTTAAATAGTTTGCACACATCACTGACAGGGTTCTAATGTAGGTAATGTTCAATGTTTGGACAGAGGGGGTGGGGGGGAGGGAAGGGCATAGGTGGAGCATTTGAATTTTTTTTTTTTTACAATTTTTTGGTTGAATTCCCAACCCTTAAGAGAGAAATAAAATATCCCTTTCTGGGAATACCAAAACTGCTGTATAAGTCAACATTTGTGGTCAAAATCCCCAGAGAGGGGACAAAGGAAGAGTTACCACACCTATGCCCGTACCCCCTCTCCGTCTAAACATTGATACCTGCATTTAATAGTAAAAACACCTGCATAAGAGCCTGGCATGTCATTTTCGAAGTAACCAGTTTGGAAAGCCACTTTTGACAAAAGTCAAAAGATAGTTTACCTGTCCTTGGACAAGGAGGAGAGGCCTTGAAGTAGAATGGGTACCACTGTCTGGTCCAGATATGCTCTTGTTGGCAAAGACTGCAGCTCTACTTTTGGTTTGGTTGGCTTTTCAGCTGCTTCCTTCTCTTTTTCCACCATTTTCTTTGGGTGAATGTAAAAAGAAATAATAGTATTAATTTTGGAACTAAGGTGACCAGAACTGTCACTACGTTTGAGGAGAAGACAAGGAAGTGGAATGAGTAGCCAGTGGCTTTGGCATTTCCTTGTATCATCCACAGATTGCTTCTACCAGTTGTGAAGCCATGTCTCACATTTCTAATAGTCAGGCAAAATGTCTGGCCTGCAGCCCTTAACAAAAGCATTTACAAAAGGCTTGCAATCCAGAGGTCATCCCAGCTTCAGTATTGTAAGACCCTAGAAATATTACTTCTCTTCCTGGATGAAATGCAAAAGTCATTTGCAGGACTATAGCTAGCCTGCAAGGCAAAGGCTGGTTAGTTTTTTGGGTTATATATTGTTTCTCCCCTTGCATGTGCCTGCCCTCGATATTTCTCCTTTTTGCCCTAAAAAAACACCACGGCGCCTGCTATCCAGGCTAGACTATGGCTAACTTATCACCAGTAAACTATTATCCTCTGTGCACCTTCATGGATCAGCTGCAGGAGACAAGCATACTACCTTGAAGAAGGAGCCAGCTCCTTCAAATTTTCCTTGAGCACATCTCCTATGCACTTCACTCATTAACCCATTCACCCATGAACACCTCCTTGTACCACTTGTAATGTCATTCATTTTGACAGCTGTAGACAACTTTGACATCTAACTGGTACAGCAGGATGACCCCTTTCAAACCATAACCAAGAATGATTCAGTCAAACAGGCCGGAGAAAAACACACACAAAAAAAAACATGTACAGTTGAAAACTGGCTTTGTGGATTTCACTATTCTTTGCAAGGATTTACTTTTTCTACAAGGCAACGTTGTATATAAGAGCCGGAAGCTGGCGAACTTCACTGGCTTCTATGCAAGGTTTCACCAGCTACTTTCATTTCTTCAAGAGCCATGAAATGACCAGGAAATGATGTTTATAGTTTAAACTTTCCAATAAAAGTACACATTTGCAGTGCCTATCTTTTCTGGGACTGTTCAGCTAGGGACCATAATGGTCTTGTCTCAGAATATAGGACAAGTCAACAACTCAACATGCTTTTAATCTGCCTTACGCACCACATACATATTTTGTCCTCCTGTTCTACTTCATCCCATAATAATCTTGCAATATGTAGAACGACTTCCGGTCCACTACAGGGACTAATAGCTGACCAGTGTCTCCCCAGTAATGGTTCCAGAAACAAGTGCTAGACAAATTATTGGCTACAGTTCTGTTCTTGTTTTTAAAGTTGCAAATAGGATGACATTATGAAACTAGCTTAGAATGTATAGGAAACTTCACTGTTTACAAACAGTGTTTTGGTTACTCAAATTCGTCATGAGTGAAACAAAAGAACCTTTTGTTTCAAGAACTAATGCCCTTCTGTTGGCATATTAATATCGATAGGTGACGTCAGCGTGAGTATTGTCAACTCTCTCTTAGTCGGACATCTTTGGGACCTGCACTAAGTGTCCGTCCAAGAGTGGTGTCAAATAATAGGAGTAAGGAAAGGAAGGGACAGACTCTAGGTGTCCATCTCATAGAGGTGTCCATTAAAAGAGAATACACTGTATCACTGTTTGCAATCCAGCAGTTTAGTTTGCATGTGATGCGCATGCATTTAATGCAAAAGATCTTGTCAAATTCTGCCAAGATATGCAGAATGGGTCATGAGCCACACAAGCTCTTCTCTGCTGTGATGCAAAATTCATTAACAACAACCAAACCTCAGACCTTCCCAGCACAATCGTTAACCACTAGTTACCTGCACATTTTCTGTCAATCCAATTTCAGCATGAGGAGATGTTTCCTGCGGAGCCTGTAATTAACATAAAAAGATTAATGAATTGAAAGGATGCCTTAGGATTGTCAGGTGACTGCGATTTTCAAATTAGAGGTAAAGTATGTGTGCAAGGCGAACTTGTTATGAACCAAGGGGAACACTAGACAGGAGTCGTTTAAAGCCTCTTCCCTTAAAAATGGACCTACAAGGAGACTGAATAAGTAAGCTGCAACAGTCCTCTAAATGTCTTACACCAAAAATCCCTTATTTCAGAATTGTAAATAAAGTAAAAAATAAAAAAGGTAATAAGTTTTTCGCTACGTTTTTTGAAAAAGACTCAAAATCTGGCTTCTATATAGTACTTGTGCTACAGGCACAAAGTCTTAAACATGAAATTAAAGTAAAGATTAATTGACAGGCCTTTGCATGCAGACTTTCTAACCTCGGCGGGTTGGCTTTGGCTATTTTCCTCTGGAGGAAGCAATGAAACCTGCTCTTGAGGAGCTGGCAAAAAAGTAATAGTTTATAATAATTAGTCTATTACAACAAAGGATCGATACATAACATAAATTAAATATAGTGAAAAATAGGTCAAACCTTCAGTTGAGCTGCCGTCCGCCATGTTTTTCTCTTGTAACCAAGAAGATTCTCGCGAAGCATTCTGGGATACTATTGATCAATAATTTCCTTGGGAGAGTAGGGAAAGGCGACCTGTTCAACCTGTTTGTCGCATTTTACATTTTCTGACATTTTCTATAATTTTCAAGGTTTGTATGACGTTATTTTTTATCTGGAAAGAGTAAAAAACGTAGTTACTATCGGATGTCAGGGACTGGTTGGTGTAGGAACAACAAATGTGATCGATACCCCTCCTCGAGGATTTGTATCCAACTTCGGGGATTTTTGCGATGGATGGTTTTTCTTTTAATAACAGTGTTATTATACTGTATTATATAATTTCAATTGCTTACTTTTGAAAGATTACAAAACTTTCAATAGTATATTTCCTGGAACAACTTAACTGACCTATATAGGGTAAGGAGAGGGGTCTTTGTCACCCAGTTCAATCACGTGACGCAGAGGTTCAACAAGCGGAGCTCAAGGTGCCAACCATGATGGTGAGTTGATTAGCGACAGAACAGCTGAAAATTGCGGAATTTTTAATCAGTTCACGAAAAATAACGTTTTTGTTTGTTTAATACTCTTTTCAGGACGCGACGGACACCGCAGACATGTTGGAAGATGAGAAAGTGAGTAGTTGAATGGGCACTTTTGATCTTCAGTCTGTGCCCTTGTGGGGATGGACGGAGGATAATTTTGTTGTGATTGATCTGACTGTTTGCCTTTCGATTTCAGACGCGTACCCAATCAGTGGATTTAAACACCGATACCTCGCTTATGGTGGATATCTCCGATGCATTAAGCGAAAGGGACAGGGTGAAATTCACTGTTCACACTAAAGTAAGAGCAATAAATCTAATATTACACATGATTCATGATGTAGTTCCCTGTTGCTCATTGGTTAGTTTGTCTGATCGCGATGCTCGCTCATTTGTAGACAACTCTTCGGAGCTTTAAGGAAAGCGAATTTTCCGTAGTCAGGGAACACGAGGAGTTTGTCTGGCTCCACGACCGGTATGTGGAAAATGAGGAATATGCTGGAATCATTGTAAGTAAAATCTTTAACATGGACTAATTATATTAATCAAAGTAAGTTAAGTTTGCATTAAAACAACTAGAGTCATAAACCTTTGTTAATACACTGTATGTAGTCATATACATTTTTGATGGTGTAACCTGACTTTGCCTCAAGAACTTTCTTAAATATCCTGTCTGTAAAGAATAACGATAATTATTATACATTGTACTCACTATCTGTCTCCTCATTGGCTAAGAGCATACAGGAGGGGGACATGGGGGTTTACGGTATTGCGGTATTGGGCTTTTTTTCATGCGGTATTTCGGTAATTTTCATTTTAAAGTGCGGTATTGCGGTATCATCTAGTTCTGCGGTATGCGGTTTTTCATCATTTTGGTTGACGGTATTCGGTGAAATAAGATTGTTCACGGTATAACGGTACCGTTTATTTGCGCTTTCATTTCGATACAATACGCAAAACAAAACACAGTAGGACATAAAGGTCAATAAAAGTTAAAATTCAGAAGTCTTGAGACATAACAGTAAATGATTACACCATTTGTGGGTCATTTTGTGACAGTTAATGGTCGATAATATACAATGTGATTGTTGCTGCATCCAATGATAATGAGTCATCTCAAGTCACCTTACCAGGCTTTTCGATCTGTGTACTTGAGCCGGTGGTAATTCGAGGTCTTACACGTTTTCTCACAATGGCTGAGATCGCTGAGGTTGAAGGCGGCGTGGTTATCATTGACTGTGTGGCAGTTTCTTGGAAGAGGGCGAAGGAGGCTAACATTATCGCAACAAGAATAAGTATAGATGTCGGGTTTCGAGAATTAAAATTTGGTAAGTTTGCCTCTTACCGGCGCGGCGTGTGAGGCAGTCGAGACAGAATTTTCGAGGCGCAGGAATTTTTTTTCGTTATCAAAATCCTTGTATGAATTTTTTTTCATTTAATTTTCCCTTGCGCGAATATTTTTTTTTGTACTTCGCCCCCCCCCCCCCCAATAAGTTTTCTAAGGGTCAGTCACTTATCAAAACTCGCACTAGACGTGCGTGGAAAGGGTTTGGATTGGCTTGTTTTTCGCGCTTTCAAGAGTTATTTTTATTGGAGTTAATTAGCTGTTGGGTCCACCTACCAAAAGGTTGAACAAATGTAGTTTACTTTTCCGTGAAAATTTGCGAAAATTTTGCTAACTACCAAAATATTTAAAAAAAAACATGCACATCTGGTGCATAAATGCCTGAGATAAGTAAACGTACTAGATGGAAGCAACCATAAGTATGCGGAAACGATTATAAATATGATTAAAATATGCGGTATCGGTATTTGGACAATTTTCGACGCGGTATTTCGGTATTTGCCATTTTTTCTTACGGTATTACGGTATTGGGTACCCCCCAATGTCCCCCTCATACAGCTAATTTTGGAAATCAGTGCAACCTACAGATTAGTTAGTTATCTGCTAGCAGATAAATGACTATTCTGTAGGTTATGCGCGCAATGCATGATTTCCAATACCAATATCAATTCAGGTTCCTTGTGACGGTGCGTTTGTCGTTATTTTCTGCAAAACAATGTATAATAAAACAATTATTAGGTATGGTCTTAGTGATATCCTGAATAATCAAGGTCTTGGTGAGTGTTATCAGCCTCAGCTTCAGCTCGGCTGATGACACTTACCACGACCTTGATTATTCAGGATATCACAAAAACCTCATCCAATAATTGCTTATTAGTAATGGTAACAGGAGTGAGTGGAGTCCAATTCGGTCTGTAATCATACAAGTGATTAACAAAATTGAACGACTGCGTAGCGGGAGTCCGATATGTTTAATCACGAGTATGATTACAGACCGAATTGGACGACACCAAGTTCTGTTACCAATTAATCATAACTTTAACAAAATTTGTGATATAATAGGCTATTTTTTAAATCAAAACACAAGAAATTCGAAATTTTGTTTTGCTAGCAGTGAAAAAAAAAGCCATTTGAGCGCGTGAGTGATGGCGCGTACTGTCCAATTACTTAGGCATGACGGGTACTGTCCTATCAAACTGTCCAATTACCGCTGAAATCAGGGCAGTTGATAGCCAATCAGATTTGAGAATTTTATTATAGTTATGATTATTATCATAATCATAACTACAACAAAGTTCTAAAATCTGACTGGCTATCAACTGCCCTGATTTCAGCCTTAATAGGACACTACGCGTCATGTTGCGCGTGCTTAAATGGGTTGTTTTTACTGCTAGCAAAAAAAATCTTACCATTTTTTTTGTTTTGATTTAAAAAAAGAACCTTACGTATCACAAAATTTTGCTAAAGTTATGATTAATAAATATTGGTAACAGGAATGAGTGGAGTCCAATTCGGTCTGAAATCATACGCGGTCGTCCGATTTTGTTAATCACTCGTATGATTACAGACCGAATTGGACTCCACTAAGTCTTGTTACCATTACTTATTTAACAATTAATGAATGAGGCTGAATATTGTATGAAGAATTATGGAGATCAAGGAGGGTGTTATATGGCCTTGATGGATAACGGGGAAATATTTTGAATGAATAATGATAATACGTAATCCTCTCCCTGTAAGGGGCTTTTCAGGATAATGAAACAAATAATATTGGAAAAAACATTATTAAGTCAGAGAATCCCAACTGACTGGAGGCAAAATAGTTGACTATTTACAAGCGTGACCTAGGTCTAAAGTTTACCGAGAACAAATCTAGTTAGCAGTCAGGGCAGGACTTTAATTACTCAGTGCTTCTTGATTGCAAGCACTCTAACCAGTCAGCCATGCTACCTTCCTTAGTCTGGCCTGCGTCATGGATGTAATCTAACCCTGATTAGTAACATCTGCAAAGCAGCTTGGATCTCCTTGTTCTGGGCCCCGAGAAGACTTAGTGAATTACTGGAAATGCATTCAACCTGATTGGCAAATTAACAGGCCAATCATGGCGTGTACTCAAATCCTGGTACACAGGTTCAAGGGGAGCCCAGAATGAGGAATGCAGGGCTGTTTCGCAGATGGACTTAACCTGAAGTTTTGTTCCATCTGTGGCCCAGACTACCCTTAGTAAGGAACGGATAGATAAGATAGATAAGTTCCCTGATAAGTGCAATCTTATGATTAGCTAAGAACCAAGCAGTCGTGAATATTGATAGTTTAAATGTTCTAGACATGTACTTACTTTTTATTTTACTGGATTTGCATATCTACCTCAATGTTTTTTACAAGTCTTGACTTGTTCATTCTGTAGATTCCCCCAGCTCCACCCAGACCAGATTTTGATGTGTCTCGAGAAAAGCTTCAAAAACTTGGAGAAGGTACCTGTACCATTTGTTTTGAGCTTTTATATTTCAAGATGAGCACCATGTTTAGGTAGCTGTTAGTGTTAAATTAGGAAAAGTGACTGATTAACTCAGAATCAGTTTAGTTATTCACCATCAGGGTTGTCAAAAGTAGTCGGCTGCTGGCGAAAATCACCGCCTGCTTGGTTAATATCGGCCGGCTCCTCTGCTTAGAATTTTTTTATGGATGGTGTTTTTTAAATTAAATATCCCTGGACTGGCCACTTACTTTGATAACTCAGCTGTCTACTTCAAACTTTCTGACAACCCTGACCATGTGTTTTGTTTATTTCAGGTGAAAATACCATGACAAAAGAGGAGTTCCAGAAAATGAAGCAAGAACTAGAAGCGTAAGAGTGATATTTTTTATTTGTTATGATTGATGTCATCATGCCTGTTTTAAAACAGTTAGAATATGGCGATTTTGTTATTTTCAGTGCCTGCTTAACATACCTTGACATCTTGCAATGTGGCGTGCCAAGCACAAATTCTTATTCTTTCCTTTATCGAAACAACGAACAAAGTAAAAAGGACAGAAAAACAAAATAGTTTTCTGGGCAACAAAGCAGTTATAATCACTAATATTGCTGTTTGTTAGAAATTACCATGAAGAACCACAAGTAACCATGAGTAACCAGGATGAGTATGATAATACTTAGATTTACCCAGGGCTAAAAGTGAAGCTCTGGTTAATGATACTTATAAACAAAAAGAATTGCATTGTGTAATGTTAAACGGGAACAGCAATGAAAATGGCATCAAGATCAATAGATCTAATTAGCAAAAAAACAAATTTGCACGTGCAGCACGCATTTTTGTCTTTCTTTGCCATTGTTTTGCACGACTACAACGCTGTTTTGTACAACTAAAACATTCCTAGTTACACATTATTTTTATGGAGGAATTGCCTCATGTGCTTACCCAATATTTTGTTTCCTGTGTTCATGTTTGCTTTTATGTTTCACTGGCCCTCATTTACACCTTGCTGGCTGCTCCTTGCTGAATGCTCCCTGCTGGCCGCCAGCATTTCTCATTTTCTCACCACTGCTTTGAATTTTCATGTTCTTCTTCCTATGAAATTTGTCTTCTTTGTTTTCAGTCACTAGCTCTAGCTCTTTCTCTCTTATCCACGTGAGTGTAAACATCATATAATATCTTGCCAGTTCTCTATGAGCTTCATTGTTTGCCAGTGTTTTATTGTATATCTACTTTAAAATTTTAATAAATTTCAATAAAAAGTTTATTATTACTTTTAAGGCCATACATGGCATGTCACCTAGCTACAATATTTTATTGTAGCGTTAGGTCCCCTTCTGCATATTCATTGCGATTGCATTGCTCTATTGTTTTAGGAAGTCCTAAGGAGTGCATGCATGCAACTTTAGGTGCAAGATCGTTTTCTGTTGCTGCCCCTACTGTGTGGAACAGCTTTCCCATGCATATCTGTGATATTGAATCATTGGGCGCTTTTAAGAGACATGTCAAGACATATCTTTTTAGTTAGCTTTTACATTGAATTAAAATATTTTAAATTTTGTTTTTGTTTATTTAGTTTTTTTATTAGAATGTTTACATTTTTTTAAACCTTTTTATTTTTTTTACCTATCATAGATTCATCTTGTAAATTTTAACTAGTATGTAGACAATGTAAAGCGCTTTTGGCGCTGTAGCAAATTTATAAATTATTGTTATTATTATATTATGATCAATAACCATTCTTTCTTTCAGGGAGTATCTTGCTACTTTTAAGAAAACTGTAGCCATGCATGAAGTCTTCTTGACACGCTTAGCTGCTCATCCTACCCTGCGAAAGGACAGTAATTTTAATGTCTTTTTGGAATTTAAAGGAGAGGTATGTACCTTTCATTGTGTAGCATTAAGTACAGGGCAGAAAATTTCTCCGAGAAAAACATAGGTAGCTGCCCAACTCAGTTAAGGCTTCTTTAAACTTTTATTAAACTGCTCTTCTTATAAAATTAGTTACCTTCAACTGACGCTCTAGTCTTGAATTTTATTGTGGTTTATTAGCTCGTTGTAGGTGAACATGCACATAAAATTTACCCCGAATTTGACAAATTGCCTGTGACAAAAACTTTGACAGCATGTGTAGCTTTATTATCATCATGGAGCTTTCTGCCATGAAAAAACATCCTGTAAAATGCAAGGCAAAGTTTAAGGAAATCTGCTGTATTTCATTTTGTTTGAGGTATCTGCTAGAGAAATTGTGCCATTACCAAGCATATTTTGTACACGGACAAATGTTTTTTTTCTCTGTGATGATTTGCTTTTTAAAACATGTGCGAGTAAGTCAGTACTGAAGGCTTTGGAAGAAGATTAGAAGCAAGAGGATCTTTCTGAACAGAGGTTTGATTGACTAAGAGTCAATGAAGTTGGTGAACTTTCTGGGCTGTCATTAAGGTTCTAAAAAGCTGGCCTCAAGTAGGAAAAGTAGCTAATACAGTATTTGGACAAATCCTCAAAAGATAAAAAGATATTTGTTGTGCTCATTTTAAAACTGAACCGTTAGCTTGTAGATTTTACTGAAGTTGCTGGCCACTAATGGCAGCCCTGTTGAAGTATGCATGACTTTTGTGACATGTATGGTCATTATTTTAACTATATCTCTTACTCAAGCTCAATGTACGGGGCAAAAACAAGAAGGAAAAGCTTGGAGGGCTCTTTAAAGGTCTTGCTAAGGGTGTGGATGAAGTCCTAATATCTGGACAAAAGGTAAATCTTGAGTTAACTTATGTATACCCGGGTAATTAAAGATTGTTAACATATTGATGTGATACCGTGCATTTAAAGGCAAAAGGTATGACAATGATCTTATTCTCTATGAGCATGACATTGAGGTTAAATTATTTCCTTTTCCAGAGGTTCAAAATATGAGACAGATTTTTTTAGCTTGCATGTAGTTTTACTGCAGCTTCTTTGTGGTAATTGCGATTTTTCAAAAAGTAATCGAAAGTAACTAAAAAGTATTTTTGCTTTATTTAAAAAAGACAAAGACATCCCAGCAGTATTTTGATATCATTGTTTTGAACTAGTTCTGTGTCTTCACCATAAACATCTATTGGTGACTTATGAGCTCGCGTGGGATGATGCCGTAAGAAATTGCATTATTATTAATTGTCAAAACATCAATAAATTAAGTTGTTTGTATCCAGTTGCTAAACCACAGACTGAACTCAATTCTATAATATATAAAAAGAAAAATGCTCGAGCGATTGTATAATAAAATTATTCGGAAAAAGAGAAAGTTCCTTAACTATTTGCTGGTGGAAAAATTATTTGTAATTATATTTATTATTAAAGATAACCTTTAAATAATTATTTGTCTGTTTATATAGTTAAAGGTTTGACTGTGTATGTTATTAGATCCAAACTTTCAGATTATCAAGAACTTTACTTCTCAAGTTTGTTTAATGTTTTTTAAATTAGCCAATTGTACATTTAGCAAATGATGCAATTATTGCATCATTTGCTTTTGTGTATTAATAATAATTACAGGGTGTAACTATATTACTATTTTTTCAGGACCATGATGAGTTTTTTGAGAATGAGAAGAAGTTTTTAGTTGAATACAACATGAAGTAAGTTTTACCTGAGAGTTGAAGCTATCAAGTTTACTTTTGTTATGTTTTTGTTGTAGTTTTGAATTCCGTTAAAGGGGCTATGTAACAGTATTTGCTATCTTTTTGAAAAGCTAAAATGTGGCTTTGCATCAGTTGGATTACAAAACATAACAGTCCAGTTTTGTTACGTAAGACTATATGTAGGCATTGAAACCGTTTCCTGTCATCTGTTGCTATGAATAGCAAGGATGGATTGTATTGAAATTAATTTTGTGAAAGTTGCCGGGTGCAAAGAAAGTCAGTTTTACAGCCTGCCATTCTGGCAAGCTGTAGCTAGCACGTACTAGCCCACAAGTCATTTCAACTAGCCCCTAGACCCTTTTGATTAGCAGGATTGATTACAATCCTTCTGTAATTTGAATTTCCCCAAAAAGCATTTGCCCGTTGGGCAAGTTAAGAAAAAAATCACTACCCCGATAGCAAAATCCACTAGCCCGGCCTATCAGACACAACTTTCTTTGCACGCTGAAGTTGGGACAACTTTTTCAAGTTTTAATGCTATGCCTGCGAAAATCACTGAAAATATTTTTAAGGTTAGTGCTCCCTGATAAAAATTGCTTGATATCTTTTTAAAACTGTACAGGAACAAAGGGTAAAGGCACTAAACAATGACTTCCTCATGAATTGACCTGAAAAGTCAATACCTTGGTGACATACTGTAACACCTTTAAGGTGACTCGACCCAGTTTTTTTTAGGGGGTACCATCCTACTTTGAAGCTCTCTGGTATCCCCGCCTTTACTTTTATCGTAAGTCTAACACATAGAATGGATAACATATAGATCAATCAACAATATAACATAAAATTTTTGGCGATCGGAGTAAATGTCACGTGGTTATAATGCCACGCCCCTTTGAGGTCTGAGTCGAAAATCTGCTGTTGCCAGCATTTTTTCGTGAAAATCTCTCGGCTACACATAGTGCACATTAGTGCCTTGCGCTGAACAGAGTTTCACCAAAATCGCAAAGACCCAATTCGAGAAATTCAGCGGTTTCCAAATTTAGGTCATAATTTATGCGAAAATGATAAGCAAACTTTACACGGATTATATCTAATAAACTATGAGATTCATCTCTGTATTTTGGGCATTCTTATAACAGATGGGTCCTTGACAGTCAGCAAAACGCTTTAGGGCCTTGTAAATGCGCGCGATTTCCAGCAAAGCAAACATATAGAAATTATAGTTTTCGCTATTTGTTGACGTTTGTCAGCGTTTAAGAGTCAATCTCACGGAAAAAGCATTTTCTTAAAAATTCATAGTTTTTTTTCCTTCAAATTTTTTCAGGGCCACAATTGATTAACTAACTACCCGGACTCTGAATTTCATGGTCATTGAAAAACTGTGACATTGCCTTCTTTAAGCCCAAACTTGAGTAAACATTGAAGATTTTTAGCGTTTTGGCTGAGTTTGTGCTTTGGGAGTTGCCTATTGTTTCTAGTCTGTCATTATACAGCATTCTTGTCCAGCACGCGTGCAATGACCACGCTTGGCTGACTTCCGGATGCTCATCGAGATATGATAATTTAGTATAAGAAAATAGAAGGGATTCCCGTGGCTTGCATTAAACCTATGAAAAAATGATATTTTTTTAATAGTAAGTAGATTTAGTGTGTAGCACTTCTTGATTTTTTTGCAAAGGCACAAGAAGCACGAGAATTGATTAAAAATGGTGAGTTAAACCTCTATGTATCACGCGATAGCCTGTCTCACTTTACCAAAATTATCATATTCGGAAGTCAGCCAAGCGCGGTCATTGCACGCGTGCTGGACAAGAATGCTGTATAATGACAGACTAGAAACAATAGACAACTCCCAAAGCACAAACTCAGCCAAAACGCTAAAAGTCTTCAATGTTTACTCAAGTTTGGGCTTATAGAAGGTAATGTCACAGTTTTTCAATGACCATGAAATTCAGAGTCCGGGTAGTTAGTTAATCAATTGTGGCCCTGAAAAAATTTGAAGGAAAAAAAACTACGAATTTTTAAGAAAATGCTTTTTTCGTGAGATTGACTCTTAAACGCTGACAAACGTCAACAAATAGCGAAAACTATAATTTCTAAATGTTTGCTTTGCTCGAAATCGCGCGCATTTACAAGGCCCTAAAGCGTTTTGCTGACTGTCAAGGACCCATCTGTTATAAGAATGCCCAAAATACAGAGATGAATCTCATAGTTTATTAGATATAATCCGTGTAAAGTTTGCTTATCATTTTCGCATAAATTATGACCTAAATTTGGAAACCGCTGAATTTCTCGAATTGGGTCTTTGCGATTTTGGTGAAACTCTGTTCAGCGCAAGGCACTAATGCGCACTATGTGTAGTCGAGAGATTTTCACGAAAAAATGCCGGCAACAGCAGATTTTCGACTCAGACCTCAAAGGGGCGTGGCATTATAACCACGTGACATTTACTCCGATCGCCAAAAATTTTATGTTATATTGTAGATTGATCTATATGTTATCCATTCTATGTGTTAGACTTACGATAAAAGTAAAGGCGGGGATACCAGAGAGCTTCAAAGTAGGATGGTACCCCCGCAAAAAAACTGGGTCGAGTCACCTTAAATCAACAGTGTCTTGTAAGCAGTGAGGACCGGTTACTGTATTTATTTGAATAAGCGCCCACCCCCACCCCACCCCTTGGGTGACAGTGAGATTGAAATTGAATAAGTACTAATATAAAGAGACTTCCCTGAAGACGGAGTTTTCTTCAGAGTAGGGGTAGTTTACAGAAACATTGCTTTGTTACATCTTCGCGTTTCTTTATTACCATTGTTTTGTTGCAAAATAAACATACTACACTTGCTGAAAATGGTGAAAATTTAGTAAGCGCCCAGCCTGGAATAAGAGCCCACCTTGAATTAGCGCCCACTCTCAAGGTCCAAAAATTTAATAAGCACCCAGGGTGGTTCATCAAATAAATACCGTATTTAAACCATTAATTGAACTTAAGGCCTCTGGATTGCAATTCCAGCACGAGTTCCAACCACTCAGCCACGGTGCCTCTTAACCCTTTGTGGTCTTCATTTATTAGGTTAAAGGATGCTACCCGTCAAGCTGATCGCATGACAAAGACCCACAAAAGTGCAGCAGACTCATTTATCAGGATCTCTTCCTGTATTTCACAAATGGGAACCAGCGAATACATGGACATAGATCGTTTTCTAAATAAGGTATTTTGGTTGTTTTATTTCTTTCACCTATACTGTGGGAGTACATAATGGTGGGGAAAAAGACATTTCTCTGTAAGCATTATTTTGTATCAGAGGGGTAGCATACATTGACATTTTATTTTACCTCACATTGAGATGAGCATCAATTCAAGAACAAAAAATATTTGAAAAAAAAAATGGGTGAAGATATTCATGTCAGTCATGAGACTGCAAGGTTGGCCTAAACACAAAGAAAAGAAAGAAGAGTTTCAGTAATATATTGAAGCTCTTCTTTTCTACCACTCAAGGTACTGATGTGCAACTTAAGAAGTGTAAATCTAACCAAAAGTACAAGGCAATGACAGAAATCATAAATATCATATAGATTTAGCCAGGGCTGAAAGCAAAGCTCACATTAAATCAAACAATAAACCTGTATTCCACGATTCAGTTAACTTTAGAGCACATTCATGTGACTTTTGAGGGAAAGGGTAAGTGATTTTAGAGAAAAATAATTTGGAAACAGCCCAATAGTGAACCAAATCTTACATTAAGTTGATAGCCTCCATTTCGGTTACAGCTTCCTCCCCGCTTGCACTGACTTTTTATCTTCTTCGCTAGAACTCTCAGCCTTGCTCGAATCAAAGTCGTAACAATGCTTAGAAACAAGCCAGGAAGGGCAATTCTTTTTTAATTGCCGTTTCGCTGACACAGCTTTAGCAGAAAGCTCTCTGTAGTTGTTTTCATCAACAAAACAAAATAGCAATATCGCTCTCCACGTCTTCCGCCATTAAATATTTTTGTTCGCGTCAATTCGTGAAGGACGCATGGCTCTGAGCGTGGGTCATCCACGCGGAACACATTCGCACTATGTGATTGGCTGTTGTCTAATCCCTCTTGGGATCTGTGGTCTTAAAAATAACTTGAGACGAATTACCTATGGAATAGGGTGTGTATGGGGGATGCCTTCTCTGTCCCCTTTATCCTCTCTTGGTTTGAAACAAAGGAAAATAGAATTTAAACCAAGGTTAAAATTGAACCACAACATCTGCAATACCAGGGTGTCCATATTTCAAGTAAACAGTTGACTGTCCCAGAAATGGTTTAGAAAAGAAATCGTGGTCCCTTCAATTTTTCAAAGTTTGCCCCATTTGATTTCTAGGTTGCTGAATACTTTGAGAAAGCGCGCAAGTTGGAAGGACGCGTTGCATCTGATCAAGACCTGAAAATTTCAGACCTCCTTAGATATTATGTGCGAGACACAGATGCCGCTAAGAATCTGCTGTATCGTAGAGCTCGATGTCTACATGACTATGAGAATGCTAACAAAGCTCTGGACAAGGCGCGAGCTAAAGGGAAGGAAGTTGCTGCTGTAAGTACACCTCTGCTAGCTGACTGAATTTCAAAAGGACAAATTGCACACTGTTTTTAATGGGGAAAGATAAGCATCTTATCTCTCTGCTTACTGATCCTTAAATTCTATTTTGATTTCCTGATTTTGTCTTTGTGTCATCTATACCTTATTTGTGTTGGAAAATATCAGACTCTCTTTTTTCCACGTTCTGCTCCATTAACGTAGCCTGCATAGCAGGTGCTTCGAAGTAATGGACGCAAGAAAGAACAGGGCGCGTGAAGGAGACACTCTCCCCTCACGTGTGTCCCTCGCGTGCCCCGTCCTCTCTTACGCCCATTCGTCCCAAGCGCCTGCCGTGCAGGGTATATTAACGAAATGTCTCTTCTGACCTTGTCTTTTCCTTTCTGCATCCTTTAACCCTTTAAACCCTAAGATCAAAATTAAAATTCTCATTTGTCGCCCCTATTCATTTACTATAGAAGTAGTGGGGAGAAGTTGATGAAATATCAAGCAAATACATCTTGTGTGATCACGTCCTTAATTCTCATGATCTCTCTATTTTACAAAGTACTGCTATTACAAGGAGAATTGTGATGCTGATCACTCTTTTCTCATAACAATATCAATACAGAATCAAGTAGAAAGGTTATAAGAGTTAATAAAATGGTTGCTAAAGGGAAAAAGACATTATATTTAGTCCCTGGCCTAAAGTCATAATGTGCATACATTTGAACCTGCGGCATTAAACAGCCACTCTCTATTAAGGGTCCTGAAATGATTGAAGAAAAGAGTTGAAAATTAAACCTCTGTCATGGGGCCACCTCTATTAATTGGCTGTATCCATCCCAACCACAAGCGTCCCAAGCTCACGTTGGGAGTGTGTTACGTAAATTGACTTTCTGACAAGAGAGTCGGTGTCTGGGTTACAAGCAACTGTTGAGACTTTGTATGAGAAATAAAATACTGAGGTCTGCGAACGCATAATATCATTATTCTTACTTATTTCTCCATAAGATAAATAAAGGAGACTTGTTTGACCCCTATCACTTTCTTCATAAGACTTAGCAAAAAACCCCCGATTAAATCGATGAATTCACACTAAAAAACACAGAAATACATCAAAGGTAAGTCTCCTTTATTTATTTTATAGAAAAATAAGTAAGAAAAATGACATTAAGCGTTTGCAGACCTCAGTATTTTATTTGTCATACAAAGTCTCAACGGTTGCTTGTAATGCGACACCGACTCTCTTGTAAGAAAGTTAATTCACATAACACACTCGTAACGTGAGCTTGGGACGCCTGTGTCCCAACGAGAATTCTACTGAGTCCTATTGTTGTCACCGTTATTATCCTTTTAAGCCCCAATATCTAAACTCAAATTCTCCACACTAGAGTCCATACATTGCCTTATAGAATCAGTTGAGAGAACTTGATAAAAGATCAAAGAACTTCTCCTTTGTTCACCATTTTGTTAATTCTCCCAACCTTTCTTCTTGATGATGTCTTGATATAGTTGGGAGAAACTTGATGTTGTTCACTCTTGGGACTTAAAGGGGTGAAGCGGTAACCAAGCGTTAATACACTTGTTATGGCTTTGTTTTAAAAATATGATGAAGGACAATACAGTCCGAGAGGTGACAATTGGTCATGAACAAGTTATATTGACCCTGTTGCGTGTTTGTTTCAAAATAAAGTGATGTTTCTGCTAAAGATTGTGCTTATTTACAACAAACCTCAGTTGAGCCACCAACCTCCATAAAAGGACCACGTGTCGTTACTCCGAGGGTGGTCGCTTAATGGACGTTCAACTGTAGTATTTGTTTGTATTCTAGTAACATGCCTTTGTAGCTTTTATGCATTGTCAATATTGCTTCACTTGACTCTCATTTTTATCCTCATTGTCCTCTAGGCTGAAACAGCTCAGCAAGCTGCTAGTGAGAAATTTGAACACATTTCAGAAGTAGCTAAACAAGGTAAGCAAGTGCTTTTGAATTCGTTTTTGAAGTAATTTAAATCTTTAAGTATCACAAATTGTAGCCAGAGACAGGGGGACACACCACTGGTAGATTTTTACCGATGGGTTTAAAAATATTTGTTATCTTATTAAAGACCCTACTTTCTGTGAATAAGCGCCCTTGCAGCTCTCTAATAAATGCCATCCCGCCAATAAGGGCCCATCACTTAGGCCATGTTATCAATTAAGCGCCTCCCCCCTGCCTTCCACATCACTTTCTTTAATAGCAGGGATACAAAAGGAATGCGACAATCTGCAAATCATTGAAGAGGATGATCTCTAGGATGATAAGATAATTGATAAAGTCAACTCTCTCATAGCGACCACTTCTTTTAACGACTACTTCGAAAATAACTTTTTTGTTTCTCAGTCAAATACTGTTTCTCGTAAATGACCACCACTTAAATTTCTTATTTAAGTGACCACGACCACTTTTTAAACCAGAAATTCGACATATTTTTTTGTTATCTGTTACTCGTAAGCGACCAGCCGACATGAGTTGCTCGAATGTCATAAAAGTTCAGTTTTTAGAAGCGCTGACCAAGCGTGCTGACAGATTATAGCAGTTGACTTGCAAAAATGATGGCTGTTATACGATCTGTAGGTAAACGGTGGATTGTAACATTGATGCAAAATGTTATGTACAGAGTTTCAACAGTTCCAAGCGCTTTTCGATGTGAAATATTATTATCGGTTGTCTGTTTGCTTACGTTTTAGCTTGTTAGGTAATAACTTTATGTTACTGTGTTAATCAGTTCTGTTTGAGCTTTTTTCCTTACCACCTCTTGTAAGAGCCTCTTTGTCGTGCTCCTAGGGTGGTCGCTTATGAGAGAGTCGACTGTACCATTCACTGTTTATTGAACAAAAGACATTTAATGTTTACTTTGATAATGTTGTTTTGTTTGCTTTTGTTTTTCTATTTTAAACAGACTTAGCTAAAATAAAATTACAGTTCATTGAAAGGAAAACTTGATAAGCGCCCCTTCGGTTAAGCACCCTCCTTGCAATAAATACCACCTCCCCCCCTCCGCCTGTTCGTGGAAATTTTAAATAAGTGCCTAGGTGCTTACTCCAGGAAATACGGTAACATGAATGAGTTAGAATTTTGTTTGTTTTGGGACAGAATTGACCGACTTCAAGACAAGAAGGGTTCAGCAGTTTAGGAAAAACCTGGTAAGAGGAAAACAATGCAGTTTAGCAGGAAATTGAGTTGATAACATGGTACTTCAATTCCTGTCTCAGATTTAATAGACTAAAATTGACAGTTTCATGAACAGGTGGGGCCAGTTTAGGCTCTCTAGTTTTCTTGTATTTTGATAAGAATAAAATAAGTCTTTCAGGGACTAAATATCTGGACGCAAATGCTACCGGAGTTCTGCAATCAGTAAATAGTTTCTCCAGGAACCAATTTTTCCAGTGGTGGTGGTGGTGGGAGTGAACATAGGTGATTTGGTGAAGGGATGCAAGGCCTTGGCCGCTTTTTAAATGTTCTGGATCGTTCCCTTGGATTAGTTTGAATTGGTTAGGGCGTTACTTGCCTTTGGCAAAAGTGCATCAATTTTGAAGGTGAATCATTCCTGAAACTCATTTGTTTTTTAAATGATATTATAACATAATTATTATTTTTATAATGTGAAATAATATTATAATGCTATTACCCAATACATTTTTCCTTAGACTGAAAGAGCTGAGCTGGAACTTAAACATGCAAAGGTAAACATCAGTAGTGATAACTGATTTCTAAGCAATAAAATGAACTTGGCCATATGCAGTGAACTAGTTTCTTGAAGAACAATTTTTCTTGTTAACCCTTTTAAGTCCCAACAGTGATCATCATCAATTTTCTCGTTACAATATCCATACCTTGTCAAGAGATAAGGTTATTAGAGTTAATAAAATGATCAACAAAGAGAAAATATCAAATTCTTTCAACTAATTCTTAAAAGAAATGTATGGAGATCAGTTTGGAGAATTTCTGTGTGGATATTTGGGCTTGAAGGGTTCATTAAGCAATAATTGGATTAGGCTGAGTATGATCTGAAGAATTATGGGCACCGAGGAGGGTGTTGTCTACCGAGGCTGATTAGGCCTGTAATGTCAAATACTCATGGTGACGTCATTTCCAAGAAAGGAAAGGATTTTATCACAGAAGACTATCTTGGGGATTCAACATTGTCATTATTCGATATTTTCAAACAGTAATTTTCTCTAACTGTTTACTCTTGCTTATTGATCACTGAAGTTCGTGTTCTATCAGAAAACGTTTCTAGGACACACGATATCCCAGAACTCTTTGTCTATATAGCCTCCTTAGCGCTGCAAGAAATTTGCTTGATGACTATTCACCTCGTTTCATTTTCCTCAACAGGCACATGTCAACCTATTGAAAACGACATTAGCACAGTTGAAAGAATTGTAGTTATCACACCCGTATTAAAATAAAATTACTCATTAAGCCATTTCCTTTGTAGCAATAAATTCCAAAACAAAAAGCTGTATTTCTTCGTCAATCCAAAAATAGTTTTCGTTAAATGTGAAGAATATGATTTTTTATATTGGTTGTAACCGAAATTCATAGCATTACAACTACGTAAGAGTCCTGTAAACAATCCATTGCCCTGCTTCAGTCGCTCTAATTTTTATGTGAAATAGTAAGAGCTTATTTTGTCAGAATTGTAGGTTTACGAATTGTTATACCCTGACCAAGTTTTCAGGTTCCTTATATTTAATTTTGCGGATGACTTGTAACAGTTTTAGCTTTCTAAACGCGTTGTCTGATAATTAAAATTAAGGGGAAGGGGAAGGGGGAATTTGGGCGCGCGTGAGCGCGAGGGGGCGCCACCTCCCTCGCGCGCGGTCTCGTGCCCTAATTCCCTTCCCCTTTCCTTTCGAACGTCTGCCACGCAGGCTACCCTGGTAGCGGAAGAGAGGCTTTGCTGTTAAGAAACATTGTACTGAAAAACCAGTGGCCACTTTCCGCCAAATAAAAAACGCCAGGTAAAAGTTGGGTTTCGAGGGCGTGGTAGATCGTGGTACTTTGTAGCGGAGCTATTGGCACGATGAAATTCTGTTTATATTGGTAAAAGCAGGAAAAGGGAACTATCTCTCAAAGTATTCCTGTTTGCCAAAAGATAAATTTTGTTAGAAAGGAGCTTTCAATCGTAGCGGTCGGTTTTTCTATACAACATAGTCCTCCTAAATCGCGTTATACGTTTAAGAACTTCTTTCACGAAACAGGTTTTACGATAGCTGTAATAATTGAGACTGCAAAGGATACTCACTCCTCCAGTGCGGGAATGGTTGTCAACAAGAGAGAATAATAACAAAACAGACAGGGAATCTTAGGGCGTTGGCCGGGATATGTGAGTTTCACTAGAGTTAGTTTTAGAGGTTGTATCCAAAGTCAAATTGCTGGGACGTCCGCCTATTTTAATCGAGTGTTTGAAACGTCATAAAGTACACGCGCCACTGTGTCAAAGCAAACAGTGTAGAATATATGTGGTAATGGCGACTATCTTTACAACGCTGAATAAAAGTTGGCGGACCTCTCGGGAAACCTACTTCCGGTCTGAAAATGACTTTGATGAAATTTACACATTCCAAGGGCTTGACTGGGTGTTTTCCTCTTTGTCCCGTTCTTCTCTCTTGTTGTCAACCGCTATTCCCCTCCCTACCCCTCCTTGTAAAAGCTTTGCGCCTTGTGGAGTGGACTGGGTTGGAGGGAGTGGAGCTAAAGCGGCAGAATTATGGATTCACTATGATAAGCTGATGTATTAGGTTTGTAGTATGATTTGGATGGAAAAATGGTAAAGTTGTTTGTAAGGATAAATAAACTCGTTAAAACCATTGTTTGATCAGTTTCGTTTTGTGAGACTCTGGTATGTTAGCGTTTGGCGTGGTCAAATCGGTAGCTTTCAATTTTATGGTCTTTTCGAATTATCACACCAAGTTTCCTAAAAAAGACTTCCTCAACACTTAGAAATAAGCGTAATACAACCCTTTTGTTAAAAGCAACTAAGGTTAAATTTGAACTGACTTTAAGTGATGCTAAATGGTATCGAAACAAGCTGTCTCCCCCTTTCGAGAAACAGCCCAGACCAAAACATTTGATTTCCTCCACCATATTTCAGACCTTGTCCCAGTTTTTCAAAAGGTTTACAAAGCTAGCTATCCACTGTATAAATCTCTATCCAGTGGATAACGCAATTGGTTTTCCAAATACTTATCCACTGGAAAGTGATTTAGCCGGTGGATAGCGTTATCCAGCTTTTGAACAAGCGGAGCCTGATCAATTGTTCTCAAGAGAAGAATGGAATAAAAAAACGCGCCCAATTACACACTGATTAAAGACTCGTGTCTGCTTTCAGAGGGCACAAAACTTTGCCTTAGAGGATTCAGCTACCCCGCCGGCCCAAGTCACCCCACACGGGATAGGTAATTCCTAGTCTGGTAGCAGTCCGTTGGTTTTCTTCGTTTCACCACCAGGAAAGCGCGCGTGTAAGACATTAGGGACTTTAGGATCCAACGACGCGGACGGCAACGAGAACGTCAAAAGAACAATAGGTTTAATAAGCAAAACAACAACTTTGCACGTGCGTCACACTTTGTTTGTGCATTTCTTTCCCTCTCATGCACGACTGCGACGTGAAAGTGCCTAATTTCGCGTTTTATGGAGGACGTAAAGAAGCAACGACGAAATTCTATTCCTCTTTTTGAGCTTAGATATGGTCGCTTGAAATTCAGCTTCAGGAGGATCCGCCTACATTTGGCAAAACCGCTATAAAGACTGAAAGAACGCAAATTCACTTTTTAAGCGACGTTCTCGATGCCGTCGCGTCGTTGGATCTCGTGTAAAGGTCTCTTTTGCAAAACGCGCTGGCTGGGATACACTGAACTCGACGAATGTTTTAAGCGAAAAGGCGGAATGCAAGCAATCTTGATGGTAACTTCTCCATTCTTATTGGACGCCAAATGATTGATTATTAAATACACACAAATGACAATTTAAATTCTTTTTTAATTCTGCCCTGTCTCCTTTAGCTCAGCAGGTTATTATAATACAACAGGTCCAACAGGGGACCACAATATTTACAAAACAATGGTTTCAACGTAAAAGGCACTTTGCTATGCTTCACGCCCTTCTACAGCTAGCATTCTAACTTTGTAAACTGTTTAACTTATTATAAAACTCTTTACAAAGAACTTTTAAAACTTCCTCTTCACTAAAAAGTCTGGTTTTGTTTGTTCTTCATCAAACTACACAAAATTTATCCTCTAGAACAGTAAGTTACACTATTCCATGCCTCAAAAGATGATGCGTGACCGTTTGGCATTAAAATGTCATTTTCTGGAGCTCTTTGTTTGGCATTTGTTCATTCAATACTGTGTACTTTGTCATTGACATAATTAAGGAAATTGAAATATAATAATTTCTCGTCTGTCATAGGAAATTATTTCTTTTTTTTGATAGGTTGTACCCTCAATTTAAGCCCAGCCACTTCTTCCATCGTCGAAGGAACGGGATATTCGCCAGCGAAAGATTTCGGAGAGTACTTTGCCATCACCATTCTTGCCTTGTTCAGACGAAGGTTCGTGTTCAAGTGGTGCGGATCGCATGAATAACAAAGGGACATTTCTCCGACGATACAGAGTCGCGTTTCATCTTTTGAACCGACCACCATGCAGAGGCCACTGGACGGGATCACTACAACAGCGTCTCCGCTCCCTACGTCCAACGGCTCGATAAACCGGGGTAGCAACACAACAGATGCAGAGAGAGAGCCTAGACAAGTGTTTATGTAGTAAATGCCAGTCTTGCTCTGCACCCAAAGATTTGTCCCTAGATCCTCGAATTTCTTCTCCAGATTTCTCAAAGCCACTTCCTCAAGAACGGTCTCTGAAGTGCTCCAAGCATCTAAGTGGCTGGTCAGGATATAGCTAAGCGAATCAGGCTCCTCTCCGATGATAGCGAGCGTGTAGCCAATGCCTGATCCAGGCACGTTCTTCAGGGGCGAATATATGACTCCCGCTTTGCTCTTGGGGTCTATTTTCGCCAACAAATCCTTGGTCACGTCAACCCAAGACCTCGCTTTAAGTACTGGGTAGATTCTTTCGCGGACAGCTGCGAAATCTTCTATTGCTTCACGGTTGACGTTAAGAGAACTGGATTTTTTAACGGGCTTTCCTCCTGAAGCCCCTTCTTCTTCTGTGTTCGTGACTTCTGATTTCTTCACCTTAAATGTAAACTTTTCTTCTGAGGCGCTTGATTTAGAGATTGTCGCCGTTTCTTGGGATGATACTTTCGTCGTAAATCTCATGCTCGACTGTAGAAAGGCACTCGTGCACGAACAATAAAAAAAGACTTAACTGTGCTTTATGTAAACCTCAAGGGAAACGTACACAACAAGAGCTTGCGCTTGTCATGAGTTAAATGTATATATAGGCGATAAGACCACCGTAAATAAAGCTGTGTGACTGTAATACAATGATCCTATTATGTTGAAACAATATACGTGAAAGTCGATTGGCTTTGAATGGGTTCTTGTGGAATGCCGCTTAGGACCTCGCCTTAGGCTGCTATAAATACCATAAATAGATCCACTTGAGTAGCTGCATGTTTCACTAAATTTACCCGGGGGGACTCAACACTCAACATAGCTTTATTCGGGGAGGCTCTGTCGCAAGGTCTAACCCCTTACCCAATAATACAGCATTTTTGACAAAAAGGTGCCCTTTTCGCTCCTGATTTTGAAAAATTGTACTCCTTTTATATACCTAGTTCAGGGACTTGTCAGAAATTAGCAGGGGGAGAAGGGGTGGAAACAGAGGGAGGGTCACAACTTTTTGAGACTGCAGAAAAAGGAGGGGTCATGAAAAATGGGCCGTTAAAAAGGGGAGGGTCATGCAAACATATGTCCGTGATCATGAAGAGGTTCACCCACAGCAGAAAAAAGAAGTTCTTTATTTTGTATAGAAAACCTGGGAGAAATAGGAGAGTCGAGTGATCAGTCAGAATCAGAGTCGGACTCTTAATGCTGTCATCTAAAATGTATGTATATGGCATTACAAAGAACAGATTAGAAATATATTTTGAGCTTTTATAATACTGACTCACCCTAGTGTATTGCAAGAACTAGATTTTATCATTTATACAAGAGGGGGAGGGTCATGATATTTTTGGCCAAGGTCAAGGGGAGGGTTAGCAAATTTCACTCCCATTTCAGGGATGGGTCACCTCATTTCCGAACCCAAATTTAAAATTCCTACCCCCCCTCCCCCCTGCTAATTTCTGACAAGTCCCTCAGAACTTTACACCTTTTAACTGCTGTAAATGCACTGTCTTAAAATATAAATAAATCATAAAACCAGAACGTTTTCTCGACTTTTTCAAAGCTATAAAATCCATCTGTCAGCCCTCTTGGGCCTTGCTACCGACCGAAATAAAAGATTTCCCTACCCTTTCACCCGGAAGCCTGAAAACGGTACCCCCTTCGGACAGAGCCTACCCGTATAGGTTATTATAGGGAGCTGTACCCCCGGGTAAATTTGGTAATCAGCTTGGTCGCTATGATCAAAGGTATACTCTCTAACTGTCGCGGAGTTTGCTCATGGGCGCTAAAAGATAACTTCAGTCTTTTTAAGACATGTTTCAATAACAGAAAACACGACCAAGACAAATATTAAAGAAAATGATAAAGTTTTTTTTCAAGAATCACTGCAAAAACGGTGTACATTCAAACTTAACATACGGCCAAGCTAACTCCTCGAAATTAACCACACTTAAAGACATAGTTTCCAGAAATATGTATACGGTATCTTGAAATGAGTTAATTTGTTAAAAGAAGTACACATTTTAGTGAACCAATGGCCCATGAACCTGTCAACTTAATGATCTATAGTTGATCGTTAAAAATTTTAATGAAAGTTTACAACTATTAATTTGCGTAACAAAGAGCAATTTTAAAGACTGGTGCGGTTTTCTTTGTCAGTACAGAAATTATCATTTTAGAAAGGAAAGAAACCACTTTTGTTTCTATTTTGCCTCGGAAGGGAGAGTCTTTGCCTTCTGTCAGTGTTACGAAGCCTGGGTGAAAAAAGGAATACCCAGAATATTTTCACATTTTCTCAAACTCATAAAGCACCACTGAGCAGATCGGAATAATAATGAAAACAAACTCCGAAAGCACCACTGGGAAGATCGGAATACACAGGTTGCAATATCAGGCACCCACCATTGTCAGTTTGTATTCATTTTTGAGAAACTACCCCGGAAGGTGTTTTTTAAATAGTGCTCAAAAGTTTTTCAAGTCTACAATGGCATCTCTCAGTTTTCGAACATCTTTTAAATTAAAGTAACTTGAACAATATTTATTTGCAAATCAATTTGGGGTAATTGTTATCGTAAGTCTTTATTATCTTGTCGACGCGTTATCGTAGATATTTGAAAATATCTGAAAATCCTCGTGGTTTTAATTTATGTTTTATCTCAACCTTACGGTTACAAGAAAGAGAAACTAAAACTAAAATGAAATAAATAAATAAAAAAGAGAAAATTGTATGTTTGAATCCTCCATTGAAACGTTCATGCGTCTTAGAATTTTACTTTAGAAAATTCAACCCAAAATACCAGCAACTAGACTTTCTTCCAGGGCTATACATGTTAGTGTTACAACAGAAAGAAAGGGCACAAGTTTGCCTCTTTTTAGTTGTTCTAACTTTCACCATCATCTTTGAAATGGAAACCCCTTCGGTTAAACTTTTTCTCGAAGTTACTCAAGCTCTTTTCTTTCACTATGAATTGAGGTTTTCGTACGAGTTTTTTTAGTAACTAGGGAATAAAATAGATAAGGATGGCGTTGTTAGTTTTCTGTTGGGCGTGCATGTATGTGCCGAGTGGCACATAAGGCAACCTTCTGCTATGTATGTGTATCTCAGTTTAGCTATGAGCTCCCCCGGTCCGTCATTTACCGTTGAAACAGAAATAGTTTCGGCAAAAAGCCAACCAGGTGCAAACCTTATGAAATGAATGCTTGGAACCGTTCAATTTCTTGTTGCTTGCACGTCTTGCCTAGCAGGTCAAGGCAAGGACTCTAGAGCGCGTGTTAGTATGTATTGTGTGGCAGCTGTTTTAGATTATCTTTTGCTTAGCAGCCAGAGTAAAAAAGCCTACGATCGTGCTCTCCCAAGTATCACTATTTAGGTCCTTCGTTCTTTTTCCCCCTCTCCTCTGAAAAAGAAAACGATAGGGCCTGATCGCAGGTTGCCGACTAAAAGGTAATGAAAACAGTTATGACTGTGGTTTAAACTTTACATGAACTGGTCAAGAAAGTTTCTTGTCATTCCAGTCTCGTGTTATAGGTTAGAGGTCATGGGCATTTGAACAGTCGGGTTTCCTTCTGATCAGCAAGCTCCAAACTTTTTACATAAAATGTTCAGAATGAAGGATTGCTTCTTTTCCACCACTAGCATGCTAGCTTTTTACGGAGATAAAGGAATCATTGGTTATAAGGAAAAATTAAGCGCACGGTCTGTCAGAATTTGCTGTGAGCCGGGGGGGGGGGGGTACTGCCATATATGGGCTATATAGGTATGTGCCGCTGTGAAGGGTATGGTTTTCAAGCAGTTTACCGGCTAGGATAGGGTATATAAATCAGAGCGTTTGGGTCTAGAATAGGGTCTCATTTTTCAGGAAACTGATCAGTTGGTTGAAGATTTTATCTAGACTAGGGAAACGGCTACTCTAGGATAGGGGGGATTTGGGGAGTTTACTCTAGTATAGGGTAGCAAAATTCAGCTAAACTAGCTCTGGTATAGGTCAAGGGTTCCAGGGTCCCAGCGGCACATCCCTACCCAGAAATTCCTAAAGTACCTTCACCCCCGGGGCTGTGAGTTCACTTTACCTTAACTAAGCATTCTAGTTCAGATTGTTAATAATGCCAATTGCGCATGCGCGTCTTTATTCACTATGGAACTTGAGAAATAACTTATAATGGCAAAATCACAGCAACAACAAATATGGTATATTATCATTATAGCAAACCTTACAAACAAACAAAAAAAGGAAATTATCAAAAAATCGGCTAACAAGTTTTCACACAACAACAATTACAATCCGTTTCAATCTTCTTCCAGTCTGTTCATCCGTTTCTCCTTTTTATTTCCTGTGTTATTTTACCTTCTTTTCTTGTTTTGAGCGCTTCTATTAATGTTTCACTCAGTCTGTGGGTCTTTGGGCGGTTTCTATTGTTTGAATTTTCAAAAATTCCGCTACATGCACATCTCCTTTAAAGCCCGGCCGGGGGGAGCTTATCACTCACTAAGCACAGTTTTCAAATAAGGGAAGTGCTGCAATTCGTAGATGGCATATTTCATGATCTCAAAGACGTTTCGCACCAAAGGAAATTGAAAAGTGTGATCGTTTGTGTGAAGGTATTGGGCAGTGCTGAAAACATCAAGATTAATGAATGGCAAATTATTCTCGTTGCATATTTCTCTGGTTGATCTGGCCTAAGAGTTCGGATGGCGCTTATTCGGCTAGTGCCCAAGATATTGAAACAGTCTCGAAGTTTAGTATGTATTGCATGTCCCGTTGTGCGTGTTTACCCCTCTACAGGCTAAAGGCATGTGAATGTGTTACGGTTTAGCAAGACGGCTTCCTCTGCCTACAGCGCGGGGTTGTGAACAGCGCGGGGCGTTATTGAAGACTTGCGTATGCGTTATTACTGCGATGTAGACCTTATGTATTAAGACCTATGTACTATTTTCCAACGAACAGAACTGACAGGTAAAGATAAACTCGTCCATGGTCCCTTTACGAGAACAAACAGCGTCAGTGTGTCAGATATACAGCAGTCTTTATTCTCTCCGTCTAAATAAAGCTGGGGCAATTGAAATGTACATACTGTCGCAATGCTGCAGCAGTTTCCAGTAGAATGGTCCAACTGGAGAGCAGATGTTTTACGCAATGGTTCAGAAACTTCCAATGTTACTAAAAATACAATTGCTATTTTATCTACTGTACTTAGTATGGATTAAACAACAGTTAAAAAGACAAAAAAAAAATACTGTAACTTTGCATATTCCTTATATAAACTTTATGCATCAAGCAATAACTGCTGTAGATGTCATGATAATACATTTAGCACAATTTAAGGTGGCTCTGACTGAAGCCTTACTTTTTGCCTTTGTTAAATATATATAGGTAGTAAAAACTTGAACGTTACAATGTGTGCTTCTGGTCTTCATCACTACAGTTGTTACCTGTTAGGCTAAGATCCTCCATTTAGACCCCCTTTAGACAAGAACCTGTCATAGTCATTTACTGTGTATATAGAACCTGTTTAGGCTAACTTGGAAAAATCTAGGTTCTTATGCGTGGGTTTTTACAGAGCCACCTTAAATTTTCCAGTATGCCAATATGGAATGTTTGTCATTTGGCAAGACGTTATGTTCTGGTACATATGTCTGCTGTACATGTATGTATCATAAGTCTATTACAAATGTGAATATGACTAATATGTTGGCTTACTGTATTTTACTTGTTGCATTTCCTGGTAAATTTTTTGTGTTTTGTAATTTACAAACCTACACAGACATACCAGTAATGCCAAATGCCTGCCTTTGAGTTTTCTATTGCAATTAAATTATTTTTCATAAGAGGGGAGATCATTGACTTTGGTTAAAGGAGAGAAACTGATTGTCAAAAATAATAATAAAAGGAAAGAATAATACAATTAAACATCCTGTTTAGGACACTACCTGCTAGAAAATATAACATTGCTTATGCAGACATTATCCATAAGCTACTCCTGTTTAAGGGAAAGTTCATTTAATATGACAAGGGGGGGGGATGAAGATATTGAGGGGGGGCTCCGAAAATTTGTATACTTCAAAACCAACACATGACATCATCATACAGATCGGATGGTTTTCAACTCAACAATTTAATGACCTGTGCAACTCAGCTATATCACGTGGTTTACAGATATAACAAATGTAGTCTCAGTAATTATTACACTCTTGTTCATCCCAAAAATGCTTTAGAAACTTGTATGACAACTGTATCTCAAGTTTGTCATAGTATAAACCATTGAAGACAATAACGGTAAATATATTTAATACAGTCTAGCGATCTTTTTTCAGGGGAGCAAAGGAATTGAAGGAGGAGGGGGGGGGGGGGGGGGGGCTCTGAAATTTTTTCGACTACCAAGGAGGGGGGCTCCAAAAAAAATTGCACCGCTAGCGAGGGGGGCTGCTAAAATTTCAAGCTTCGAGTTTCAATATCTTCATCCCCCCCCCCCCTTGTCATATTAAATGAACTTTCCCTAACTAAAGGTTTTACTAAATGGGCGTCCTACAAATCACATTAGAGTCCTACTATAGAGTTTTTTTCACTTAGGTGGCCAGCAGCCATGCAAATTAATTCGAGGAAAAGAAAGTGTTTACATAAGAAAAGAGTTCAACTCCCACAGGACTGGTTTGGGACACAAACATGGCGGCCGTTTCATTGTGTTGGGGCACCAATATGGCTGTCCTGACATGACGTGAAAACTTTCTGTAGAGGCCATTGTATTGCTAAATCTGTTAATTAGATTGCTTGTGAAATGAATATGTAAACAAATTATTGTAACTTCCCAAACAACAACAAGAAAAAATAATTCAATATTTCTCTTGGGTTAAACTAAACACGTATTTACAAAAGCAAAGGTGGAATGAGATTTTCTGCTTAGGTCAAGCTCAATGTGAATTACCGTACTTAAATATTACAATGTATATGGATTGCTTTCAATGTATTAAACTATGATAAGGTGAGTCCCTCATTTTCTCTCAGAACCACTGAATGGGTGAGCACACAAGCATGCATGAAAATCACCTTGCACGAGGAAATGCATGTTCGCATGCTCACCCACCTAACTAATCCTGAGAAAAAATGACAGACTATGCATAGGCTGTCTAATGATGTATTGAATTGTTGCTTTAAACTCAGAAGTAAGGGGAGGAAATGAATTTTTGTCTTGTTAACTCCAGAATATTGACTACTTGCACAATCCCATAATGCAATCTGTTTTGGGGGGTTATTTGCATTAAAACAATGCATATTCTGTTCACTGAAGCATGATACAGTCCCAAGAGTAAATAACTTGTATTGTTTTTATGTGAAGAACCCCCCAAAACAGACTACATTATGGGTTTGTGCAAGTAGTCAATTAGAAAATATGTGATTTCTCTTTGTATTTATGAGGTAACTGTAGGATACCTAGTTTTGGGCGGTGCATGAGAAGATTGCATTCTTTTCACGTATACCTCAACTTGCACCCTGTATGTTCTTTTGTAGCAAAAACAGTCAGAAAGCATAAATTATCACTAAGTTATGCTTTTATAGTGGCTGTGCTGTTTCTCATAAAAATAGATTTAAATTTGTAAGTTAAAAAGCTTACTGTGTTCAATTTTAATGGAATGAATGGTGTATGATATTTAATTTAAGTTGAAAGTTTGCTTAACCACTGAAGTTCCCAAGTATTTCAATAAGGGTGAACTAAAAATTTTCAATATTGTTTGCTACATTCTAAAGGAATATTGTGAATTTGTACATCAATTTTTGCCTGATTTCGGAAGGGTTAAGTAAAGTGATGCCGCATTTTAGTAATGAACATTGTACATGGCAATTCTTTGTACAATAAAAAATAATTATGGTTCAGGTATAACAGACCTTTGTGACATTTTCGGTCTCAAGTTTGAAACACGAATTCTCCTTGGTTGTTTTCATACATTTCCTTTAGTTTTGGTTGGGAGAATTTTATGGTACATCAAGACAGTATCTTGAAGTTGATCATCATTAAAAGGGTGAGCTCTTAGACATCAGTGATCTTCACCCCAAAGATAAACTCACACCCATAATCTCAGTGACACCCCCTTCCATGTGGACAACCCTCTACCATAAAGTCAAATACTCTTTATAACCATGAAGCCATTAATTTATTTGTTGACGTGACAAGATTGGGCCCTGTGTCCGACTCGTGCTAATAGCGACTCGACTAAGAGTCAAATAAATGGAATGCCATCACACGCCATACACACCCTGATTTCTCACTGGATCGGCCATGATTTCAGGCCTTTGCCTCTGTTTCAAAACAAGGCCTTCTAAATATGAAAATGAATTTGATTTTGCATGAAAATGAACATTTTGGTGTGAAACTGCTTTGCTCAAGGCCTCATTTTGAACAGACAAATGGCGCAATCCTCGCATTACAACAAGTTTGTATAAACTGAGGTGAACAAAATGCAAGACAATGGAGCTTCTCAACGAGGAAAACGGCATGCTGGCGGAAAACAACAACTACTGAGCGAAACCTAGCTGTGCTCCTAAAAATTCGTGGAGGTCACCTGGCCCAGGTATGCAAAATAATTTTTTTCTAAATTTACTTTTGTGAAACAGAAGTCTTTTCTTCTTTCGGAATCTTCTCCTGTTATTACCACTTGTCATCTTTCCTCGTCTTTCAAATTCAAGATGGTCGCCATCTTGCAAGAACGAGAGGCTTGCTCGTTTTGCTCCAGGGTTCTCGGTTGTTCCACTTGTCCGTGTTAGCCGGCGGGGCCTTGGCACGAAGAAATGGTGGCTCTGTAGACAAATGATTTGATTGGGTAGATTCTTTGACTGAGATTTTCACTAATTCAACGCTGGCTTCCTTTCTGAAAACACCCACTGGTTTATCTCTAACTAAAACTGCTCGATTACAGCATCCACAGATGTTAACAACGGGAATTTATAAGAGAGGTAAAATTCTGACCGAAAGAGGCATTGACATGTTTCTTCATGGAAAACTTGTCTTTAATGAAAATTTTCCCCGAAAGCCAGTTTTAGACTTCCTGGAGGTCTGTTGCTGATTTCATTGAACGGTTTTAGGGCCCGTCAAATTTTATTTAGGACCTATATGGAGGTAAGTAAATCAAGTTCAAGAGATGTAGATTCATCTGCTGCGTTTTCTTAGAAAGACAGCAGCACTTGACCGGAAGAAGTTTTTTTGACTGTGTTTCTGAGAATCAGCGGCTAAAAATAACGGACCAATGACACTGATGTATGTATGGAGTCTGATTGTTTAGATAGCATTAAAAGGGGAGGTTTCTGAGAACTGAGAAAGGAAATAACATTTTCCTGGAACTGTCGAGAACGTTCTTTTAACTCCACGTTGCGAAATGTAATATTTTTGCAGAGAAATACGTATTTCACGTGTTGCTTGCCGATAATTACCTAGAAATGTGCTGACAAATCGTCTAGAGGAGTTGAGGTGAGTTGATCAAATACTTGTCTCTTCACGGTCTGTTATCTGTTATGTAAGACAGGATTATTCGAATATTGCGAAACAACTGCAAGTTGCCTGAAATCGAAGCACTGTCTAGTTCAACATACCACATCATTCTATACTACCTCGCAGCGTTTCTTTTTCCACTGTCGTTTCGCAAAGTGTCACAGACGCAACGATTGGATTAATGCGAAAATATGTTTAATTATCATGAGACAGAGTGTTGTATATTAAACCTGTCGCTAATAATTCAGATCCGCTAGTCTTGCCAGACAAGTTGCACCGCAAAACTTATTATCTATTATAAGACAAACCACCCTGAACACATAAATCTACCTTTACTGTCAAACCACAGATGGAGTAAGACATCACACATCTAATGTAATAGTATTCTTCATAAACAAAACTTAAGATGAAACAGGGACTTTCATGTCCTCCTCCGCCAACAGGGTAAATTTTCGATTCTCAAGCCTTTAATCCAGCTGGAAGGGCAATTGGGGGCTCTTTATGATATGGTGTTTACCAGATTTTAATAATCACTTGTACACTTGAAAAACGTTATCTGCAGTAATGCTGGACACAGAACGGTAAGATGTCATATCTTATCACAGACGCTTTCGTTTCACAACCTTTCAAATTCTTTTCACCCGGTTAGGTAGGCGATAGAAATCAGCTTATTTCCCAACTGTAAATGATATGACCTTTACGCATAGGCTTTTGGTATGTAACTGTGTCACTGGTAAAAAGAGTTAAGTGATAATCGGCAGATAGACAAAGTATTAAAATTAACGTCGAAATGAATTATTAATGTTGTGCAGCAGTCGGGAACTTAACCTTAACTACTTCGTGTAAACTGTCTTTTATCAACAGATTTAGGCTACTTCCTCCCTTGTGAACCCAAGAGATAGAGCCGAAAAACAAACCATCTTATCTGTTTTATTGACCACTTAAAGCAAATTTTGCCACACTTGCCAGGCTTGTTTCCGCACTCTTTTGCTTGTCAAGATCCAAATCAGTTAACCACACTTCATTGAATATCTAGTGACCTGTGGAGCTCATTGTGTCATGCCTCTTTCTAGAAAGCACTTATTTCATTTTCACGGCAGCTATCCCGCATCAGTTCATATTTGAGCGTGAGGCCATTGGCAGACAAAACAAGATTTTGCTTACTGCGTTTAGTCCGCTGTTGTGGTCTGCTCATCATTGGGGGTAAAACCAGACAGGCTGGACAGGAAGAAAATTTTAAAGAAAACGACGAGTTCCCGTGGGTTTTAGGACAATAGCGAGAGACCTTTCCATCAGTTAAAAAATTATTGGAATTTATACTTATGGTAATTACACTGCCAATTGTGAAATACAAATGGATAAGAAAACTGCTAGATTATGATGTAGCGTTGAAACACATGCCTTTCTTATAAAGTTTGTTTTAAAATTTTGTTGTCGCGGAATCTGCAAATGGGAACGTGCATTATTGACAAAATAGGGAGTCTGAAAAGAAATAAGGGAGAGGTATCTTTTTTAGCACCAAGTTTTTTGGGGGACGTCACATGCACGTATGGTCACGTATGTCCCATAAAGCTATCTTTCTGTTTTTTTTTTTTGTTGTTCAAGAGTGGGTGCATACAATTTTACCAACCCTACCCATTATTCTGCGCGTCCCCCATCTCCTGCTTCATGTACTTAAAGAAATGAAAGGTCCCTAAGATGTCGAAACAATCTGCACTTGATATCATTGAAAGGTTTGAAAAGGCTCTGAATTCTCGAGATTATCGGTTTTGTTTTGTTTGTTTAAGTGAAAGAGTTATTCCAAGATTGATGGACCTAGATGCGTATGGCACAGTGTTGGTTAGTCGCACCAACGTAACAAGCCATAGAACCGCTTACATTCGAAAATTTGTTATTTGACAATACATACATGCACAGTGGAAAAACGTTGTGTTTCATGCATATGCGGTCTCACTCTCAACACTTGTGGGCCAATCAAATACTTACGTCAGAAACATGTTAAGAAGGAATCCACCAGAAGTTCGAGTAACAAGTGGACAACAACTTTGTACTGAGACTATTTACATCGTATTCCAAACTTTTGTACAACTGTTTTAAATATCTTCTCAAAAGAAATCATTTCTAACAACACCAAATGTTGAAAACAAATTTTGAAATTCATATGAAACACTTGAAAGTACTGGTGAAATGAGACTGATGATGAAATTTTACCTGTGTTTGCACAGTTTCTCTAAACTTTAAAATTTATTTTCTCGAGTTCCCATGGAAAATTGTTTTTGGTGTTATTTCAGGCAACCATTTATATCTTTAGCTTTTAGAAAATGCAAAAAGGATTGTAATATATTTGAAATTATTCTGGTACTGATTTTTGTCCACTAAAAGCTGAAATTGCTTGATTTCCTACCGGATTTCGTCTTAAAATTTGATTCATTGGCAAGCCTATCTATGAAATGAACTGGAAAAGTTTCATAATGTCATTGTGGAAACTGGGCCAGTTATTGTTACAGATCTGGAAGGGTGTCTTAAAAAATTGTTGATAAATTTTGTCATCGTAACCTTTAGAAATTCAGAACATAATATGTCTAATAAAAGGTTACGCTTTACTCAAGAGAGGATGAAGGGTATGATAGTTAATCCCTAATTAGGACTTATTCCCAAGATAATCCCTCTCAAGGTATTTATAGATCACGTAGTCCCGGGTTAGGGTTAGGGTTTGCTTCAGTCTGATCAATGTGGCTTAGTTTTGCGGTCTTTTCTATATGGATCTATTAACCCTTCCCCACACACTCCACCCTTGTTCAGTTATTTTGACTACTTACTTACCTAATATACTTCATAGATGTCACGTAACTACCGACCTCCTGTGAAGGATTTACGAAGTAAGATCAGCGGTCGGAAGCGCAGGTCTGAGGATGTGCTGATGATTCAAGAGCCAAAACGAAGAAGAACGGTACATAGAAAAGGAAAAAATAATGCGACGCGGCCCATTGAGTTCAAAGAACTAGAAAACATCTGTATGAATAGTGCTCCAGAAAAATGCATTTTAGAATTGGCTGGTAAGGCTGAAAGGTTCGAAGCCCTCTTAGCTTCAGAAGAAATAAGACCAGATTTGTTGAAGCTCGTGATTTCTGCATGTCGTCTTCTTTGCTCAGCGAATAACCTAATGACCGAGAACGCAGAGAAGTTGCTACGCTCTCCTGCAGTGAAGAAGTTCATGACAGGGACCGTTCTTTCAACTTTTGTCAACAAGATGCCTTTTTCAGAAATCTGTAAGGACGAAAGAGAACGTGTCACTGTGTTAAATGATCTAGCAGCAATTTTTCTTGCGCTGCTTCAGAGGCTCGGTGAAAGCATAGTGCACAGGTTGCCGCTTCCCCAGTTAAGTACCTCTGTGGGTGAGCTAAAAAAGAGGAATCTCATTGAAGACGCCAGCGATCTTGACAAGAAAATTCGACAAGTCAATGAATTGAAAGATCAGGTGATTCGGCGTGCAAAGTCGGCGTATGATCAGGAATCGTGGAACGAGCCTCCGCAAAATTTCAGAGAGCTTAGCGTCACTCCACAATCGGAAGACCTTTGTTTCAGGCCTTTTCTTCGCGAAAACATCACAGACAGAAAGTTTAGGGACCTGGATCATTATCTTGACGTGCAGTTTCGCCTTCTGAGAGAGGACTTCGTGATACCCCTTCGCGACGGCATTGAACAGCTGACGAAGGGAAGCTACTTCTTGGAAACGAATTCTGCAAGTAAAGTTGGGCGCACCAATGACGTTTCTGAATACCACGACGTCACAGTCCTGTATCCCGTATGCAGCAGGAAAGGCCTGGCCTACAGAATCATGTTTGACTTGTCGCATCCAAAGATAAGGCGAGTCAATTGGGAAAGATCCAAGCGGCTCAAGTTTGGTTCGCTGGTTTGCCTTTCCTCAGATGAATTTAACACACTTGTCTTCGCAACGGTGGAAAATCGAGATGCTAAAGGGCTCAAAGTCGGTGAATTGGAAGTGCGGTTTGAAAACGTTGGCATGGAAGAGATAAACCAATTCATTCAGCAAGAAGAGAAGTTTGTCATGATAGAGTCACCTGCTTATTTCGAAGCTTACAGACACGTATTGGAGGCATTGAAGGAGATTAAACCTGACGAATTCCCTTTCCAGAAGCATATTGTTGAATGCTGTCAGGACGTTGGTCCTCCTGAATATCAAGTCAAGAAAGAAAACAGCAGTGCGTTCACGTTTAACTTTGCTGATATCCTAGTTGCGAGAACGCCAGCAAATCCAGAAAATCCTGTTTCATATCAACATCAGGAGCCCCCTTCTCCTCCTGTGATTGTGCTGGACTCAAGTTCACGAGAAGGTCAGACAGAAAGCGGCAATAATGAGGATCCTTCAACTGGCATGGACGTTCCAATGGACCAGGAGATACCTTCAGCTGAAGTCAAACAAGAGTTCAACGTCTATAATTGGCCCGACAACGAAAGCCTGGGCTTTAATGAATCGCAGATGCGCGCGTTCAAAATGGCGCTGACCAAAAAGTTTGCTGTTATTCAAGGGCCGCCAGGGACTGGGAAGACATATGTGGGTTTGAAGATTGCACGTGTACTTTTACAGACAGCCTCGCTCTGGGAGGACGAGGAAGAACGGTCACCAATCTTGATGGTGTCTTACACGAATCACGCCTTGGATCAGTTCCTGGAGGGGCTTCTGCCAGTGACAAAAGGTGAGAAAAAAATACTAGGCTACACGATTGGCTTAAAAAACTCGCGCCATTTTTTCATCCAATCAGAAGTAAAAGCAAATTAAAACCAATCGTGACTCGCTCGCGCACGTTTCCCGCGCTTCGCATCAGTGGATTGCCTGCGTCCTTTTTGATAGGCCACAATGATTACTTTGGTTTCGGTTTAACGATACTTGATTGAAAGCCGCTCTATCGATCGATAAACAACACGTACGCAGTCTGATTGATAACGGCAAGTTTACCAATAGTCGGCACTAGTCACTGGTTGTGTTGAAACTGAACGGATCAACATAGGCTGTTGTGCTCGACTCTAATATTTTCCAAATGAAAATTTGGTAATTATAGTTGGACGATTGGAATGTCAGTGGAAAGACTATTTTTGCTTGTTCTAAGGGAAGATTTCCAAAGCAAAGGAATCTTCTCGAAAATTTCCATGTTGTCATTTAACGGGCACTATCATGAGCCAAAAGCCAAACGACATTTTTACATCAAACGAAAGGCCTAAAAATAAGTGCCATAAGTGTCTTGTTTTGTTACGAATAATTATTCTAGCGCACTGAAGCTGCCAGAGTGGTGTTATCATGAGTTACAAATTGAAAAGGCACCAAGTCAGAATTGTGGCACCGTCTTGTCCAAAGGTCTAGCAAAATTCCCGTGATAGTGCCCGTTTAACAACAAACAAACTAAGCGTAAATCAAGATAAAAAATGTAAATGTTTTTGTAATATGCGCGGATAAAATGTCAAAAAACCAGACCTTTCGAGGCTGCTACCTCTTTATCAGTGATCTGAACAGCTGAAATTAAGATGTGGGCGCGTCATAACAAAACAAACAATGAAACGTCACTTGCGCGTGCTGACTTTACACTGAAAGAGAAAAAAAGTACTGCATTTACATACTTTAGTACAGTTTCATTACTGACTTACAATATTTACAACTTACGTAACTAAGTAACTGCGAACAAACACATTAAAATGATATTTAAAACTGAATTGTACTAACATATACAATATGTACAGCACATGACGTACTAAAGATAACTTGTTTACTTCTACACAATATTGCTTTCTTATACAGCAGAAATGCATTCAGATCACTGATAAAGAGACAGCAGTCTCGAATCGTCTGGTTTTTTGACATTTTATCTACGTATATTACAAGGACATTTACATTTTTTATGCGACTTTTCGAAATCAAGATAGTTCAGGAAGAAAGAAGTGGCACTGACGATTTAGTTTCTCACAATGCAATCGTGCAGTTTCTTAATAAGATACGAGTGACAGGGTTTTCCCTCTTCGTTTTAGATATTGTTCGTGTTGGTAGCCGCAGCAGAAATAACAAACTCGACGTCGTGTCGTTGAAATATCTTCAGAAAACAATCCGTCGAAACAGAGAGGTTCCAGACCATATTTTCAGAGCCAGGATACAAGCTGAGTGGGACACTGGAAAGCAAAGGGAATTTTTTGAAAGGTCTACCATGTTGCTAAGAACCCTGAGAACAAGCATAGTGTCCATGAAAATCCTTGGTCACCAAGATTACATGCTACGGGCACATCACACACAGCTCTCGGAGAACACTAGCACTAAGCTAAGATCAATTGATGACACACTTCTTCATTGGCTTGAAATCGAAAGGAATCAGCATAAAGAAGAAGAGCATTTAGATGATTTGGAGGAATTTTCAGCACCTGGATATGTCTTTGATGACATCCCTTCGGACGACAAAGACCTCGACGGTCCTACAATTCAAGTAGAAGCTCTCTCAGTTGAAGATGCTGAAGATCCTCAGTATGTGAGAAAAAACCTCACAAATGAAGAAGTCATGACGGAAGAAGAGGAGATGTATGTTGATGATATTTACCGTTTGAAAATAGAGGATCGTTGGAGACTTTACAAACTGTGGCTGCAAAGGGTGAAAGTCTACCATCTTAAGCTTTTCCAAGCTAGACAGGTGGAGTATGAACAAGCATTTCAACGAGAACAGGAGGTAAGCAGAATGGAAGAGTTCGATATCCTTCGCAGGGCACGTGTCATTGGCATGACAACCACGTGCGCCGCCAGATACCGCCACATTCTCCAGAAAATCTGCCCCAAGATAGTCTTAGTTGAAGAAGCTGCTGAAGTACTGGAGGCTCATATTATTACCTCATTGACGAAGGGATGCGAGCACTTGATTTTGATTGGTGATCATCAGCAACTGAGACCCTCCCCAGCCGTCTATGAATTAGCCAAGAAGTACAAACTGGACGTGTCGCTGTTCGAAAGAATGGTGAATGTTGGAGTTCAGTGTGAGAGGCTGTCCGTTCAGCATCGCATGAGACCTGAGATCGCTGCCTTGATGAAACACATCTACGACGATCTGGAAAACCACGAGTCAGTGAAGAAATACGAAGACATCAAAGGAATGAAGAAGAACATGTTCTTCATCAGCCATAACAATTTAGAGATGTCCTGCGATCAGACGCACAGTCATGTCAATGAGCACGAGGCTAGGTATCTAGTGGCGCTGTGTCATTATTTATTACAGCAAGGTTACAGAGCCCATCAAATAACACTTCTGACAACCTACATGGGACAGATGTTTGCCATTAAAGACTGCCTCGGAGAGGAAGACGATGAAACGTTGAGAAGTGTCAGACTGACGACAGTTGACAACTTTCAAGGTGAAGAAAACGACATCATTCTTCTTTCGCTGGTACGCAGCAACAAAAGCGAGAAAGCTGGCTTTATCAAGAGTGTGAACCGCGCATGTGTGGCGCTCTCTCGGGCCAAGAAGGGTTTCTATTGCATTGGAAACTTTGCTTTTCTCTCTAAACACAGTGACATCTGGAACAAAATTGTAGCCGATTTGAAAGAGAGTGGTAGCATCGGAGACGTCTTGCCCCTTGTTTGTCAAATCCACCATGATGAGCTCACAGCTGAAAGAGCTGAAGATTTCAAAGTGAAAGCTCCGGATGGGGGATGCCAGCGGCCATGTCAAGTACGTCTGAGATGTGGTCATACTTGCAGACAGTTATGTCATCCACGCGACACCGAGCATTTGGAGTATTGCTGTGTGCAGCCATGCAGCAAGAAAATTAAGGGCTGTGATCACGACTGTCCAAATCTTTGCTGGGAAGAGTGTGAGCGACATTGCCGAGAACCGGTCATGAAAAAGCTACCAGTCTGTGGTCATAATGCAGAGGTGAGGTGTGATACGATTCCGTGGATGGTGAAATGCAAAGTAAGATGCGAGAAATCTCTCTCCTGTGGCCATCAGTGCCAAAGCTACTGTGGAGTCCCATGTACCGAAAAATGCCAAGAGCTTGTCAAGAGAACTGACTGGCCGTGCGGACATGGAGCCACAACCGCCTGCTCGGCCACTCAAGCAGATTGCGGTGTCCCTTGTGAAGACAAGCTGGAATGTGGTCACAAGTGCTCTGGTACTTGTGGAGAGTGTCGCATGGGTAGAGTTCACAAACGCTGCAAGCTGAGGTGCGGTCGTCCTCTGATTTGCTCTCATGTCTGTACAGAATTCTGCAGAATGCCGTGTCCTCCATGCAGCAAGAAGTGTGAAAACCATTGCGTGCATAACAGTTGCGACAAAAGGTGTGAAGATCTGTGCGTTCCTTGCAGTGAAAAGTGTGCCTGGGAGTGTATCCATTACAAGTGCAGCAAAAAATGTGGTGAGCTGTGTGACAGACCGATCTGTGACGAGCCTTGCGACAAAACTCTGTCATGCCACCACAATTGCCGTGGTTTGATGTGCGAACAGGAGTGCATTTGTACCGAGTGCATGAAAAATGACGACCACGACCCAATTACAACTATCTTTTTTGGTACAGAGCAAGATGAAGGCGCCCGGTTTGTCCAGCTTCCAGACTGCAAGCATATCTTCGAAAAGAAAGGCCTGGACAGGTATGAATAACTTCAATCTAAGAAGCGAGTGAACATTATAACATAGCTAGCAGAGCCGAAAAAGCTAGAGTTGCCCTCGGCTATCGCCTCGGGCAACTCTTACGCTGCTTTCGTGCTCTCCAAACTTCCCACGTGCTCCATAACTCGATAGTGCACGCTAAAGCATGAACCAATTGTTAATTCGTAAAGACAATCGATCTTTCACACTTTTACACATCCACAGTTTTAATCGAATGTTTTCAGTTAGTCGTAGCAATAACAAAGCTGTGCAACTCCTTGTTATCAGACAAGAGCAGCAACTCAGTTTATGGAAGAGTGGGACAAGAGAGGGACCGCGAGAGTTTATGTTGGCGTTTTGGTGGAGCAAAAAAGTTGAAACCTTTTAAATGCGGATGACTTAGAATATATAAACGCTTTTCGTATCTATTGTTATAAAAATTCATGCACCATGGAGACGTCCTTAGCCAAACCGATTGCAAGGCTGGCATTACTTCAAAACGGCAGATTAATATATTTTTTGGTCGCTATCGTATTCAAGAGTTTTCTCCGTATAGTCCGGTCAGTTCCCTCGCTGCTGAAAAACCAGCATTTCCAAATTCCTATTCGATCTGGAAAGACGGCCCGCACGAAAACCAGCTTATATAGGGCTGATGTGGCTTTCTCTATTAATCTTTTAATTTATTTAACATTGCAATTACAAGGAGAAAAATATATAAATAATCCAATACTTTTCCGGTATTCGTTTTTCCCTACTGTCTCTGTTGGACGTCACGCAATCTTTTTCTCAAAGAGATTAAATAAGAAAGATTGCGTGACGAGACAAGGAAATGTCCAAAAAATGCTAATTCCTACCGGACTCCTACCTAAAGTAGCCACAGTTAATGAAGTTAAAACGCAGTCACACGCTTCTTAATTAATTTGTATGACTTGCGTTTCTTCTTTAGTTACATGGGGATTTCAAATGACGACACCGATGTCTCGGATGAAAGTCCCCCCGGTGACAGTCACGCGGATATTATGGATGACAGTCAACTGATCCGACTGAAATCCTGCCCTCGTTGTAAGACTCCTATCCGCAAGAGCCTGCGATACGGTAACGTCATTAAACAGCAGCTAAAAGACATCGAGAAAGTCAAAGAAAAATTGTTGGGAAAAAAGAGTGAGCTGGAAGGGAAGAAAGAACGCCTCTCTGACCGTCACTTTAAAATGCGTTCGATGCTTGAAGAACCAGACTGGCAGAAACTGAAAAGAAGTATTTTGAAACTGAATTCGGAATGGACGGTTACTATCCTTGAAAACAAGTTGACGCTACTGGAACGTTTCTGTGACACAAGGAAGAAAATGAAAAGCATTCTGGGTAAAGTGTCTCGGGAGGTTTTGTCAGAGAATAACTTGCAAGGTAAGTTTGAATTCTATTTGTCGAAGGTTGAACCGCTTGGCTATGAACGTACTTTTCGCGGGGGAATTTGGGCCACTTCCGCCGGATAAGCACTCCGATCGGGGATTTCTGCCACCCCTGTTGACAGACTCTCCGGTCAGGGATTCAGGCTACGGCCCTATGACCTAGGCGAATTTGTCAGTCTCAAATCGTAATAATAATCAAATTGAAGTAAAAAGACTCATTTGTAAGCATTTTGACCAAAGGAGGACAGGTGAAGAGAGGGTGGGTGTACAGTTCTTTTCAAGAGAGCAGTGGGTGACCAAGAACTTTGGACTTTTATCTCTGACCAACAATTTTGAGACCAATATTCAGTTTAAAGGCACCTCTAACAATTTCAGACTGCTATTGAACAGTTTTTGTGGTCTCCCCGATCATGAGTACCTTTCAGCTGTCAGAAACGTGACCTCATTCGTGTAGAAAATCACAACAAGGTGTTAGCGGGAAACGTGAACCGGGTCTGGTTTTCTTCCTTGCTGCTCTCTTTTACTAAACTTAACTCTAAATTGCTATTAGGGCGAACGCGAAACCTGGCGGTTCCTTTAGCCTCTAGGCTCCCATTTCTTTGTTATTTTCTTTAATCAATTGTTATGTATATAATGCAAGTCTCCTATAATGAATCTGTGCGAGTCAGTAAAGATTATTGTTATTGTTAATTTGCTTAATATATACTTTTAACGACAGGCCAGCAATTTGGAGATGAACTGTGCTACCTTAAGATGCGCTTTACGTCTGACGAAGTAACGCATAGAGAACTACGAGACATCAACACAGAATTCTCTAGGCTCAATCTCCTACTCGAGCTGTGTTTGCTGATTCACGAAATCAAGAGCCTGGCTCTAGAACTTGAAGATTCTCCCCGCCAGATGATGACTGCACTACGGGAGAAACTGTCCAGCTGTAAGCGCATAGAAGACGAAAAGTTGGATGAAATGATGAACAATCTGAAGGCTATCAGGTAAGGATTATGTCTTCAATTGCACAACAGCATAATTCGTAAAACGTAAGAACAAATTAGCGGATTGCGCGCTTTTTTTAAATTTACGGTATACTCTTCCTTGACTTCTACACCACACTGATTACCTAGACGGGAGTAGATACTAATACTAATAAACAACTAACTTAAAACTAAGCACAAGCAAATTACGGCTGGTTTTCACTTGTGCTTATGCTCTAGTGAAAACCAGCCTTTACTAATAATTTGCTTCACCATTTACCAACTAATAACTAACACCATTACTAAATTACATCCATACAGAAAAGAATTACAATGCACATTACATTATACAATATACGAAGCAGTTCTATTAAATAGCGATAAGCAGTAGTAGTAGATAAGCGCGGTCTGTACATTACCACCTAACGGCACGATATCTTCTCGTCCGTACGACACTCTCACGTACTGAGTTTAAATAAGCTCATATTATTTTGCGATTCTAATTCTTCGGTTTTAGGGAATTTCCTGGTCTATTTCTCTCTTTCTTTCACATCTCCTTAGATCCTTGTAGCTGTAGATTAAGCAAACCATAACGGCAGCGGCGACGGGAACGTCGCTAAGCTGAAGTTTAAAGAGCGGAACAATGGATCAGTCCTGGTGCATCCGTTTTTGCCGTTCTCTGAAAACAGCAACGTGAGAAGACCAAAATCTGCATAGAGTGGAAAACGTGAACCGCCACGGCCATTTTCTTAAAATTGCTTTTTCGATTTTAACGCTGTCTTCTGAGATAGCTCTGACAGTGATAAATGACTGGATGAATCTAGATTATTGCGAGATTCTTAGTTTAAGTATAAATTCGAATTCACTTTTTAACTAACGTTGTCCTTGGCGTCGCCGTCGTGGTTGCTTGAGCTCCTATTCTTAAAGCAAGACGACGATGGTGGAAGAGGAGGGGGTAAATTTGGTCCATCGTTTGCCTTGGAGACTAGTATGCAAGCAATCTTTCTTGCGTGTAGGTGATGGAGTGCTCTCTCACCCATACGAGAACGAGAGCTTGCTTGTAGGCTACTGGGAGATTAAAACTGAAAGGAACTACTGATGGATGCTGATGGTTTGTTTTCAATCTGGATCACATATACATGTTTTCCATTTTAGACAATCGCACCCCACATTGGCTCCTTTGACTGAAGAGGAGAAGAAAGTGATCGTGTCCGCGATCGGACTGTCTAAAGGTCATTGGTTTAAGTGCCCCATGGGACATATCTACGCCATAGGTGAATGCGGCGGTGCCATGGAGAGAAGCACTTGTCCTGAATGCGGAGCTGTGATTGGTGGAGCAAATCACAGACTGGAAGATGGAAATGAGCTGGCCCCTGAGATGGACGGCGCAAACCATGCAGCCTGGTCTGAACAGGCAAACTTACAAAATTATGAAAATTTACGCCATATTGTATAAGTTGCTCTGTGTTAGAGTTACCTTCTAGAAAACTGATTTAAACATTTTCTCCTTAGTTGAGTAGCAAAAAAAAAATCATGCTGCTTTTTGCAAAAGGAAAATGGCACGTGCTGTAAGTTGAATGGTATTTTTCTGGTGACCGCCTTACAAAGAATAATTATTTCTTATTATTGCTACAATTGAACAAATTCCATAATGGTTTTAACCGTTACTACTTCAACTTATTGATGATCAAGAACATTTTTATCTTATCACACATATAGGACTAATAAGGATATTATTACATTTCTGTTTTCTTAAAAATGCAATATTTAATAGAACTAGAGTCCAGCTAGGTCAGCTAGACAGCAGAAAAATAACTACATAATAATAGCTACTAGTTGTGACTACAACTGCACGTAAATATTCGACTTAAGATTGAATTTCCAGGCATTTAGTTTCAAAAAAGTGAGTTTGTTCCACAGAGCAAAACAATAACCAGGTTCCTGTTTTGTAACACGTTTAATTGCTCCGAATCACCATTATGTTCACGAGGTACAACCGTACAAATCCTATCAAATCAAAATCAAATCAATTTTATTTTTCTCGGGAACGTGAGGAGTGGTTGCCCAATCTCCTGAGCCAGAGGCTCATGTATTAAACACACACGGAGGAGCGTACCAGGGAAAAGCATGTTGGACTGCAGAGAAAACAAAAGGAAACCCAATGGGATCGCTCAGGAGAACGCTGAAAGAACATATGCTGAAACGGACTGAGATTTGCCGGGCTGCACCCTTAGCAAAAGCATGGGGTAAACACGAAATTACCCGACGGGAACCATTTAGAGGACGCACGGGGGAAGGCAGGCAGATCGTGCGCGAAACGAAAGGTGCACTAGATGGACCCACCAGGAATTGCACGTGAACCTACGGTGAAATGGTCAAGGAAACGCATGGGGAACTCACAGTGGAAATACGGGTAAAATATGGGGTACCCTGCGGGAACTTACAGGGGATGTACGGGCAAAATAAAGAGTAACCCGCGGGAACCCACGCGGGAACGCATCAGATTAAGTAAGAGAACATATCCCAATAGTTTACGCGGTAACAATAGTTAATTTAACCCATATTTATTTCCTTACAGACTACACCAATCAATTTATCAGAAATGGTAATACAACTAGGTGAAGAACAATGTAGCGAGTAATCGAGCTTAGTTTCACATTTGGCCGAGCATAGTTTGAAAGTATCGACACGATCTCTTCTGTACTGCACAACACGAAGTCGTTAGCCTAGAACTATGATTAGTACGACTATCTAATATACTTATTTTAAGATTTACTGTAGCTCTGCCATTGATTTTCCCGTGTGTAATTATGATAATATTTTGTTCTAATTATCTAACTGAGGGAGTCCATTCCTTATAAGCCCGGTGGCTTCTCTTGGGCTTCCTCGCCATGATTAGATTTTATTTGATTTGTATAATTTTTTGGCAAACAAAACAATAAACAATAAACAATGCAGTCTGTTTAGAGCGGTTTTCTCCTGAGCGTCGAAAAGTAATTGGTTTTGCAGTGCTACGCTACACGATGGCCTTAATAAACTCGTGCCACTCTGTGATCCAATCAGAAGTAAAACCAAAACCAGTCATGGCTTGCTGGCACACGTTTTCCCGCCCTTCGCATCAGCCACGTGTATTTACTTCGAGTTTTAATTGGTTCATTGGATTGTCTGTGTCCTTCTAACTGGTTAGAGTAAGCACTCTGGTTTTGGTTTTGCGACACTCAATTGAAAACCACTCTAAAGGTAACAACAAAACTCGAGAAAAAATAAATTTCATTGCGGACTCTAGCTTAAGGTGGCGCAAAACAGTTTCCAGCACTTCCCGAGACCTAAATTATGATGCGGGTCATTATAACCACTCGATCATTTGATGCTACAGTCATGGTATCAAAAAACTGCCCAATCACTGGTGAACACGTTGTTATCATTTTCGTGACAATATTGGTTACCATAGCAACAAAATGACCTGCTAAAAACACCCTTAACGGCATGGTGAAACCCATTTTTTATTATCGGATTTGATTAGCAGGATAAGAGGCGACTTTTGGCAAAGTTTAAAAAAATTCTACACATGGGGTTTAGAGCCACCTAAAATTAGGGGTGCTTTTAGCGGTCACACTGTTGCTATGGTAACCTATATTGTCACGAAAATTATAACAACGTGTTTACCAATGACTGGGCAGTTTTTTGATACCATGATTGTAGCATCAACTGATAAAGAGTGGTTCCATCAAAATCTAAATCTTGGAAATTGCTGGAAACTGTTTTGAGCCACCTTAAATTAAACGCTCAACCAAAGATTTTCGTTTTATGCTGCCTTCTTGGAAACACTTAAGAATCGCGCTTGTACATTGATTGTTATCGTAAATAATGGCAGTGTAAAATTTAGAGATTTTTTTTTTCAATATATCTGATGTTAATTGAGTAGCCAAGTTAAAATTGGCAACAATTATAACAAACATTTACGAGATCAGTTACACTTGTATGTAATAATGGACTCAATCAAAATGTACTATTAGAATTTCGTGCGTCCTCAAGAGTTACCTAACCATTTTTAGAAGCGTTCGGTATATGTAGAAATTACAAGGCCACTTTATAATGATAATTTATCAATATCTTAAAGCAACTTATAACACTTAAGATAATTGAGCTTAGAGTCTGTTGTAGAGCTAGGAATCAGAGGAGACAGGTTCTTGTTCAATAATGAAGTATTCTGTTTCTTAATTTACCAATAAAGCAATGAAAAACTTGTTTTGGTCAAGGCGTCAATACTATGCTTTGAGCGGCAAAGCTGTTATTTATATGTAATGAAGAAGTTCACTTTTTACTTGTTCTGATCTACTACCTAAACTTCAAATTATGGATAACCGGTTCCCTTGTTAGAGGAAAAAATCCTCCAAAAATCGCCCTTACTTTGAAAGTATCAATACAGATTTGAAATTAATTTGCAAATAAATGAGGTTCTGTTGTTGTGTAGGGGGAGGGGAAGGCAAAACCTGAATACTTGCAACTATAACTTAGCAACTTGACTACTCTTATGGGGGGGGGGGGGGGGGGACACTGGTCCCTGCCCCACCCCCGATACTAGGTATACACAAAGAAACAGAGATGCTGATTATGAGGACTTGCATAGCAGGGAAGGCAGAGCCTATCTCCCCTGGAGTTGGGCATCTCTAGGGGAGCCTATGTTAGGTTGTAACATAGGATGGACCAGAAGAGGGGTGCCCTTCTGAGAGGGCAATAGGTCGCATGATATGATGGTACCATCCTTAGCAGTAATTTCCTCTGGTACTATTGTCACTGCATGACTGTACATATGTACTTTCCAGTTTGACAATTAAAATGAAGGCTAGGGGGTTGACTCTAGGAGGAAAGTATTTTAAAGACATAGTTTCACGGTTCGGCGCATGTGGAAGCTATGATGTAGCCCATCCAATTTCATTGTCTATAAACCAATCAGCTGCGAGTAGATAACTCGTGCGTCCGGTCCAGAATAAAACCGTCGGGCCAAACAACAAATTCGATGCTCAACACTGAATCCGACATTTTCTGTGTATCCGTTGACATCTTCCGTGAATTTTGAGCATCAGTAATTCTGCCAACTTTCGTGTAAGCGCTACAAAAAGGCTATCATTCTGTCTTCACAAAATTATAGTTTGTGATTTCTGAAATACATGTGGTTGATACGAAAACGAAAATGTACTTAATGCATGGAGTCGGAAAATACGAAAGGGATTCTAATGAGAAATCTCACCTCTATCGTCACGTTTTCGCGACTGACCGAGAAATTTTCAAAGCCGGGCAAATTTCCCGCAAGAGTCAACTGCACGCTTCCGATTGTTCTATAAACAAGACCCTCCCTTTTAAAGAAGCTTTCTTACGGTTCTCGAGAAGGATGACGAGGCTTTTCAATGGCATAAGGCCATGGACTGCCTCACAAATTGGGTTCCTTGAGTTCTTAGTCTACGAGAAAGCCATTGAAAGCAAATCCCGAAAAATCAGGCTTGCATTGACCAATGCGTGGAAACATCATGTGATTTTTTTACAATCTCTAACGAAAGACTTAAGTTTGGAGAAGTTTAAGATCATTTTCAAGCAACTGATTTGCCTGCTCTGACCCGGTCCGACCCAGTGTCGTGGATAGAGGACATTCTCATGGCAGCCTCGCAAGGCGACGAAAATTCACTTGACTGCCACTAAAATCGTTTCTTTCTGTATATGTGGAAAATGTGGTTCAAAAGAGATTTCAACCTCTGTCCCCAATGTTCTGTTTTTTCTCGATTGTTTGGAACATAGTTAATAAAGGGAATGGTTATGAAACCCGACAAAGTTCTTTGTTGTCTGTTTTTGTTCTCTTTTTTGGCCTTGATCCTGCACAAAACACAATAGTTGTTTACTCCGTACTAAGGAACTAACCAATAGAAACGTGCTGGTTACGTAATTCATGCATTACGTATGAACGCAAAACAAAAGATTGTGCAGGGTCGTGGACCTTCTAACATAAATCTTGGCATCTTTGTTTGCTCCTTTGATGTTTGCCGGGCTTCATAACCAGTCACCTCCATTAACTATGTTTGGAATGAAAACTATTTGTCAATGGCATGTAAAGGGAAGCTTACTTAACCAACATTTTAAACCAGTTCTGCTTGTAAAACAGCTAAAAACAGTTTATTTTCTCGAATACGTTTAATTCTTAAGTCCAATGTATGGTGGGATGCATTGTACACAGTCTATTCTTGACTGAAATTCTATGGTACATATGTGAAAATAAAACGATCTGCTTTAGCAAGAAATGTAACGGCTCCAAGGCAGCAATCCCTGCATGGGTGAAATATTTTCCCTTCAGTGTCTCAGCATATTTTAAGGCGCTGCAATAAGTCTTCAGACTAAAGCAATTTGAGAAGACCTGAATTCAAAGCCTTAAGCTTATCGGTGGAAAGTTCAAAGGAGGAAAGAAGCTTTGATTTCATACACTGTATACGAATACACAAAAAAAGACATGTGGGCTTAAGCCTAGGGATCAGAAAGTAGTTACGAAACCTTAAGGGTTGATAGAAACCAGAGGTACTTGGCTCGATTTTCAATATCGATCAACAATTAAGTGTCAATCAGAATATGCCAAACTGAAGGAGACTAAACATGTGTCCGAGGCATAATCTCTGCACTTAGTTCTATGAATTTTTGCTATAAAATCCTGACTACGAAGCCATTCTACTTGTGATAGTTGTGTTATTTTTCTCAAGAAATATATCTCCGTGTTGCAGAAACCTTTTTGTGGGAGTTTAAATTTCCTGTAGACTAGGAGATGGGGAGGGGGGGGGGGGGGGGGGGGGGTAAAAGGAGGGAGCCAGCAGCGTTTTAAGAGGAGCTCCCCTGAGCTCGTTGAACTACCCAGTGGAAGTGCGCTTGAGAAAAACAGTATCTTTTCTCGCACACGTTTATTTGTTATTTCAACTCTTCATCAAACAAATCCAAAAGGGAAAAGATATGAAAGCGTTAGAAGAAACACACTCGCATAATAAAAGTACACTCACGAAAACGAAATCAAACTTAAATTCAGTAGTATGTCGTTATGCAGTGTTCATTTAAGACGTAGCTTTGTTGCATCAGCTTCAGTTTCGTCTAACACTTCTTTTCTTGTAAGAAATTTTTATGGGGATGTTGAGGCTGAGATTTGGCAAAATTTTATGACTACATTAAAACAGCCACCTCAGGCTGAAAGTCTGTGAAGAGCGTCTTTGTTTTTACCATTTAAAATGAGCAGTATGAAAACGGGTAAAATATGAAAACTTTGGTCGATACAGTCCAATTTACCCACAGTTGAACATAAACAATCGGCGGTTTTCTTAGCCCGCGGTTCGTTGTAGAACATCCCTGTTTGTGTCTGAATGTCTGATTTAGAATTCACGGGTGAAAATATAGCAAAACTACCCAAAACGCCATGATGGAAAACGGCGATTCATCATGCAATTTGTATCTACAGCTGTTTCAAAGTAACTTGAGAGCAGGCTCAAAATGGGGAAAAAGGGAACCTTAGCCTCAGCTCAAAATTATTAAAGAACAGTGCAATCAGTGAAAATGCTCATTTACTACCTGTGTCACACTTGTGTATACTAAACCCCACAGATTTTCAACTAGAAATCATTTATATAGTCAATGATTATCGTGCTAAACATCAGCCTCTCACGAAACTTACTAAACAATACAGCCTGTTACTCCTAAAAACCGGTTATGCGAGCAATGCAAGTTGTGTGACCATGCTTGGTTTACATGCCAGTTGCTCAATTCCTAAGGACATGAATCTCCAAGGTAGCTTGACCAGAGCTGGACATAGAGCCGCGAAATCTACAAATAGTACCGAGGTCTCTCTCATGCCAACCATTTGCTGGGAAGAGGTTTGCGTCATACAGTAAAAAACCCGCGTGTAAGAACCTAGAATTTTGGAGTTCAGGCTGAACAGGTTCTTATGTTTTGGGGTATTTTTTCCAATAACAGGCTGATTATGTTCTTAGTAGGTTCTTATTTGCAAAAGTTATTATAGTGATAGCATTTGGGGAACTGCAATAGTAATAATATGCTATAATTGTAAAGCATTTACAAAAATGTCAAGCCTTGTTGTCCAAGAGAAAAGTCCTGTATTTTTTTATATTCTGTATTTAAAAAAAAAACTGTTTTGATTTTTAAATGTACTGCACAGTATTTTTGACTGTATTTGTAACTACAGCAAAGTTTTATGGACTGAATAATATTTTATTGGTAAGACTAAAAGCAGTACACCACCTAAATCTTTACATTTAACTAAAATCCAGACTTTGAACATCAGATCTGCAGTGTTTTTTTTTTTTTTATATAAGAACCTATTTTTCTTTGTCAGGCTGAATAGGTTCTTATATATTTGGGTATTAAAATGCAAAATTTCAGTCTGTAGGTTCTTAAATCACTAGGTTCTTATACGCGGGTTTTTACTGTAGTACAGATCGTACCATTTGCTATAATCGGCCCTTATATCTCCACTGTAAAGTTTAACATTCCACCTGTTTTAGTACAGGTTTAAATCGAAAGGAACAGACCACATCACAGCAAGTGTTCTGCGGATGGTTGGAACGTAGTAGGTCAGGACTCCAACGGATACCCTTGCGACTGGTCCAGCGGTGTTACGAGATCCGTACAATACGGCTTTTTTTTTAGTGTGGGAGAAAAAAAAACTTTCATTTTATACGAAAACGAGTGAGAATGTTTGTCTCCTTCGACAAGCAGAAATTCCTTGCGGGAAACTTCGAACTTCAAAGGGAATACAACCTCAGGGAAGATATCTGTACACGGCCTCTGTAAGTCACATTTAAGGATTATATTTATGCTTGTTTTCCTTCTCGTACTTAGACAAATACACACTTAATAGTTGCTTCAATACTCATATTTGTAGACATACGTTTGAAATTTCGTAACGGTAGAATAGATGTTAAACATTTCAAAAACACGATACAACGTTGGAGTTTAGAAATCATGTTTTGGATACTTCAGTACCCATCGTCAGTTCAAGGATGTTTACAACTTTGTAAGCTGGATATAAAGTTGGTAACAAAGAAATGCCAGCTATGAATAGAGGTAATATTAATAACTCTCTCGGTAAAATGAATAAAAAAATAAATAAAGAACTAATAACACTGTAATAAAATGATAAATGAATAAATAGAAGAACTGCGCTCTGAGCTAAGTGACTTGTCTTTGGTCCGCTCTTTATTGACAACGGTTTTGATTTCCTTCTTAGTTACAACATAAAATCTCCAATTCTGACGAATGGGGATATCACTTTGGAAACAGAACAAAACATTTAATTGGCGTGAAAAGGTGCAAAAATATTCGCGCAAGAATCTTATCAGAAAATATATTTGATGCCTAACAAGGAGAAACGGCCATGTTGGACATATTGTGTCACGGAGTGTATTACAACCAATCGTCAAGTTCAAGCGTGATTACTACTATACTAACGAGCCTCTGCAAATGCTAAATTCACTTTTACCATTATCAACAGAATAAGAAAAGTTTTGATCCGCAGTGCCGGAATAGAAGTAGGTAGAACCTGACTTCCATCGAATTTGATATCTTCAAAATTGCTGACAGGCAGAAGCGTGCGACAAAAGACAACAGATCACACTGAGGAAGAGTTACGCTTGAAACTTTTGTGTTTTAAAACTTTGCGACTTCCCCAATTAATTTTTTATTATTACTATTTTAGAATTTTAGTATGAGGAGAGATTGGGAGAAGGGTCGATCGCGGCTTTGCTGGTCAATTTTTGTCTCGATCTGCATTTGAGTGAATAGAAGTAATATTAAGAACTCTCTCGGTAAAATATGATGTCCAGTTGATGTCCAGTTTCGTTGTCAATGCCTATGGCGCATTTGCGGCTCACGTCAGCGAGGGCCCCTAGAAGGTCTTTCAGCACATCAATTGCTGGTATTGGGCTTACACTCGCTTTGCTGACAGAAGTCGATAGTGGATTTAAATCCACAATCGACTTCTGTCAGCAAAGCGAGTGTAAGCCCAATACCAGCAATTGTAGTTCCTCGATCTGAAAAACGAGAATTTACAGCAGAGCAGTCTACCATATTTCATTTGAAAGGGCATAAAAAGTACTTTCCAGAAAAAAAATAAGCTGCCTTCTTGGAAACTAATATTAATTGTCACCATATTTTAAGGTACTTTCTGATTCCTTTTTATTTAGAAAGAAATACACCAATATACACAAGTACTGAAACTTGCTCTGCGAGCAATCTTTGTTTGATATAAAAAATATTTCAGCTACTAAGCTAAATTAAGTATAGACCTTTTTTGGTTGTATATTTTGCTTTCCCAATTCAGATCACGTGGTGTTCTCGAGGGAATTTCATGTCTTATTCTTACATAAGGACGTTGATTGGACAAAATTTGAAAGATACAGTTGTCTGAGGGTAACATCAAATGGCCTGAAACAGGAGAACCAAACATACATGCTAGGAAAATCTATTGCTGCTGTAATTAGGCTAATATGCATCCGGTTTTTCCACCCTCAATAAAGCGAGTCCAGTAGGAAATAATTCAAATACTCTCTACTGCTAAAAATCAGTTCTCCAGTAGCCTAATGCGCTGTACTTAGCAATAGGGACCTTAAGATCCGACGGAGGCGACGGCAACAAGAACGTAAAAAAAGCAATTGATTAGCAAAACAACAACTTCGCACGTGCGTCACGCTTTTTAGTACATTCTTTTGCCACGTTTCACGGAGGACGCAAACAAGCCACGACTGAAATTGCTTTTTCCATCTGAACTTAGATATGGCTCTTAGGAATTCAACTCTAGAAGAGTTCTCCTACATTTGACAAAGTACCGCTGCCGTCACCGTCCTCAGATCTTAATGGTCGCTAGTGAAACATGACAAGACGGTAATGGTACAATTGTGCGGCTGTGGTGCGATAAAGGGAAATAGAGGTGTGAAAGAAAATAGCCTCCAATGTGAAACGTACTGTTGCAGTGGTATAACTCTGACTCGTGTTCGAGACAAAGAAAGGCTTTCCCGTAGGTACATACATTTGGATAGATGACCTAGTTATAAAGCTTACTCTCGCACTTAAGGTGTTAAAAGCCACAGTGCGCCATTGTCTTACCAAAGGCCGAATTGTATGTTTATGTTACGACTAGATAACCAGCGATCCTTGTTGTCACGTTCACAAGTTTGTAAATCCAAAGGAAATCACTTTGGTAAAACTAGACTCCATGGGTCAAAGTTTGGGTAACGCTATCAACGAAATAAATCGTCAATCAGTGTAGATAAGTATTAGGAAACCAATTGTGGTGTCCACTGGACAGCATTATCCATCTTTTGAACACCTGAAGACAGATGTTTATAGCTTGCACTTGCAGTCCCGCTCAGTTTATTTCCCCTTCGCTGGCACTCTCCTCCCCAGCGCTTTTCTCTTTTTTCCTCCGCGGTGACCTGGAGCGAGAGCGGGAGCGGGAGCGCCGCGATTTTTTCTTGTCTTTCAACGACTCCCTCATGTGCGATCGCGACCTCTTCGGGGATTTGTCGTCCTTCGTCGAGTCCTCTTGTTCTTCGGGATCAATCTGTTCTTTGTCGAGTTTCTCTAGTTTGGGTTTTTTCTCGTCTTTCTTGGTATCCTTCTCCAAGATCTGCAGTAAGGACCGTGGAATATGCGCACGCTGATAGGAAGATAAAGAGGAATAAAAAAATCAGATAATTTCACATCCTGCCACTGTTTCTTAATACTAGGCACTGTTATAGTTAGGATTAGTCAGTGAGTATTTCATATTTCGAGTATCATTGTAAAAAGAAACACGAAACAAGTAAAGTAAAAACTTGAAATATTCAACGTACCTTGTTGACGTCTGTTACTTTATTTATTTGCTTCAAAGGTTGCGAACAGTTCTTACTAAAAATATAACACTCGTAGCCAAGGCTTTTCAAAGTTATAAGGGAAAAGCCTTGGAAAGAAGTTTGATATAAAAAGACCATACCTGGTGCGGAGTGAATGACTGAACATGCGCAACCAAGTTCTCCTTGAGCTCAGGACAGATCTGATTAATAATAAAAAATTACACCAGTTAAAATACTATCAATCGTGGATAAAGAAAACTACAAACACACAAATTTCGCCTTCACAATATCCATCTACAGAAAGCTTAACACTAAATTTGCTTTTGATAACGGGGGCTACTTCCTGTATATCATTACTAAAATGCGAAAATAGGTCTTATCCATGGCGAAACTTAGACTGCAACTAAAGCTAACGTTAATAAACTAAATATACACAAAAAACGCCCCGATAGGGCAGGACCAGTTCATGATATAGTATAGTTAGCAAGCACCCAACGCAAAAACCTGAACACCTTATGGAAGATATTTCCAGACAAATCACATTTGGTGCTTACCTCGAATACACTCTCTAACTGTCGAGAAGGCAGCTGTAGTAGGACCGAGAAGGACTGAGGTTTCGTCATCTGCCAAAACACAATTACAAAATGATATGTCAGCAGGTCACATCCTAACATACGGTTCAGAACAAAAAAGGTTTTTTTAAACGTTGCACAGGAAGCGTTTAACAAAGCTGTTCTAATAGAACACAGGAAGCGTGTCACATATGAGCCCAGTGGCACTGCTCTCCATAAGCCTCTTCTGTAGCTCAGTAGATGGAGCACCACCCCACCAGGAGTTGATGGGATGTCATGGGTTCGAAACTCGCCCAGGAGTTAGTTATTTCACTTTGTCTAAAGATTATCAGTGACATAACGACCATCACACCTTCTCAGTGGTACCTTATTGATGTTTTGAATTCAGATGATGATCATATTGATATGCCCAACTTAATTAAAATGGTAAAATTAACCAAAAATGTCAAAAATTAAATTCTTGCTTATTAGTTTCCTCTTTTACAATTCATTTGTTTAATTCTTTTTTCTTTATTGTGTTATCTAGTCCTCATCCATATTACGATTTTAATTTCATTTATTTGTAAACTGTAAACTTTCCTTAGTTAGCCTTAAGCTTAATTTCATATTTTGAACGCATTGTCCCGCCTCGAATATCCTTGCTACCTGCGGGCAATGCTTCTGTAATATTACAGGTTTATCAATAAATTTTGTCGTTGTTTGGTCAATTTGAGGTTGCGTTTGAGACGGGGTGGATGTTATGTTGAATAGCACCACACCATATGAGTGTTTTGAGCGAGGAATAGGCCCTTTGCAGCTAAACAGTCACACGGTACAAACACACCTTTGTGGTGAGCAAACGACGAAGTGGGTCGCTGAGCAAAAAGGAAATTGTCTTTCTAATGGTAAAATCTCTTTGTTTTTCCTCCCCAACTGCGTCTCACGCTGTCCGTCGTGTTTTTGTCCCGCGTGACCGTTTAGCTCCAAGGAGCCCATTTTGACCCTTTCTCCTGCGCATCCTTATAAGAGCCAATAAAAAGCAATCGTGTCCCCAAGACAGTCCCATAGTGCAGTTCGACACAAAGGACCTATTGCAGTCTCACTCTAAGCCTGAAAATGGCCAATATAAAAAGGGGACTGAGTCTAGTTCAGGATATCAAGAAGGATGACTGCCATTACCTGGCAACATTTGACAAATCCTTGCCAGACTTTCGGTTGTTTCCAGACCTGCATAATAAAGAGACAAGAATGAAAAGCGGCCACAGACACTAGAGAGTTTGACCAAAAACGTTTTTGAGTACTGCACATCGACCGGACGTGACGGTTTTTCCCCTTTATTATATCTTGAAACTGCCAAATTCGTAATGCTTAGTGTCTTTGGGACGACTTGCCCAAAAATGTAAGCGAAACCACTGCGGAAGTTGTGCAAAAAACCCGCTTCCAGTTGACACGAGTCGCTCAGAAACTTCTTTGCTTAAACTCCCTATTTAATCAACGGTATTAAACCCAGCTTTACCACTACTGGCTACTACAGAAGCAAAGCTTTCAAAAAATCAAGGTCATATATCGGAAAGTTATCAGCAGTACAACTTTTACCTGTTTGGTGATTAGTTTAGCGAGTATGTTCATAACGAAACCAACTAATCGAGGACATATGCTGAGAGACTGGATCACCTGCAAAGAAGCAAAATAAAAGAGAGGTGATTTATCAATAAATTGTGGCGTGGATTCTGGTCATTTTATCGAAAGCTTTCCTACAAGGTCCATGTTATTAGCTGATTTAAAGAAGATTACATCGGGCATTGGGAATTGCTCACTGGGAAGCTATTGTTTGGTGGTCAAATCAATTCATTGCAGTGAGTTTCGTGTAACTAAACGCCCAATCGCCAATAATCAATTGATTCGCCACTTTAGAATCAAGAAGAGGACTGGAACACCGCAATTGTTTGTGGGAACGTTACTGGGGAGGTGCTGGTCAGCTATTGACTAATTTTTTTCTCCTGTCCCAGAGGTCTTTGCGAAATTTATCTCGGCCCAGTTTCCTTCACGTTTCTACAGTGGCCAATTCGCCATTTTAAAAACGAGAAGGAAACTGGGCTGAGTTAGCTTTCACAAAGGCTTCTGGGATTGTTACTGGGGACGCGCTGGTCAGTTACTGGCCAATTGCTTTTTCTGTCCCCACTAACGATCCCAAAAGTCTTTGCGAAAGCTAACTCGGCCCAGTTCCCTTCTCGTTTCTACAGTGTTAAATTTCCAAAGCAACCTTTTTTTAATTAGGTGTATATGAAGGTACCTATACTGATCAGACGATACTGGCAAAGAAATAATTACCGTCCTCATAAACAGGGTTGGGAGAGGATTCATTTCCATCAGTTGTTGTAAAACCACTGCCAACACTTCTTGAGTGTAAATAGTCTTCTCCGCAAAACACAAGCTGCTAGCTGCGTGTGGGGAAAAAATAGTAATTGGCTTTACGGTATCAATCGCCTTCGGAGACTGAGGAAACGCTAATCAGGAGGCAATAGTAACAGGCGGAATTATAGCAGGCACATCCTCGGAGACCCAGGGGCAGTCATTCGGGTCGGGAGAAAAGGCGGCACGAAAGTTTTCATTACGGGCGAAAGAGCCCCTGGGTACCGACTCTCACCGGACCATTTCCAAACATTCAAGCGGATGCCGGCTCCTGATTGGGCACAAAAAATGCTTTGTATTATTGTACCCAATCGGCGAACACATCTCAATGAGTTCTTTTCGTGTGTTCGTACATGACGGCTATTGTCTCGATCACGGCTTGTCTAGCTTATGCACCAAAGAAATGCACGCAGTCAGGAAACTTTCAGTTTGATATAAAATCCCCATCTGATCCAAACTCGCTTACTTTGTCAAATGCAAGCGAACTCTTCTGAACCATATCAAAGTTCATGAAGAGAATGAATTTTGTAATTGCTTGTTTACTCCTTCGCAAAACGTGAAGTTAGGCATTTTCACGGGTAGTCGTGCAGTTGACGGCAAAGAAGTGTACAAAAAAGCGTGATGCACGTACAAAGTTGTTGTTTTGCCTTGTCAAGCTATTACTTATTTGAATTTCTCATCGCCGCCGCATCTTAATTGTGATCCGTCAAAAACAATATTCTCGGGGCAGATTCAATTGCTCTTGCTGATAGTAACCCAAACGTTTTTTCAACTCATCGGTAATTCCGTTGTTTCTGGTTAGGAACTAGAAAATAAAAGTTTCCCTTGTACGCACAAGCTTGGTGAGCGAGCCAGGCAAGTGTGGCGAGACAACAGCCGTCGTGTACGAACTCACGAAAAGAACTCAGGAGCAACTGTTCGCCGATTGGGCACAATAATACAAAGCATTTTTTGTGCCCAATCAGGAGCCGGTATCAGCTTAAATTTTTGGAAATAGTTCGGTGAGAGTCGGTACCCAGGGGCTCTTCCGCACTTACTTGAAAACTTTCGTCCCGCCTTTTTTCCCGACCCGACTGACTGCCCCTGGGTCTCCGAGGATGTAGCAGGCAAAGTTTACTAGAAAAACGAGACGGCACAGGGGGACTTACTTTTAGAGACAATCAGAAGTAATGAACATAAATAGTTCTGGAACGGTTCGGTATATGCCCAGGAAGCCCAGGAGCAACATGCGTTGCAGGCGCATGTGCTGCTGCTCAGCCTACCCTAGAGCTTTAACCCTAGAGCTGCGGAGTAAGTATTCAATCCCAATAAGCTGGTGCTGGATTCCCGACAAAAGCTGTTTTAAATTCTTCAAAAGGGAAAACGTCTGGGTCTAGTTTTCTGGAGGGGGTCACGACTGGTTCAGTCAGGAAAGTGGCGAAGATTTTTTCTTTTCTAGTGCTCAACCATTAAGCACAATAACAACTCCGTAGTTAAGAATTACAAGCAGAGTTCAGATGCCTTTGAATGGGTTATGTATTAATTTAACTCATTTGCTGCAACATCTTCAAAGCAAAGGCGAGATACTTTCAACCAGCCGCAGCTAACAAAAGTACCTTTCATAACAGATTTCATGTCGCTCTTGGCCTCAATCTGATGTAGAGCAACGAGAAGTTCCGACGGACTGAGGGGACTGGTTGCGGATACCTTTGAGTCACCTGGAAAAAAGATAAGTTTGCATGAAACTACAATGTAAGGTCTTTGGGAAGGCGGGAAAGAGAAAACGGACGAGAAGTCGCTTCGCCTCGCTTCTTCATCCTTCCCATGGTCCATTGCAATTCGTCGCCAGTCACTCGCGCGTGTCTCTCGCGTTTCGCGCTCGCCTCTATGGGAAATACGAAGAGCCTGAGGGGGGATGTGGGCAGTCATTTGATAGTGTAAAAAAGGAAAAAAAAGTGTTTTATCCGATATCCAGAAAGTTACTTTTGCGGGTGGAGACAAGAGACGACCGGAAATACGCCTGCGTTCGCAGGCTAATATACAGACACCCATGAGTTTAATATTCTTAGCTGTGATTATAATTATTTCGTTGGACATAATCAAAGATCGCTAAACATGACGGCTACTGAACCCAATAAAAACTCTGCAATCACACCATGCAATCTTACTTCTTAAATCTACAGACGAGACCCTACGGCGCACTCAATGTTACCTAGTATTATTTGTTTTGTGAGATCTAGTAGGCTTAAATGATGGCTACTTTCCGATCACTTACTGTGAAAACACCCGAGCAGTCGGTTGAAAACTTCCTTAACAACACTGGGCGACTGTTTGATCAGTTTAGGCAGCACGGCGATAATTTCCTGTTTCTTCAGGCCAGTTAACACGGGAATCAGGAATCTCACATCAGATACGCGCTTGTGATAAAGTTCTTTGACTCGCTTTACAAGCTCTGCAGTGGGTACCGCTGGAAGAGAAAATTGATGCAAAAAATATTACTCACTGTCTCGAAAGTTTGGGAGTTGTAATTCTGGCGCAATGTCAAACTGAGCTGAAAAGTAATTAACTGCGCGACGGCTTTCTTCCGGTGGCCGTTAAATGAAGGTTTCTTGATCAAGGAAGTATATCGAACAAATGCGTTTCTCTTATTTGAGGATATTGTGCGCTTAAATTAAAGCCAAACATTTCGGTACCTTTGTCAGTTATAATATTGAGAATCCTGGCTATAAGTGTTTCAGCTCCTGTCGGACAGTTCTCAACCAATTGTAGGAGTTCAGGGGAAGCCATTCCAATCGCACGCACCTAAGGACACAGTAAACGTATAAGCGTCAACGAAAAATATAGTAATATAGTCAGCTCTCTCTCTTTCTTCAGTCATTTTCCTTGACTCTACTGAGCCCCAGTATCCACACATACAAATTCTCTAGACTGATACCCATACAATTCCTTTTTGAGAAATATTTGCTTAAAAATCAAAGCATTTACCTTAGGTAATTATTTTTTAAATTCTTGTCTTACCTTGTCTCTTGATTTTTTAAAAGAGAGCTTTAGATTTGAGAAGGAGGACAAGTACGACATTTAACTTTAGGTATTTTCGCGTATTCTCGAAAAATATTCAACCCGGAAAGCTTCATTAGAGAGTTTTAGATTCGAGTTTCCCGCGAACCTCTAACCGCTGGAGGTCACGTGACAAGTCTTTCGCGTCACGTTTGAGGTTTACGACGTGCGTTTTCAACGTGGGGAGGTAGGTTTTCACGTATGTCATTTACCTGAAAGCTTTTAGCGTATAACATAACATACATGTTTATTCAAACTCATATATAACTACATAAATTTGAAAGGGAGAGTCTAGAGGTTAACCCTATGAATAAAACTCTCCTAAAAACAACAAACAAACAATAAAAATTACAACTTTAAAAAGAATTTGAGTTTACATTTAGAAAGTTCAAGGGTACCGGCTTCAACAACATTACTAGGTAAATTGTTCCAATAACTAATTACATTGTTAAAAAAAGAATATTTAAAACAGTTGATTCTAGATACTTTACAATAAAGCTTATACGAGTGATTTGCCCTAGTGGATTTGACTTTTGCGAATTGAAAGAATTCCTCAAAATCCAAGTGTGATAAGCCAAACACGATCTTATAACATTCAACAAGAGAGGAATATGTCCTACGACTGGACAAAGATGGCCAATGTAACGTGTCACAACGCTCTTCATAAGACATATCACCTCTTTTTTGCCTAAGAGCTAATCTTGACGCGCGTCTTTGCACGCTCTCTATTGCATGAATATCTTTGACAAGATATGGGTTCCAGACTGGAGCAGCATACTCTAGAAGTGGTCTGACCAATGTCTTGTAAAGCAATGAAAAAGTTGTTGTATTAGCTGTTCCAACAGACCGTCTTATTAGCCCTAGGACTTGGTTCGCCTTATTCACCATAGTACTAATACGTTCACTCCAAGTAAGATCTTTTGATATAATAATTCCAAGATCTTTAAAGCTCTTGACATCTTTTAAGGCCGTACCTAGTTTATAATTCGTAGTCGATTTGTCACGAGAATGCGTTATTCGCATTGCTTCACACTTTTCCTCATTGATACGAAGTTGCCATTTTTTCGCCCATTTACCAAGATTATTCAAATCAGTTTGAAGGTATTGTTCATCGAGACTAGGGTTGCGAAGCTCTCTGTAAATCTTTGTGTCATCCGCAAATAATTTAATTTTTGAAGAGACACTATCAACGATATCATTTATATATGATAGGAATAAAATTGGACCAAGAATAGTTCCCTGTGGGGTACCAGATATCACAGGTGCCCAATCAGAAAAGTCCCTCTTACAACAACTCGTTGCTTTCTACACGTGAGGAAATGCCTCAACCAGTTAAGAAGTTTGCTCTCAATACCGAGGCTATATAACTTTATGAGTAGACGCTCATGAAGAACACTATCAAAAGCCTTTGCGAGATCAAGAAATACAACATCTGTTGCTACAGATGAATTCCTAGATCTGGCGAAGTCATGAAAAGTAGAGAGTAATTGGGTCACAGTAGACCTACCCTGCAAAAAACCAAATTGGTTTTTGTTTATCACGTTTTGGTCTTGCCAAAATGACGTTAACCTATCGCGTACAATTTTTTCGCTGATTTTGCATATCATGGATGTAAGCGAAATTGGACGATAATTCTCCCTGAAGTGTTTAGAACCTTTCTTATGAAGTGGGACAATGTCAGCTGATCTCCAATCTTCGGGCAAATGGCCCAGCAGGAAAGATTTGTTGACCAGAAATGAGATCGAGGGCGCCAATTCGAACGCACATGATTTTAAAATTACTGGTGAAATTCTATCTGGACCTGGGGACTTGTTCGTTTTAAGAGACTTAAGATGCTTTAAAATTTCCTCAGTAGTACAGGAAATATAATTAAGTTTCTCACAAACTAAAGGCTCTAAAGAAGGCAAGTTAGTGAAGTCGTCAGAGGTAAAAACAGATGAAAAATAGGAATTAAAACTAGTAGCAATACTCTCATCGTCAATCAGTTCTTTGTCACCAACCTTTAAAGATACCAGAGTATTCGTACCGTTACGTTTGCTTTTAATATAATTCCAGAAAGGCTTGGAATTACCAGAAACTGCAATATCAGAGGCCATATTGTTGATATACGTCCATCGAGCTAAGTTACATCTCTTTTCACGACATTGTTCAGTTTTCTGTACTTCTCCCAAAGGGCTGGATTGCTGCTTTTTCGCGCTTTGTTATACAACAATTTCTTTTTTCTGCACAACCTAATGAGATCCTTTGTTATCCAAGGTGCATTACATTTTTTCTTGCCCCGACGCACGGGAATGCATTCATCCGTAGCCGTAAATAAAAGATCTTTCCAGCAAGACCAGTTGTAATTCGCGTAAACTCGGTACATTTCCTTATCCAAGGAATGCAAGCCAATAACATCTTTAGGTGTGCCCAGTCAGTTTTGCCATATGAATAGAAACATTTCCGAGATTTACGCTGGGTGTAGTTCTTGTTTTATCCCACGTAATGATACAAAAATCTTGTGGAGCAAGTCTTTATCCATTAACAGAGGCACAAATTCGGGCGAAATGCTAAATTTAATAAATCCTATTGGATCTTGAAAACAAGTGCCATTCATGGCTGCTGATTCAAAATGGCGGTCGTAATCTAATCCACCGCCAATCTAAATCGAATTATGTTTGAACGTCGATCCGCAAACGGGTATCCGCAAACCGCGGTTAGAGGTTCGCTGTAAACTCCGATTTAATACCCTCTATTGTGCAAAGAGGGAGGTTATGTTTATTGGAGAAGGTTAAGCCCTTTCCGGGTCGCAAAATGGTTAAACTTCTAAAATTTGATAACCGCGTAGTTGAACGACGACGGCTATCACGTTTTCCCGCCAAAATGACGCTGGTTCACGCGCGTGCACTACTTAGTATTGAGAAAATCTCCTACTCGCAGTCTTCCTCGTCTTAGAATCTAAAGCTTTCTAATATTTTAAAGAGAAAGTGGATGCTGGTTATTTAAAGGGTTAAAGTGGACACCTCTCTAAGACGGACAGCTAGTGCTTGTTCCAGCGGTTTCCGTCTTAGACAGAGTTGACTTTATGCTGAAAAGTCCAGGGTTGACAATACGAAACAAACTCAACTGAGTGAGAGTACTTACGGGATGTTCCAGATGTCTTAGGATAATTCTTTTTATGATCTGCGAGGAGGCTGTGTAAACTTGAGCGAGTCTGGAGAGAAAAAGGGAAGTAGACAGACAAATTAGAAGAATGTTAAAGCAGCAACGCACCATTGTAGTTTTGAGAGAAGATTAACTTGACACTTACTCATGAAATAACTTATGATTCTGTGGAAGAAGGGCAAGGTACAAATAAAGACAAAGTTTAATGGTGTCATCCGTCCACTCTCCAGGAGCGACCTCTGAAAAAAAAAACAAACAAACAAACAAAGCAATTAATTTGTTTATTTTCAATGTGCAATCAGCAAAGAATACGCTAATGGAGGTTCTTTTTAGTTGCCGTTGACGCATACTGTACGAGCAATCAGCTTATATTAAAAATTTTACCTTCATCGGGATCTTGTCCAGGAGGGGCGGGCGGATGATCAGCAAGCAGCTGTTGTAATGAGCCCAGAGCATAGTTCTGAAATTAAAAAAGTTTAGAGAGGGGCCGCGCCTGAGTTCAGACAGAGACGGTCGAATTTATAGCCTTGCAATTCCCGTCCTCAAAAAACCTTAAAATTAGGTCATTTCACGTCCTAGTCGTGCAGGGACGGCAGAGAAATGTACAAAATGCGTGATGCACGTGTAAAGTTGTTGTTTTGCTAACTAAACCTATTGCCTTTTATCGTCGCCGTCGCCGTCGCCGTCGTAGTTTCGTAAGATCCCTGTTTTGGCGGGAAAAAGGGATAGTAGCCGTCATCATTCTACTACGAGTTTTAGGTAGAACGTCGTAGGAGCGGAAAGAAGTAATCAAATATTACAAGTTTCATCGTTTTGGGATCAGGAGAGAGCATAACCTCCTTCAATAAAGATAACAGTACTAACTTTTCTGTTGAAAAAAGTACGGATCATTATACGTACATTATAAGCCAACATTAACACTTACTTTTCACTTAGGGCAAAATGTTGGCTTAGGGGAGGGGTAGGTGGGCAGTTTCCCAGAAACGCATAATGATCCAAAAGTACAATAAAACTTTCTTGTTGTCTATATTTTGGAGAATACGCAAATCTCGTCCTCGTAGTGGTTCTCGTTCTCGAATCTACAGGTCTCTAATATAACAAATGTTCATAGTATAATGAAAGGTTAGAAAATGGGAACTGAAGCCGTGAATAGATGGAGGAATAGACAGTCTTTTCCGTAAGTGATGTTTAGAATAGCCATAGACAAACACCCACCTCGATATGTTCAGCTAGTTCGGATCTTATGTGAAGCTTTTTGGCAGAGTGAATGGCCTGGACTCGGACTTGTTCCTTCTCATTTGTGGTCAGTTCCAACAAAGTCTCCAGCAGCTGCAGTTGGGTCGCTGGCCGCTTTAAGATCAATTCTCTTATGGTGGAAAATCCAACTTGAAGACGTTCCTAAAAGAAGAGAAACAACGATGAGTGCATGAATTAAACGAATCGGAGAGGACGATTTCAAGAATAATGCCCGCGTGTTTCATTACTAACCAAGTCCTCGCAGTACATTCTGACAGCCATCACTGCACCGTCTGTAAGTGAAGGAATATCCAACAGGATGCGTGTAAACAACCTGTTACAGAGCCAAACAGTAAAAAAAAAAACATGAGCGACAACTCACCTTACATCAATGGCCCTTATACTTGCTTACGCCAAACGAAAAATTTCATTATACGTCTTGTGTTGAAATTGTTAAGTTGCGAAGTTTTACATAAATGAATTCCCAGCGAAGTAGAGTTGAAAAGCGAGAATACCAACGCACAAGAAAGATTGCAAATGCGCAGAATTTTGCTTATAAACGAGGCTTGGTGGTGAAACTGGCTCGTGTGACGTAATCATGCATAAGCACCATTCGTTACTTGCACATCTTCCAAAATGCACCTTGTTTGCCCGCAAAACGTTTGCATAAGCATTGTTTTCAATTTCTCTTGCGACAGCTGTAATACCAAGGAGAGTTGAAAAACAAAGGTTATGCAAAATTTTGGGGGGCAAATAAGGTGCATTATGGGAAATGTGCAAATGGTGAATTGAGCAACAGAAACAGGTGCCATCTTAGCACAAATGATGAGAAAATGGTCATGTTTTTGGAATCGCGCTTAACTAAAGACAGTATTATTAAGCCTTAATGATACCAAATTTCATCATCATGCAATCACTATTTTAGTAGTATAAATCTTCAATCAATATGGAGACCTTTGCGTCCGTTTTCAGTCAAAATTAAGGAGGTTTCTCTGGTCGTTGCATTGTTCGGAATGTCACGGGCTCAATACAACCAGACTGGATAAAGAACAATTACTCGTCTTTTGGGTCTGACTTGGAATATAATCCATCCATGAGACTAAACAGATAGTCACTGTACGACTGACTGACTTAGCCAAATTTAGAAGGTTTGCCTGATCGTAACTCGGAAAACGGTACGCCTAATACAACCAAACCTACTTGTCTTTCGGGTCTAACTTGGAATATAATCCATCCATGAGATTGAGCAGACAGTCACTGTACGACTGACTAGATTCACTGTCATCTTCCATGGCATCGACTTGATAAGCACTGTATTCCTGATAGAGCCAGGCCATCAGAAGATCGTAACGAGCCCGGATATCTTCTTGGATGAACTCTTGAAGGACTGTTGTGTGATAAAAACGGGACGGAGTCATTAAACTTTACACTTAACGCTGCTAAAAAGGTTAAGCTTTGGTCTCAACTTGGGAGCCAATCACAGGAACGCTGATCGACGTCTAAACCCTCTACCGTCTAGTGTCTTAGCCACAAGTGAAAGCAGAAGACTATCTCACTTGAGAGGGAGCTGGAATGACTTCCGTCTCGAATCCAATCAAGCTGGTAATGTACCAAGGTGTAGAGTTCCTCCCGTCTCTTTATCAGGTACTTCAACCGTGTCCAGAGTAGAGACAAAAGCACCAAAAATTTGCCTCAAATGAATTCGGTCTATGACGATTTCATTTCCCGTCTCAAACGTACCCGTCCATTTCCTCCTTTTAAACTGAAAGCTATCCTCATCATCGACTGAAAACCCAGCTAAATTCACATTTGAAGAGGAAATCTTGCCTTTCTCTGGGTAGATTTTTAGTTTTTTTGGCGCCGCTCCTCAATTCCAAGCGTTATTACCACAAGATGAATAGGGAGGAGTGTCAAGAGAATATACTTGGACTTCAAGGGTTAAATGATTGTACCTGTTTTTATTTCACCTCCAAGCTGTGTTACTAGGCTAACGACAACGTTGATTCGTTCCTAGAAATAAGAGAAAATCAATTCAGAATATTCAAAATAACGTGAAAATAAACGATTAAGACCACAACCGTGATCAACTAAACGAACTTGCAAATTGAAATGATGACGACCTGCAACCTCCCCCTCACTCCAACCGTTTTGGTCTTTATCAATAATTAATAAGGTATCATTTATGGACTTATTCTCACTGCATACATAATTAGCGCATCGCGGAATTTGAGCTATATCCTTCAGATTCCTCCGTGCTCTGTGTCTCCGGGGCAGGCATGATGCTTTGCTCTCTCTGTCTCCCGTGTTTTGCCTCGATCGTTGTCATTTTGCCCGCGTTCCGATGAGGGAAGCTTCTGTCGCCCTACCCTCCTCCCCTGGTGCCGGTTGACGCTGTTACCCTTGTCTCCCGCTGCATACTCCTCCTTCCCTTAGTTGCCACAGTTGTCGCGGTCTCCTCCCATAACTTAGTTTACCATGATGTGGTAATAGGTATGCAGTGAGAATAAATTTCTATTGTACTCTGAACCGTGGTATCAAGAATTGGAGTTCCTCGTTTGTAGTTAGTCTGGGGCAGGGTACTGGGGATTTTTGGTGCCCAGTGTAGGAAAGGAGACCAAAATTGCAATTGAACATGGTCTGGTAAAGGACAAGGATTCTAGCTTGGTCCTAGAGGAACACTTCACACCAAACATTCCTACAATAGCCACCACTCCCACCAGGTGCTGAGGTAGGGGGCTTAAATGAAACAATCAATTACTTCAGACACGTTTAATACCTGAATCACACCGCTTCGTGCTGCACTGTCTAGAAATACAACAACAACATCAACAAAAAGAGCAACATTAATACAAACACTATGTTTATGCGTTGCTTGATAGGTCATAGTAATTTTTATAATCTTTCCCATACACGAATTGTCCCCAGACGACCAATACGGTGAAATCAAACAAAGAATGAGTTACGATGGGCATCAAAAGGAGGGAAATTGAAAAGTTCGGCCAGGTGCAGTTTCAAAACGGGATCCACTAAACTGGAATTTTAAGCTTGCTAGGTTCAATGTTACTAAACTATATTTAAAATTCCACTCGATCTCAATAGCATTTTCCCCCGTAAAAGAGACCCAAGTGTACGTAAATGCAATGTATATTATTTCTATGAATGTGCGCAATAAAGATACCTGTCTTAACTTGAGGAAAGTGGAAGCATGAACGAATGAATATCATTTGTTTAAACATGATCATGCAGTATTAAAGAAATAAAAATGCTTGAGGGGTCGTGTATACTGGTCTATGATAAAACAGGAAAGTATAATACATTCTTAACTCACAAAGATTAAATAGCAGAAGAGAAAACTAAAACTAGCCCTAGTTATCTGTTTAGAGATCGCTAACTCACTTTCAGCAGCAAGTATTCTGTTTACTGCGCAGGTCATCATTCTCTGTCTCTCGGCTGGATTCAAAATTCTCGTTACGTCGAATAACTTGAACGGTTTAATTTTCCGCATGCGCTGTAAGCACAAATATACAACACACACAAAAATGATTTTCTTGCAGAGCCCCTTTGCCCTGTTTCGAATTTCTGATAATTCTCGTATAATTGTAAATTTTCGTCTACAAAAATGCCGTCGTCTGGAGTAACTGCTCTGTGTCCTCGAGGTTGTCAAAACATCGTTACCATTGACAAGCGAAAAGGAACGACAGCAGAGCAGTCTCCGAGAAAAGGTTTGCCTCTTTTCTTCATCACCATGATTAATTCATTGATTTTAACTGATTTTTCTTTGAATAAGAGAACAGGAGAATGCTAGCCTTCAGAACAGGCGTAATTTTCCCGCATTTTTCAGGCGAGCGAAGGTAAGCGCGAAGCAAGCGGGGAGCACCAGACGAGAGACACGCCTGGCGCTCCTCGCTCGCTTCGAGCTTGCCTTCGCTCTCTTGAAAAATGCAGGAAAATTACTCCTGTTCTGAAGGCTAGAGAACATGATTTTTCTCCCCATTTGTCGGGTAAGTGATACAAAACTGAGTTGAAACTCCACTAAGACCAAATGGGCAGACTTAAGACTACTTGGGCCTTATCTGGACGAAGTTATGTGATGCGTATGTCTGAGAGAGGCTCCCGTGTTTTATACAGTCCAGCCCCTAAAAAAGTAACTGAACTAGCGGTAACCAGGAACTAAAATTAGATGCCTTACTTACAGAGGTGTCCTTTAGGGTTAATTTAAACCTTCAAGTCCAAATATCCAAACAGAAATTCTCCACACTGATGTCATATATTTCTTTAAAGAACTAGTTGGGAGTGTTTGATAGAAGATCAAAGCATTTTTTCCTTCAGCGATCAACTTCATAGTTCTCAAAACCTTTTCTCTTGTTGATATACTGGTATTGCTGGGAGAAAATTAATGTTGGTCACTCTTGGGACTTAACGGCTTAAAAAGACGGATCAATTTAGGTTTCTGGGAATTTGCCCACCTACCCCTCCCCAAAGGTAACATTATCACTTACTTCTCACTTAGGGCAAAATGTTGGCTTAGGGGAGGGGTAGGTGGGCAGTTTCCCAGAAACCTAAAAAGACTTGACTGTGATACCTACCAATTGTGGGACTGGAGGCTCTTTCGGAACAAACGGTGTCTGCAAAGCGGAAAGCATGCCTCTGAACATTTATTAAACATAAACAAAAACAAAAACAACAACAACAACAACAAACAAAAAAACATCACTGGTAATAAAGCTACATTACAATTCTCGGTAATCGAAATAATTTACCGCGAGAAAGGTCAGGGCTCAGGGGCTTGGGTAGGGGGAGAAAAAAGAGCTCTTCCACAACATTTCCCCATCTCAAAGCGTGCTTCTCGGCTAGTAACCATGACTATTGCTTGATTATACGTAAAAACAAATTAAGATGTTGAGACCAAAGTTTTGGCATAGTCTGAGGAATTCGATCGCTCCATCACAGTTGAGTTGTTTGGTGCTAAGTTGTTCAAGTCGCCTGAACAAGTTTAGCTGGTTATCGCTTGTTCAGGCGACTTGAACAACTTAGCACCAAACAACTCAACTGTGATGGAGCGATCGAATTCCTCAGACTATACCAAAACTTTGGTCTCACTCCAACGTTCACTAAGATCGATGAAGTAAGATGTTAAGACGACAGTAAACAACAGAAGTTGTCAAAGAAAGTTAATTATACAACCTTATGATCGCCGACAGTCGACCATTTCTACCGAAAAAACCTGCGATTTGTCTGCAAAAGCCACTTGGACAAGATTTGACTTTCTGACCCCTTGCTACCGACACAGCTCACCAACATACAAATAAACAGCAGGAATTTCTTTAAAATGAAAGCCGGCAAAACTTTTTGCAAATTATCCTCTCATGTGTATTGTATACAAAGGCTGATACCTTTTTTGTGTCCAGAGGTCTTTTTTCTTTGGTTGCATCGAAATGACCGCCTGTGAGAAACAGCAAATAATAATAATAATAATAAGGTAAATAAGAGGTAGCATGACCGGGTGGTGAGCGTGTCCGACTCGCAATCCGGCGTTCCTGGGTTCGAGTTCAGCTCTGACCACGGCTTAGATTTGTTCGTCGGTCGTACAACTTGTACCGAGTTAACATACTTGGATACGCTTGTGACTAGCCAGCTGATTGCCTCCTGTCAGTTAGGGCTATCAATCCTAGTTCTGTTTATGATATCGGTTTCAAATTATTTGAGTGCACTGCCTGCAAACTTAAAGCTAGAGAAGCTAAGTGGACGTCCACTTTCCTCAGCAGGCAGCCATGCAACGCTATAAGCCTGGTTTTCACAAGCACAAGCATAAGCACTGTCGCCGCTGTTCGTGTGCTTGTGCGTTATGCTTACTCTTATGTTTATGCGCGAGTAAAAACCGGGCCTTAGACGGACACTTGTTTCTTAACAATTCGTAAAAAGTAACGGCGCTTATTTAATTCCAAAAAAGACAAGGGATCAAAAATCATGAGCGGGTGGAGTGCTCTTAATAGGCGATAACAGACTAACAATGGCACAAAGTGCGAATAACGTTTCTTCCCTCAGACGTTTAACTAACAAAAATCGACTAAAAATAATGATAGGCTCTCTTTCCACCGCTCTTCCGCGTTAAGTCAGTCTAATCCTTCCCGAAGATAAAGGGGGATGAACGCGGGTTCATTTTTCCAAACAGCAGCTTGTAATCGAACCTACTAAGCGCTAGCTGGCCGATTACTGTAGCGCTGATTAAATCTAACATACCTAGCATTCTCTTAAGTGCTGAATCCTCTTCAGGTTTAGCCTGACCATACATAAACTAAAGAAAAAAAGGGGGAAAGATGCAACTAATTTAATTATCCTTTAAATCGACAAACTAAGCCCCCTGGGGTAAGGACGTAAATAGCTCGTGGAACTAACTCCCAGGGAGGGTGTTAGAGAAAAACTCTGCCCCTCCAACAAAAACTCTTTCCTGGCTAAAGAGAGACGATGTGGAACAAAGTTAGAAAAATTAGACTAAGGCAAATGAAACTCCAAGAGTTTTCCAGGACACAAAGACTAAGGTAAATCGAGCATTTTAATGATATACGCAAGAGGATAGATTTTCCAATAAGAAGACTGAACGGCCTCTATTATTCTTCCAAAACTGATACCCTAGTAGTCAGATATTATGACGAAATTCCAGGAATTTTTCAAGAGAAGGTATTAAAACAAGAACCTTCAAAGTGTTTCCCAGGATTTCTGTAAGAAAAGTTATAAATTCGAGTTTACGTAGTGTTTTAGTCTTTTCATTTTCTCTGCGCAAACTGGAAAGAGCGTGATCCATGAGGGGGTAGGGGTGGAGGGTGAGTTTTTTTTCGCTTTTCGTGCCCCACCCCTAGCGCGCCGCTTTGGCACACACGTCCAGATTGTGCGTTCATGGAATAAAAATAGCGGGTCGTGAACGGTCTAGAGCTTTCTAGCAGGCATTTGTTTTGTGTCGTAACGCAGCGCCTCTCCCCAAAACACAAAAAGCGGAAGAGTAGGAAGATCGAATTTTCCAGGGATTTCAATTCTAGATTAGTGTCAGCCTGGCCCTGGTTGTTAAGACGTGGGACAGCGCTATCCACCGGATAAATCACCATCCAGCGGATAAGTATTAGGGAAACCAATTGCGTTGTCCACCAGATAGATTTTTATCCGGTGGATAGCGCTTATCCAACGTTTGAACAACCGGGGCCTGGTTAATAAAAGGCTACCAGTCAAACCATGAACAAGATTCCAATATGCTTACAAACACGTAATCGCGTCTCCATTCACGTGCTGATAACTCGTAAGGAATCATTTTGCCTGGTGAAATGCACTGTTTAGAGAACTCTAAAAAGCTGTGACGACAAATCCTGACTCACCATCGAGTTTTCTTCATTACCAGCTCCATTATTTCCCCATGAAGCACCTCCGCCAATCACAGGAATGGACATGATCTCTGATTCTTTCATACTGGGGTCATTTTGAGCCTAAAACAATAGAAATACACATGCTTCTTTTTAAAATAAATTAACTTCTTAACGATCGGTTATCGAGATACGTGTTTGTTAGAAGAGCAGTGTGCAGCGCGACCGTTCAAATAAAACCTTTTCAGAAGTACTTTCACATTGTACTATATATTACTTAGTAAGTTGCTCTAACTTTTGAGATCTGTGGATGAAATCCTATGGTGTTACCATTTGAGTGATACCTCTTCAACTGTACTTTCACATGGTACTGTTTATTATTCTGTGTAAAAGGGTGTTACCAAATAAAAAAGTTCTCAGCGGTACTTTTCAAATGTTTGTCATTCATTTCCTAGATACTAAGGCTCCAGTGAAGCGCACAAGATAAATGAAATGAAGAAATCGTTAAGTAGGTTTAACGAAAAAGAATTGAGAAACTCGGCGTTATGTTTCGCTACATCGCTTCTTACGCACCTAATCAATAACTTAGCCTACCAAATCTTTTTTCGCGTAATCTTATGGTTAAAACAAGGCATGTGACAGCAAGTCTGACGTTCTGCATCAGTGGGTCGGATACTTCAAATAGATCATTTCCGAGTTCAGAAATACCTTGCTTGCAAAACGAGGCTAAGTGCAAAACCTTTCTTCTGAAAATGCCGAGTTTTATTTGCAAGAGAGAAAAAATCATCAATGGCTTCGCACTGAGCCTCACTTTGAAACAGAGGCTTCGGGCAACTCGGAAATGGCCTATTTGTCCCCCAGAAGCATTCCCACTATGCAATTCGAGGCAACACTGACCCAGTCTATATACGTACATGCATAACTTTATTTAACTTCGGATTTTAGAGTAGCCTAAAGGCTAGCATCTCCGACGAATTACACATACGACATCACACATAAAAAACATATTAGCATGAAAAAACAAACTGGTAGTAAAAGTACGTCTAATTTATGAAACTATGGGAAAAAAGTAAACATCTAAATTCCTTCAGACTAGCGGTTCTCCTAAAAGAATCAGAAAGCGAGTTCCAATATCTCGCTGCGACATATCCAACTGAGTTAAGACAAAATGTAGTTGTTTTGGGTTTTGGCAAGACTAACATATTCGTACCTCTTAAGCTATAGTCAGACGTTCTAAACTGAAATAACTTTTTACGGTATGCTGGATAGTTGGTAAAGTTAATGCATTTGAAAATACACATCATCATATCGCTAATTCTCTTATTTGCCAGGCTGGGTGTATCGGCCCGCTCAAGTAAACTATCATAGGCTCACACGCAGCCTAAAAATGGCCAATCTATTTTTTACCGTAACTCATTGTTGTTTCAACAGTACCTTTCTTAGAGCTTCCATTCTCTCGTAACCCTTGCCAACTTTGGCGGCATTCATCTGAGTGGCCAAAAGTCGTGCGAGATGTACCACTTGGGCTTGACCGCCAGCTGCCGCTATGGGTGTGTAGGTGTCGTGGAAATGGGACGGGATGCTGTCGGGCAGTGCTAACATGCTGACCAGAACTAGATCTGTTACAGTTTCTTTATTTAACCGGGGGATTATATCCTGAGCTGTCATTTCAACGGCATCAGATGTGGACATTGTCTCTATTTCTTCAGTCTATAGCGAAACGAAAAAAAAAATACATGAAAACCAGCCTTAGAAGAAGAGGGGAATTTTACCCGGTATACATCGTATAAATGTAGATAATTTCGTATTATTAATTTCTTCACTACGTTATCATATTGTTCATAATCATCATCATCATTATTATCGTTATTATTATTATTATTAGTTAATTTTTCCTGGGATCGCTCCATGCATCGATATGCAGAGCTAAACAAAAAAGTAAAGGTGGATTTCCACTGTCGCACGCACGTAACTTTTACACGCGTAAATAAAATAGAGGCAGTGTATGAAAGGCCGTGCGTAAACGTTAAAGTTGACGTCGCTCAACTTTTTACGTTTACACGCGACACTTTATACACTGTCTCTATTTTATTTATGCGCGTAAAATTTACGTGCGTACGCATGTAAGAATTATGGGACAGTGGAAATACAACCTAAAGGAGGAAGTTTTTACTCTAGCTTCACCCACTAAGCGATCATCAGACTGACGATCGTGACAACTTTCTCTGTTACCTTAAAATAATACAAATATTTACTTACATCAATTTTTTGCTTTTTACTTGAAATTACAGCTTCTGGTTCAGGCCTTGGAGAATACACAGTTATTAATAGTATTCAACATAAACAGAAATAGCGTTCTAGGGTTGCACTTACTCAGGGACTTCGTACATGAACGTATGATTTGTAATTATGAATGTTCCGTTTAAGGACGAAATGACACGGAATGAATTGTTTTTGCAAGATGAAGATCATAAGCTCTGGGTTTGGTTTGTTTTCCACCTTAAAACAATGCCATTATTAGTTCACTTTCACCAGGAAGTCAACCAAATAAATTTGAGCTAAATTGACAAATTAGACAATACGGTCCTAGAGTCTTTCTGACCATACACTATTATATTGACTTAGGTCTTACAAACCTCAGTTACTGTTGACAACAGTCCTATTAACTACAAAACTAACGTGGACAAGGATGTTAACATTAACTTTACTTATAATTATCATGACTCACGCATGTTTAAGCTATTAACTAATTCATAAGTAACCTACCTCCGTTTCTCTGTACTGGGTTTTGGCATGTTCCTTTGCAACTGTGATAGTAAAGAAATAATAGATAAACAATTATATGTATTAAGTTAAAATAGCAAATTTTTGTGACAAGAAAAGACCTCAAAATATTCTGCAAAATTTTTGAACCTCTGGAGTAAGAACGACTTTGACAATTTAACAAATCTATGAGTGCAAAATTTGGAACCTCTGGGACAAGAAAAATTTTGACAATTTAACGCATCTGTATGAGGTAAATCGCTACTTGTTTTACAATATCAGCGTGCAAAGAAAATGGTGTCTGATAGCCCGGGACTAGTGGACTTTGCTATCAGGCTAGTGAATTCTGTTCTTAACTTGCCCGACGGGCAAGTAATGTTTTTTGAGGAATTCAAACTAAGGAAGAACTGTGAAATCAATTCTGCTCGTCAGAAAGCTTTTGGGGCTAGTTGAAATGACGTTTGGGCTAGTAAATGCTTTCTTCAGCTTGCTAAAAATGATTTGCTTTCCCCCTGAATATACAGAGAGGTAAAGAAGGAAAATGGTATCTGCAGCAAAGGATATTAAACTATCGCGTGCGTGGCTGTACACTGTACAAGCAAAGAGGCCATCCAACTATACTTTTAAAGCTTCAGCCCTTTTTTAATTTGGCTAAATGTAATTTAGGCCTTTTTTGACCACAATAGCTGCCTGCGTTTCAAAGATGGCAGTACATTCACATGTGCATGTAAAGTATGAAAGGGATTTTGTGATTAAAACGATCCTTATTTTCAACTGACCTCAGCCTGTGATGCTCCAAGATCTGTAAGAAGTGTTGTGATTTGAGGAAGAAACTCCACTGAAAAACAAAACAAAACAATTAGGATCTACAATACCTGGAAGACGAGCCAAAATGAAAAGACACTTTTCCATGTTAAGTCTCCAGGAAATGTAGAAGAGGCAACATTTTCAAAGGGAAACAAAATAACCATGAAGGTGGTGAATAAACTTCAGCCACCTCACTCCCAGTGAAAGGGATTTTTTCCCCTTCTGGTGCAAAATATTGAGGGGAAGCTGTAATTACAGGCCAAAAAATACAGTAGTGTATAAATCAATCTTTCCTTGTGAGAGAATTTGATTTTGGTGTTTTCATCTGCATCCAAGGTGTCAACAGTATTGTGTTGTGGCTGAAAGCTAGGAAAAACCCTCCAGGCCAGGGCCTCTTCATTGCAAGTTGATTGATTGACAAGTAAAGGTTTTTTGCTCATTTAAATAGAACCAAACTGTTGCCATTACTAGAATAAAGTAGAGTACATGAAAGCTCCTAGCACACTCACATAAAATCCAAGAATACTAAAATTATTATTCAATGTTTAATTACCTGAAGATGGATGTTTTAGCAAGCTCATTAGATGAAGCTGGAAAGACAAGTGAAACAAGAAGAAAGAATACTTGAATAATTTCTTGGATGGTGACGAACAGGTTTGCATGAATACTTCTCAAACTCATTAATAATTCATAAAGAAAATTCAAAGGAAATTAATGTTTGCTCATTTTTGCATCCTTAATTTCTCCTTCAAAAATGATTTTTTTTGAGAAGAAATATCAAACATTCGACACACTGTTTCATCACCAGATGAAACACCTCGAAGTTCGTAAAAAATACTCCGCTACGCGTCATATTTTCAACTCTCTTCTCAGTGTTTCATCTGGTGATGAAACACTGCGTCTCATGTTTGATATATTACATCTTCATTGATGTTGTGGATATCATGGGAGACTAGTTCCAAGATTTCACTCCCACAATTTCTTTGCAGAGTGTATTTTCTGGACCCAAGAAGAATTTTTGGTGCAGAGTACAACTTACATTAATTTTGAGCTATAAATCATTAACTATACAATACCTTAAGATTTTTTCTAACACTGCTAACTTGAGATTTGCTCAGTGAAGTGGGAAGATTAGCTGCAAATCACAGAGTAATAAATAAGATACATCACTAAGAAGACTGTTAGTACAAGACACTAAAAGATCACTGGTAACCTCACAAAATATGATGCGAAAAATACATGTATTGCTTTTTGTGGTAACACATTCCTTACTCCTCTAAGCACCTATATCCAGGTACAAATTCTTCACACAAATTTTCTTCTATCTCCTTAAAGAATACAGCTGTAAGTTGAAAGAATTTGAAAAAAAGATCATAGCGTTTTCGAATTGGTGACCACTTCAGTAATTCTCATAAACTTTTGTCTTGATAATGTAATGTTGATGTTGGGAAAATGATGTCAGTCACTCTTTAGTCTGGAGGGTTAATTTAGAGGACAACATTTTGCTGGCCACACATTTATTGTAGTTATAGCTTAGTCTAACAATACCATGCAGAGATTCAAATGCTTGGACGACAATTGCCATAAAGGCAGGTCTTTGACGAGCAATAGCAGACAAGGATCCAAGAGCAGCCATCAGGTTGACACTAAGAAGATACAAACAACAATAAATTCACATTTTTGACTTGTTTTGTGGCTTTCTGTTGATAACAAACAACTTTATAAGGTTTTAAAAAGGGAAATGTTTTGATTTGTTGCAGTAAACAGACCATGACTGTGACAACACCAGTTTACCAACCTGGAAATGGTGTGGGAAGCAATAAGTGTGAGCAGGGTTTCGAGCATGGATCCTCCTTCTTCTCTGAGTTCAGTCATCTTAATGAGTGGGTGATTCCTAGGAACTATTTCCAATGAGATGTCTGCTTCACCTTTCTTAAGAGACTCAGAATCCTAAAATTCATAAAGAAATGTATTGACTACCATTACACTGGCATCAACGAAAGAGACTGACCAAAACTAGATTGCTGAAAAGTTACATCTTTTAACTCTACAAAGAGCTATAAGAGAAGGATATCTAAAGGTTGACTTAGGATTTGTGAATGAAATGTCTGACATTAAAGTAGTACATTGTACATGTAAAAGAATACATGTACCATGCCTTCACAAGAATTTGCATTATAGATATCCTGAAATAAGCCAAAGTCCATTGAGGTGATTTACAAGATAGCTCTAACTAACTATGTAAAAGTAGTATTATTACCTGAGACTTAAGTGACTGTACCAGCACTAGCATCTCAATGAACTTTATTGCATGAGTTCTGATTCTGAAACAACAACATTCAGAAGACAGAGATGTTGGTCACTGCCAAACCTACCAAAACTTAGCTTCTAGCTGCCAGAGGTATCTTATTACAGAAACTATAATGCTACAGTGTACAATTTGTCTTTTTTTAAAGCAGATTAAGGGACCCAATACTTTGAGGGTTTGAATTGCCAATTTAGAGGTGTTATGTTATGTGATGCGATGTGGTATTGTTTTATGAGCTTCAAGAACTGTTAACCTCTTGGACAGAAACTTCAAAAATGTCATTAAGGATTAGAATACAACATGTACATTACACTCAACTCTTGCCTTGCGGACACCCTGCTATAATGGACACCCTGATAATACAGACAGCAGCTAAATCCCTGGCAAAATGTTTGACTGAAATAAACTCCCGCTATCACGGACTCTCACTAATGAGAACACCAATGCAAGGTCCCTACAGCGTCTGCTATAAAGGGAGTTGACTATATTCACTTCTTGCATGTTATGCCATAAAATTAGGGGACATAGTCAGGGTATGAAGTACAAATTGCTGGTTCATACAGAATAAAGTTTAAAATAGTTTATTAGAATCATGCCAGTCTGGTGCTTAAATTACTAACAATTTTTGCACTAACTACATGTACATGTAGATGTAGTTAGTAACAAGTACTGAAGGTTTTCTTGTGTTGGTTTGCCACGGTTTCAAGTGTCATTCACTAAGTTTTCAGTATTACATGAAGAAAACTGCATTGCAGTCAGAACATGTTAAGTCAATTAATTTTTTTACATCAAGCAAAGAAACCTACCCATCATTTTCAGACTCCAACATATCAATGATCTGTTCTTTGATCTGAATAAGGAGCTGTAAACAAAAGAAATACAAGAATAAGTAACAACTGAATAGATAAATCTTGATGTAATAATAATTATTAAATGAAATTATAAAGTGAATGTAAGAAGGGAGCTGCAGGTCCCATGGTCAAAAGTAGCTGCATACTAACACATGCTAATTACATTCCATTTACAGAATTGGCCCATAGGATATTACAGCCCAGTTGCTGGAATGGTTAATAGGCAAGAATTTCCCTCAGCGAGTGGAGTAACTTGTAAAGTGTAGTAGTCTGAGGTACTTGCAATATGTCACATTTACAAAAATGAAGTGACACAAAAATTGGGAATAAATGTATGAAAGGCAGGATTGATTTAATTATCCCAGCAATTGAACTAATAATTTAACTACAAATTGAAAGGTTGAATTAGTGTTTTCACTGCAACCAAACTGTTCCATAAGCACTTTAGTTTTAAGGTTTTCTCACCTCCCACATGTGTTCCACTTCTTCTGATACTGCCTTATGTTTGCAAATGTACTGGAGAGAGAATAGAACAATAATATTTCACATGTTCAATTGTTAATAAAAATTTAAGTAAAGTTATATTGAAACAGACTAATGTTATTCAGCCGTAATTTGCATTGCATTAGACAGGTGTACAGGAAATTAATGTACATTTGCTGCATTTTCATTAATGTTTGTACAGTGAACACCCATGTATTGTAAAGTATTTAGAGGTTAACTTACATGTACATGACCATCTACATTTACTTAGAGGGTGATTTCACAAAAAATGTTATTTTCAAGAGCTACTATTTACTACATACATGTGTATAGCTGTACCTAAGAACAGTGCCTACCTGGGAATAGAATTAAGGTGTATTTCAGCTATTGTTGTTGGAAGGATTGTGTGATTGTTGCATTTTTTTCAGCAAACCTAGCAATCAAAATGTGACTGACGATCTCATGCCAAATTCTCCAGTTTTTCACCAGCAAACAAAAGCTGCTTTGAAAGAGAATCTAGCGGTTTACCATTCAACTACAATCCCGGACAAAACTACTTGAGAAAGTTTTCCCCATCATGTCCACTTTCCTATGCAACAAAACTATTTCCAAAACGACGCCTTTGCGGGAAGAAAACCCCTTCCCCTGATTTAATGTTGCTTCCCACAATTGCCCAGGGATCAGGCTTTCTTTTGAATACACAACAACATTGCTTTCAGGGGAAGGGGGAGAGGGAAGAACCGGTACAGCTACGATTTTTAGAAAAATGCAGTCCAAGTATACAATTTTCTCAACAGTTTTGTCCAAGATTGTGTACCAGGTGATTCGCGTTTTCTCGCAAGAATATTTGCAAGGACAAAACAAAAACATGCTAATAAAAAGCACTTTACAGAAGCTGTTTTGAGCACAAAGTTTCATGCCAGACCATCTTCTCATAGAAAAGCAAGAACTCATATACGTTTTTTGCAGCACCCTCTTAAAAACAGTCAGATTTCGCAATAGCCATACAACGCGTACTAATTGTTACATATTTTCCTGTAGCTCCGGAATGGAAGGCCCGGAAAATGTGAAAAGTAATTTATCTTTTTCAGAAGAGTCTGAACAAGACTTGTATGACGGTTCTCTTCAAAGAAAAGGAGTTCCTAGTGTTTATTTAGGGACATAATAGTCAATCCAATATGGTACCGTTTCCCGTCACGTGGAAATTGCTTCTCAGAGCTTATAATTGGTTAAACTATGGGTGTTACAGAACCTTTGTTCGTTAAAGGTTGGTTAACTTTTTATGATAATTCCATGGATAGAATAATAATTATTACGATTAACAAAGCATTGAAACGGTTAACACTATTTCGTTTTCAATAGAGAATGACCTTGTGATTCTTATTAAATTTTCCTGTTAATCGTTGTTAACCGTTGCTAATCTTCGCAGCCGCTCAAAAATGTCCTGTTAATCATTTCGACTTGCAGATATTGTGGAGAGAAAAAGCTTAGAAGTCAACTATGGCAACTTTTATCATGCCTTGGTTTAGGTTTACAGATTATCGATTTAGGTCATAATTTTTTCCAGTCATATGTAACACGAAAGACAAAACGTGCACATTTACAGGTCACGCAATAGTACATCTTGTCACGTTATCGTGCGTGACATTTCTAGATTTCATAGTGTGTTTCTTTGGACTGGATATCGCTACAATTTCAAAAGTAAGCATTCAAATGTGAAAAGTAAAAATGCAGCCTTTGTAAATATTTCATCCTCTCTCCATTTGATGCTTTTATTCATTGCAAGTGCTTGCCCATTGACTATTTCAGCGATGGGAAAATTGTTCAAAGTTGTTGGGTCACGCGCTCTGAAAATTTAGCAAAGTTTCATGTGTTATTTGTTGATCAAATCATAGTGGGTGAAATTCCCATTTTCTGGCTAATCTGCTTGACGGAAACGTCCTTTTCGTCCTCAAAAAGCGCAATGTATACCTGCTACTCTTCACTCAAAGCGCGTGTAAAAACCATGCATGGAAAATGAATTTCGTAAACGTTCTTGACTGACCACTCCAATCAAGGAAGACATACCAATTGGTTTTCTTGACATAAACGCCTCTGTTTTTCACTCATTTTGCATTACAATTAAGTAATTATCTACTTTTCTTTGAAATGTACTACATTTATAAAGAACAGGCTTGGTTGCGTTAAAGGCTGCAAATTGCCTTTCCCAGTCAAATACAATCCCGGACAAAACTACTTGAGAAAGTTTTCCCCATCATGCCCACTTTCCTAAGCAACAAAACTATTTCCAAAATGACGCCTTTGCGGGAAGAAACCCCTTCCCCCGATTCAATGTTGCTTCCCACAAACGCCCAGGGATCAGGCTTTCTTTTGAATACACAACAACATTGCTTTCAGGGGAAGGGGGAGAGGGAAGAACCAGTACAGCTACGATTTTTAGAAAAATGCTGTCCAAGTATACAATTTTCTCAACAGTTTTGTCCAAGATTGTAGTAATGACTATAATCTACATGTACTGACCTGTAAAGCAAACTTGTAGAGCTGTGTAACACACAGCATGACTCGTTTCTGCACTGCGACATTGTCATCGTTCAGCATAAATGCCAAAGTATTTTGCACTTTACTCAGCAGTTCAATATCTTTCTTGCTGAAGGTTTGGGAAAAAATTAAGGGATATATCAATAAAACTGTTAAATGAAAAGGGAACAGTCGCAACCAAAGCTAGTTCTCCTTTAGAAAGAATACAGGCTCTCTAGAGCATCCTTGCTCTTTTACTAATTAACATTATTTGTTCATTTCACTCGGAATCTCTGATAATCAGCAACAAACAGTGCTGTGTCACAAATTCATGTGAAAATCTTAACCTGTAGCATATACTTCAGCAGACGAGTATTTTTCATGTGTAATGACAATTGGCCGCACTCACTTATAATGCAATTAAAACTCAAAAAAGACTGATAATAAGTCATACAGGGCAGGAAAAAACCCAGGTTCCACTGCCCTGGGCAAACAACTGTTGATCTTGGGAAAGTAAAAATAGAAGTTTGGTAGCCCAGTGGGCAAGTGAAATTAGCTTCAGTGGTCCTGTGAGCCTGTCTGCAAGTTTCAGCTTGGTACACTGTAAATGATTTTTCCAGGCAAACTATCTCAAACCTGAAGACTGCAAGATGAGTAACACAATGAATTGAAAGCATGAATTAATTTAAATCAAAATCCAAGAGCAAATTTGCTTGCAGCTGGTGTTACTCTTCTTCCAGTAGTTACACTCTGTATCTGGCACAGCATTAAAAGTACTATAGTGTGGTTTAGGTCTTACCCACTTTGTTATAATCAATAACTTATAATATAGACAGCAACTTAGATTAGAACTACAGTAAATATAATAAGGCACTATGTTCTCTTCAGGCAATAATATTTTAAGTGGGGGCAAGTGAAAACTGAAATTCACTTGCCAACTGGACAAGTGGATTTAATTTTTTTTCCTGTCCTGACATGTTGTTCAGTGGTATCTGAACTGTACACAATTTATTGCATAATTTACCATGCTTCCTCAATGAATCCAACAACAAATCGACGCACATCTGCTGATCTGTCCTGCTGAAACACTAGTATTTCCTGGAATGGGACAATCAACAAATTGAATTAGAATGTCATGAAAGATAATATTATTTTAAGGGACATCCACTTACATATCATTTGTCTCATGATAGTCAATCGATCAGTTAATAGTGACATGATTTTCACTGCCCAATGCAGGTCTTCATTAAATGTTCAACACCATGTACGTATACATGTACCACCCGGTGGTACTAATAATATTCCCACTCAGCAAATTTTACTGAGTGGGACTATAATCAGTACATTGTGCCACCATGTTTGCTAGTAATTGGGGTACAGTGTATCATGATAATTATGTACTCATGATTGCTGGGTTTTGATCCAAAGTATTATTGTCGCCATTGTTGGGGGAACAGAAGCTTTGAATTGACCTTGCCTGTTATAACAGAATCTGTGCACACGACAGCTGTTTATTATTACAGGGAGATAGACCAATAATAAATTATTTAACATACTTACATCTAGAAAATTATCCAGCAGAGTAGGATCTTTATTCACAATAAACTCTTGAACCTGCAGGGGAGAATTTAGTAACGGGATCTTAGTCCTGAACAGTGGTGAATTATTGTGTTGTTAGACTGTGATAAGAGAGTTGATCAAATACATGTATCTGGAGAACAATCAATGTAACAAAGGTTATGGTTATTATGAATTTCGAGCTTTACATGAACAGTTACAAAAACATTCTAAAAAGAAGTGGTATTGGTTAGAGAAGTGTGACATCACAAAAATTCAAATTTGTGAAATAATGGGATTAAAATAATAGCCTGCAAATACAGCTGTTCCTCCTTACATTTCACTGCTAAGGAAATTTTGTCAGGAGAATTGTCTGAGAATCGGTGACAGAAATTCCATACTGATGACCTAAAATCTGTCAGGAGTCTGGTCAGGAGCTCTGATTGGTTGACATAGTGGTTATTGTTTTACATATTGTTCATGAATGACGGAAAAAAGACAAAAGGCTGCAAAGGTCAAATGTAAATGTGATGAATCTACTACAAATCAGTCAATACTCTAAATACATATTTTTCTTTAGAAAAAGCATCTGAGTTTTGCTGGAGCTCGTTTGCAAAAGTTCACAAAACTTTACCATAATCGACCAGGAGAAACATAAAATCAAACAGATTTTACATTTGGAACCCCATAACTAGCAAATGTATCATGTAAACATTGATTTACATCAACAGTATGGAATTTCTGTCGCTGATTCCGGAGGTTCTTCTGGTGAAATGTCCCTGGCAGTGAGGAGCTAGGAGAAATGGCTATATTTGCAGCCAAGGGATTAAATGGCACATTCATAAAGAGCAAAAAAAAACCCCTCACAACTTGCAAAATATCAGCATTTTAGTGCAAAATTAGTGGGGAAATACAGGGTATAAGCACCTTTACATTTACAATCAGAGCCTGTTTTAGAAGGATTTATAATAAGGAGTCATTGGAGAATAACAAGATTCACATAAAAATGCTTATATCTTCCCCCTTCCCCAATTTGCTTTAACAGGCCGATTTTTGGCAAGTGAACATTTTTCTTCTTGTTCTTTTTGGATATGCAAACCTATTCCATATTAGGTAATTTGAGCACCAGCCAAAATTTGCTCATCTGATGTAACATGTTTATTAAGGGCTACTATTAAAACCTTTGAATTTAACGAAAAATCAAAATAAACAAAATAATAATAAAGACACAAACACATATTTTTTTATTCTGGCAGTACAGTAATCCTTAATGACATTGTCTGACAATGCATGTTTATTTCTTTAAAAGTAAAACACACAAGGTTAAGTCATACCTGTTTCAAGCAATTCAATTTATTTTCCTTTTCAAGTTGGGCTTGATTAAGTAAATCAATCACCTGAATAAATAAAGTACATGTTTTAATTAAAACTATGTGATTGTAAGCCCGATTTCAAAATGATGGGTATTTTGTTTCCTCTGAGCTTACTACTGCATTATTTCAAACACAGAAGGCATATCATTTTACGTCTGCCAATTTTTTTTTTAAATTATTTTTCCTTTGATAAATAATTTAAGTCTGATGTTTTCAGACAAGTTAAAACACTGAAGTGTACCGTGCTGTAAGAGCACTGTTTCCATACGCACGTGTAGTGCAAGAAATTAATTCCAAAAATTTCTTGGCGCCTTGCTCTTTCAGCGACTCACCTTCTCTGACGTTGAATCTTCAGCAGAATACTCTCCTGAAGCGACAAGAGTGTCAACATCTGCGTTATTAAAGAACTGTGAAGCAACCGACAGGCGAACGCCAGTCCGGCCATCGGCCGCCATCTTGGATTGTAAGAGCACAATAAAAACTGGTCTGCGGTATGAAAATGGTTTGTAACACTTCCCATGTATTGCCACTCAAGTGTGACATTGAGCAAAGGAAAATGGAGGATTTGGTGTTTGGCTGAGTCAGTTGTTATGGCAGTTAAACATCGCTGTGTCACTGGACGAGGACGATAAAAAGGGCGAAAACCATGGGGTTACTGACTATTTTAAAGAAGATGAAACAAAAGGAGAAGGAGATGAGAATTTTAATGCTGTATCCTTATTAACCTTTTGATGAATTAAACCAAACGTCAAAAGAGAGAGATTTTAATTTAGAAATAAGCTTTAACCTTTCCAGACATGAAAGAATCTCTTAAGGTGTACTAGAAGGAAGCTTTTAAAATTCAGCGTTCTCATTCAGTGATCTGGAAAAAAGTGGTGGGTATTCATCAATGTCGTGAGTCCAATAGACCTTGTCAGTACTTGTCACGGTTTTGGAAACCATCTTGACGAGTAGGCAACCCCGTGAAAAATTTCACTGTTTGTAAGAGAATCTCATGGTGAATAATTTCCGTAAAATGGCTGTTCTGAAAAAAAATATGAATTGTAAACTAAAGCTACACAGCAGAAGATTTTACTGACAAATTTTGGGGGCCATAACTGTGCTTAAATTTGTCCAGATGCTTGCTTTAGATTATCCGTATGCAACTGTGTTTGCCTTTGCAATTTTTCCCGTGAAATTTAGTCGGCAGGAATAGAAATGTTTACAGACAAATGTATAAAAAAATTGTAAAAAGTGGTTCTAGCGCATGTAGCTGCATGTTACGCCGTCAAATTTTTTCAGTAGAGTCGTAAGGGGTGAAGCTTTAGTTTTCAGAACAGCTGTTTTACAGAAATATTATTTGACATACACTGTAAGATTCTCATACAAACACCGTATTTTCTCACATGGTTGCCTACTTGTCAAGATGGCTTCCAAAACTGTGACCATGTCTATTAGAAACTAAAAGCTTAAGTTAGAAAATTAGTATTGATGTCACTTCCTTGACACAGTTGACAGAGGTCTTGACAACGCTGGCAAAACAACAATTTTAAAGAAGTTTAATGGGGAAGATATTAACACAATTGAACCCACGTTAGGATTTAACATCAAAACCCTTGAGCATAGAGAGTGAGTATGACCTGCATGAAGATCATCAGGAATTTTTCTTCTACTTCACATCTGTCAAATCGAAGCTTAAGCCCCCCCCTGCCCTCCCCCTCTTGGGCATACCCAGGGCATTAAACACTTTTTCGTTCTGTGGTGGAGGAAATTTGATTATCATAATTTTCATGAGGGTGGGAAATTTGGTAACCATGCTTAAAGGGTTGGGGCATTTGAACCTTAGCTTCAATTTCACATGATTCATGCATATCTTGGAGCTTGTAGGAGGACAAAGGGGGATTGAATGATTTCAAAGGGAAAGGTTGTGGCTTCATGGTGGATTGGCTTAAATCACACAAACTTTGTAATTTTCCCAGGGTGAGGCATTTGATCACCTTAAATTGACCTACATGTACATGTATATGAAATTTATACCCTGGTGGTTGCTTGGGAGGGGATGTTGAAGCTTTGCTTTGACTGGTACAATAGGAAAACACTTCAACGTTTTGAAGTATGGTTGCATTAGTTTTCCAAACCCTGGGCACTTTACATGTAAATACCCTCAAAGGTTTGTAATACTCGACAACCAGACAAGTAATCTCCAAAACCAATGTTGAAAATATAGACTGAGATATTCTACTGACTGTCCTGAACTGTCCCTCCAACTAGTAGGCCATGAAAGGTTTAAAGGTGTGACAGCAAGGCCATGCAGCTTTTGTCACCATCACTTGTTAAAAACATGAACATTTTAACGCCACATTTACACCAAATCACTGCAACTGCTACACTGTATATGGGTAAAATGTGAACTTTCCCTCATTAATAGAAAAACAATCTATTGCCACCCACAGATTTAAGTTAAATATTTGGGATGTTGGTGGACAGAAGTCCCTTCGCTCATACTGGAGAAATTACTTTGAAAGCACTGATGGCTTAATATGGGTAGTGGACAGTGCTGACAGGCGCAGACTTGCTGATTGCAAAGAGGAATTAAAGGGACTCCTTCTAGAAGAGGTAACACATGTTTATCAGGGATCCACATTCATTTTTTCTTAGAGTCGTCAGCCAGGCAAGTAAGCTTGATGGCATACTTGCCGGGTTACATTTTGGGTTGCCTGGACAAAAGTGTAGAATTATGTAAAAGAATGGTGAAAAAATTTTGTGCAACTTGAACATTTGTGATTAGCATTTTATTTCTGTTATAGTCACTAAGAAAGGGTTTTAACTGAACTGTTAAGTATGTAACAGGCTACAGGCCCAGGCTAAACACAGCCATGGTTGGTCAGTTTTTTTTTTAAAGTGCTCTTACGGAATATGTTTTCCCCCCTAAAAGGAGCCGGCTCCTGCATCACTATTTTTTTCTGTCGAAGGCAGTTAAAGGTCTTCTAAAAACTGTCACTTCTTGATGCATTTAAGGCACCGGCTTCTGCTTCACCTTTTTTTACTGCCGAAGGTGACGAAATGCCTTCTAAAAAACACCACATCTTGATGAGTGCTGTCACGTTTTCTATGAATGGCCTCTGAATGCGTCAGTTCACAAAAAACTGAGCCTGCGATTGTTTCGTAGAAAATTCTACACCCTCAAAGATGGCGTCGAAACTTACGATTTCATTGCAGACAAAAGCTGCTTGTTATTCTTCATTATTCTAAAAGTTTTAAGTAGATGACAAGTAATCAGAGCACAGGGAAAATGTATAAATCATATAAGAATTTTTGAAAAGATTTTGTGGTTGGCGCAAAACCTCACTGGTGTGAAGGGCGACTTTTGAAGTATAATAGTATAAAGTATAGTTATAAATTGTCTATACGAGATTGTTGTCACCTGGGACGACCGGACGACTGGGAATTTGGATCCCTGTTTATTGACTTAAACCCCTTGGGACTTCAAGGTAGCATCCTTGATTGCGAGAGTCTATAATAGCAGGGGTTAGTTTCATCAAAACATCGTAATTAACTTGCTGCATGTCTGAGTGTCTGAAATCGTGAGGTGTCTGCAAATTGAAAATTGACTGTATTTTTCACATGGCATTTGTTTGATTTGTAAAAACCAAAACCGAGACAATGACTTTAACAGGCAATCTTGTGGATACTGACTGTCGATTTGTTTTTTTTGCTCAACTAGAGGCTCGCAGGTGCTACGCTGTTAGTGTTTGCTAACAAGCAGGACCTTCCTGGTGCATTATCAGCAGAAGAAATTAAAGATGTAAGTTTAACTGTGCCTGATGAGTTGTAAGCAGTGTTTGTACTTGTAGATCAGATGTTGCATTAAGCTAATATAATATAATATAATATCTCAAGGTCCTTATTGCTTTTATGGGTAAGGGAGACGGAGTTTGGGGAGAATCTATGCGCCTAGTCGGAATTTCACATTTGAAGAGGAAGTCATGTCCCTGTCTACTAAAATAGATTTTATTATTTTGTGGTTTTCTTTGCTGCTGTCATTGAGTTTCAGTCCTTCAATCCTTTGTCATTTGTTGCCATTCCAAATGTCTTATACCCTGGGACTATAAACCAGCATCACTTTAGGTAGAAGTAAGTTCTCACAACAAAGCATTACCAAGGTTTACCGGTCATTTTGATACAAACTCATTCTGATACAAGTCATTTCAATACAAGTTTATTCAGTCAAGGTGTAGATAGTTTCATTTACTTGGCTTAAGGAACAAACAATATCCAGGTGAAAATTAATGTTTTTCTCATTCATGTGCAGACTATACTTGAAGTGATCAAGTTTTTATGTAATTTCAATGCTTGAGGTTTCATCAAAATAACTTGTATCAAAACGATCAGTTTCCCATTACCCATGCTCACTCTGTATGACTCCACAGGCTATCTGTGGAGAATGGCATCAAACATGAATAGGAGTTAATGTACTCTAACTGTTTACAGCTGTCAAGGCTGCTGCCTAAGAAAAATTTTAGGGAGCCCTTCGGGCTCCTAAAGTTTAAAGTTAGGAGCCCGAGCCACATTGTTAGGAGCCCAGTTTGAAATCCATGTATTGTTTTTCCAAGATCATTACATAGGTTATAGAGGTTCTTGCACACTTTAATAAGAATTCGCCGGGCCTAATAAATAACACGTAAACAAGAATTAACCGAATTATTTACTTTCATTTATTAATTTATTCGATTAACTTCCACATCTGTTGTGTTCAATGTGACCTAGAAGAGCCTTCAAAGAATTTTCTAAAATGTAACAATTAAACTGCTTCTTACCTTTCTTATACACATTCACGAGCCGGAAAAATATTTGAGGGGCTTAATTTGCGTGTAAAAGGAATTTTCACAATTTTCACAATAAAAGAATAACATAACAGTTCTCTGGCGTGTTGTTTTTTAAAGTCTCTTGAAAATGCTGATACGTTGCAAACTGGTACATGAAATCGAACATCAAGCACGTCCAGTCGATAGCACGCAAGATAGCTTCCCATTCTCGCCACAAAAAAGTTATCAAATCGACGAAAACCCAAGCAAACGATGAACTGCACGAATGTCAACATAGGCAACAAACAGCCCATAATTTTGCTATTCCATATTTGGAAGTCAAATCTCAGACCCAGTCTTCAACTGCCATCCGGACTCGGAAACGATGGCTTCGTTCGTTTCGACAAAGCTTCACAGTTGAACACGTTAGGTTTACATAATTTACGGTTTATTTGTGGAAATTTTATACTGCCTAATCGCATCATCGCTAACCATATCAACAGTTCCACTGTTTAAAGTCCTACTCCAGCTAAAGGAATATAATGTACAAGGAGGTTAAGTCTAATGCCGTGTGTTAAGTCAGGCGCCCGCGCGGGCTCCTTGTACCGAAATTTGGTCGCCCATGCTCTTACCTTGGGCGCCTCTGGCGACCGGGCGCCCGTTAGGCAGCAGCCTTGGCTGTATTTGTTTCCTTTTTGTAGGCCCTTAATCTGGAAGCCATCAAGACACATCACTGGAACATTCAGTGGTGCAGCGCTGTAACAGGAGAAAAGCTGTTGGATGGCATTGATTGGATCATTTCTGATATTGCATCAAGAATATTCACAATGGATTAAGAAACATTGAATTCATAGCTGCAGTACAGCCCAGTCAAAGTAATATGGCATCTGGCAATGGGCCCTTTGCACAGAACAGTCACATGGCACCAAAAAAGCATCTTGCTGGATGGCAAACGACACAGAGGGGCAAGAAAACAAAGCGATTATACATCGTTCAAAAAACTTATATGAATCCTTACTTTCAAGGTCCCACTGCGTCGTTTGCCATCCAGCAAGGGGACAGTTTTGTGCAAAAAATGGCACACTTAACACTTAACACTCAACACTTAACCACCACACAGATTTATGTCTTTGCTGCCTGTTTCTGTTGTTAACCCACCTACTTTTGTTAAACATTAGAGACTTTAAGATTCGAGGACAAGAACGACTATGAGTATTAGATTTTTAAAGTTTTTTTCAAAAAATAGACACCCCGCAAAGCTTCATTGTACTTTTTTTTAACCAAAAAGTTAGCACTGTTATATTTATTAAAGGAGGTTAAGCTCTTTCCTGATCACAACAATGTGATCATTCTTGTTTCTGCTTCTATTATCCCTTAAACTTATAGTAGAATGAAATCGACTAAAATTAGTTTTTCCTCCAGGCTCTCAGATATTGGGGAAAGGCACGCGAAATGTTGGCGGGGCGGAAAAAAGGAAAAAGGAACGGCCGCCCCTGCTATACTACATATTTTTCCGGTGAATAGCGCTATCCACCGGAAAAGTGAAGAGTAGGAAGTTGAGCAGATTAATGAAGCTGAAGCAGATTAAAGGTGATCAGCTTTCAAGCTGAGCAGATTAATGAATACTTTAAAGCCTTTTTTTTTGTATTTAGAAATCGATCAGTGAAAAGACATTTGGAGACCAGGCAGTATATGTGTGGAAATTTGAAACTGTTTTTGTTAACATTTCTTTTTATTTTTCAGTTTATTTCCCTCTTGCATGAATATTTATTTTGTAGTTCGCCCACCCCCTCCCCCATAACGTTTCTAATAGTCCATCTCACCCTGTGAGCAGTACCTCCTAAATTGCTGAGTGATGCCAAGTGATCAAGCGGCGAGCGAATGAACAGCTCTGCGGATCCGATGGAGGGGCCCGGGCCCCAGGCCCGGGCCACCCATTATTTTTTGACCAAACCGAGACCCGAAGGGCTGAAAAATTTTTTGGGGGAGACCGCCCCCCCCAGCTAAGAATCTGGATGACCTGGACCCCCCCTTATCTCAAGGTCTAGATTCGCAATGTTATTTACCACCAAAACTCTTACAATACGTCGCGTATGCTGTTACTCTTCGCAGTCATGGCAGGGCAGAGGCAGGGGGGACATAAACTGGAACACATTTTATTTCTCAAAGTACATTAACATTCAGGATAGTTTTTATTGGCAAATGTTCCACAACCTCTAACTCATAAAATATTGAATTAAAAGCAAATTTTTGCGAATGAACGGCTCTGCTGCTGAGAGGGTGGATGGTACATCCCTGAGTTTTATTCAGTGGCGGATCCAGGGGAGAGGCCCGGGGGGCCCGGCCCCCCCCCTTATTTTTAGACCAAACTAAGGCCCGAAGGGTCGAAAAAAAATTTTTGGAGACCTGCCCCCCTCCCCCCCCCTTTATCTAAGGGTCTGGTCACATTTTACTTCTCAAAGTACATTAACAGTCATGATAGTTTTTATTGGCAAATTTTCCATGAACCTCTAACTCTTGACATATTCATGCATATCAAAAGCACATTTTTGCGACTTAGGCCTGTACAAAAGAACATTTCATGAGTCTTTTTACACCTTGGCGATAATTACTACCAAACATGAAGCAGATAATCGGGTTGATAGCACAGTAGGCGTTAGCCGTTAAGTAGGTTACATTATAGTATATCTGGAAACTACACGAGAAATGGGCAGAACTGTCCTGATACTCTACGATTAAATAGTTAGTATTGTAAGGTAACCAGCAAAGCACGAACACTGTTACGATTGCAATGGACATTTGAAGAACGTTTCTGTTTCTTCTTTTCCGCTGTTGCTGATTGTTGGTTGACTGTTCACCTTGGTGTACCTGTGTCTTGAGCTTGATAAAGATGATGGAGTAAAGAATGACTAACAGCAGCACAGGGATGTAGGTAAACAGAATGTTGTGAGCTAGTAGGATACTGGCAAAAGACAAGGATTCTCCGATTACTTTCTTCCATCTCCGTACACAACTGGCTCCCTCCGGGTATTCAACCAGTTCGAATGTCAACAAGTCTGGCGAAATAAAAACTATGGCAAAGATCCACGTGACGAGAATGAAGAAGGGACACAGTTTGGATCTGATGAAAGGGGAACGGAGTGGAAACACCACGGCTCCAAATCGATCCACTGCTATCAGAATCAGATTCTGAATCGAAACGACAAAGGAAACGCTACCAAAGAAAGGGAGAAGCTTACACAAGGCCTGACCAAGCTGACCACCGATAAGAAACGAGTTGGCGTGTAAGAGTGACAATTTAAAAGGTATCGAGAATACTGGAAACAACAAATCAGATGAGGCCATGTTTGCGATAAAATAATTTATCGGTTTTCTTGAGTTCGGCGTTTTACAAACGAGGATAACAATGAGAGAGTTTGCGACCAGTGAAACGATGATGATCAGACAAAAGGCAACGGTTCCTCCGATTTTCAACGCAGAAAAATTTAAGCAGCTCCAAGACCCGCTGGATCCGTTCGCCGTTGAGTTCATGCTTAGCTTTGCGACGTATCTGTGGAATTGTTCATATACAGTCAAGAAACTTTGAATTACTACTCTGTATATTGGGTATGCTGTTTGAGTCAGAACGTTTATTGACAATTGTAAGCCCCCTGCGAAGTCACAGCACAACGGTCCTCTGAGGCCTTCAAAAATTGTCTTTGTACTAATTATAATCTTCCGGCATTATCTGCCAAAAGACTTTTTGACGGAACACTGAGGTATTATATTAGTATGTTATAAACCAATCAGGACACCTCATTTAGGTCAGTTGGTTGTATTAAGAAATCGATTGAGCAGATGATTAAACAACAAAAAATGATATCTTTGGTAATACCATCATCAGAGTCGTTTAAAAGATGGCAGTCACTGTCATTTATGTAACAACCTAATTTTCAAAAGTAATATGCTTTTGGCGAAAATGTAAAGAGAGCTTATGAATAGCGGAATATCCTGTCTATCAATTGCTACCGCCTAGCTAGGCCGTCTAGAGATCCTTATCCGCGCAGGTTCAAATCTCAACTTCAATGTCAGAATCCTAGTTCAGGGTCAATGTAATGTCATCTCTAATCAATTCGAACTTTTAAATGGAACTTTAAAACACTGAACAAGATGCAATGCTCAAAGTCTTGTTAATCAAGCAGGCAACTGAATAATTTTAATGATTTTGCTAATTTCTAATAATTTTAGAAATAATTTTTATGGGGGCGTCTACAAGACAAAGGATGTTTATTAGCGAGGGCGTCTAATGTAAACACAATATCATAGAGCGGCGCTTACTAAATGAGCAAAGAGAAGTTTGTTTGAACAAAATTTAAACAATAACAGGGAGAAAGGTACTAAAATTAAAGTTTCAAAATCATGTCATTTTATAGTCGATCTACAGAAGGTGTTAATCGAAAATAATTGGCTAGACTTTTGCATAAATTAACTATGGACAGATCGGGTCAATTTCCTTTCATATGGAACAGATGAAAAATTTTTAGGGGATAAAAATACACCTATATCTACCGTTTTAATACTAAAATACGTTTAACAATGCTATGTTTAAGTGGTTTTGAACTATATTCTCGTTGGGTGCCCTGTTTTAAGATCGATTATCGAGGAAGCGTAACTCTTCAAGAGCTGTTAGTGTATTTTAATGTGTTCAAAACGCCCGTTTCAAAACGGATGTTCAGGGAAGTTGTGTAAAATAAATACTAAAAATACAACGTCAAGAAGTAGAGTAACTAAGCATCCATTAATGTGGCTCTTAGCTTTTTTAGTCCCGGTCACGAGGAAATTTTTGTGTTGCTGAGGAACAGTGATCACGCTCTTGCGATCCAGAGCGGGAGAAAGTTTTTCATCTATGAACACTATGATTTGTCACCACTTGCAGTTCTGTCTTTTCTCTGTAAACTGTTTGAAGCAGCTCTAAAACTGTTGAAAATATAGTTGAAAATACGTGCTTAATGCTAATTTTACTAATGTTTTCTTTAGCAACACGATCATAAAGTGCACAATTTGGCAGTTAAACTCGAGCGCAGCTGCCTTCAAGCAATTAAGCCCAGGCTTAGCAGATAAATATGAGGTAAAAAAAGTGCATATTCATCAACTGTGCATAAAACATGCAGTTTTGATAACATTTGCTTTTCGATCGAGCAAAAAATGGGAAATTATGAAACTAAGAGTCTAGACTAAATTATAATGGGTTCTTCTTCAACAAAAACACAAGACTTGTTACTTCTTTTACCGCCTTTGATTTTTTTTACAAACTTCTGTACTTGTTGGCTACGATTCTATCGCTCGATTACGTTGTGGCACTTCACAAGAAACTCCACTTCCCCGCTTAACTCATATCAATACCTGAGAAGTCTTTTGTGATTGGCTATAGGAGAGGCTTATTAGCATTATATGGAACAGTACCGATCTTTTAGATCGATCTCAGATCGATCTCATTTAAGCCATCTCAGTATGAACGGGGCCTATATAGACGCCCAGGACGTTTAATAATTTTAGGGTTTCAATAGGGGGTGTTTAATGACAGGAGTCATTTAAAAGAGAAAGGAGTTTATTGTCATTTATGTAACAACCTAATTTTCAAAACTAATATGCTTTCGGCGAAAAGGTAAAGAGAGCTTATGAATAGCAGAATATTCTGTCTATCAATTGTTACTGCCTAGCTAGGCCGCCTAGAGATCCTTATCCGCGCTCTTTCAAAACTCAACTTCTATGTCAGAATCCTAGTTCTGGGTCATTGTGTTGCCATCTCCAATCAATTCGAACTTTTAAATAAAACTTTGAAACACTGAACAAGATGCGAAGTAAAAAGGAGCGCGAAAAAATAAAAGCGAGGGAGGAGGAGTTCCCGTACCTCTCTCCCCAGTCCCCCTCTACTTTTCATCGCTTTATTTACTTTGCACCGCTCTCCACTATCTGAACGCTTAGAACAGGCTATGTGAGAATCCTAGTTCAGGGTCAATGTAATGTCATCTCTAATCAATTCGTACTTTTAAAAGGAACTTCTAGTTCTCTAATCAATTCCTACTTTTGAAAGGAACTTTGAAACACTGAACAAGATGCAAAGCTCAAAGTCTTGTTAATCAAGCAGGCAACCGAATAATTTGAATGATTTTGCTCTGTTTTGCTAATTTCTAATAATTTTTAAAATAATTTTTATGGGGGCGTCTACAAGACAAAGGATGTTTATTAGCGAGGGCGTCTAATGTAAACATAATATCATAGAACGGCGCTTATTAAATGAGCCAAGAGGCGTTTGTTTGAAACTCTGGGGCGTCAATTAGTCATTAGTTTAATTTATAGTAACTCATCTACGCCTAAGTAAGCCTTTTGTAATTTGCTAGGAGAGACTCATTAGCATTGAACCTTCGACTTATTTCCTTTGTCTGAAAGAAATTCTTTCTTTATTGCTCCTTTAAGCCCTTTAAAAGCTTGGGTTGTCCAGTCGAAATAACACAAGGGGAGCAATGAGAGAGAACAATGTATTGGCCACTAAACAAAATTTAAACAATAACACGGAGGAAGGTACTAAAATTACAGTTTCAAAATCATGTCAGTTTGTCGATCTACCGGAAGGTGTTAATCGAAAATAATTGGCTAGACTTTTGCATAAATTAACAATGGACAGATCGGGTCAATTTCCTTTCATATGGAAAGGTGCAGATGATTTACTCCAGAACCCTTTGAGCTTCCATATTTTAATTAAGTGATTATTTGGTAAGCGGCAAATTCAGAAAGGATAGATCTTTCCACAGAAGGCAATACGTGTCAGACAACAGAAGTTACAACAGTAGATGTTTAACTTAATCTTAACATATACTCTTAAGAATAACTAGAAGATATTTCATACCATCATTATCATTTTTTTTTTATATTTGTTTCATTTAAAAATCATCAACTGCTTAAATTCGATCGACGACAAGGAAAAACTAACACACTAGCAAGGATAGATAAGTAATTTCCTTAGAATTCAGATCACGACGAAAGGTATTTTAAGCAGGGGCACCCAACGACAATTTTCGGAAAATATCTGTTCGGAAGACGATTTGAGATCTAGAATTTTCGGAACATTTTTTCCAAAATTTCTTGCTTGTCTGCCTCTCCTAGGATTTTCGAACATCTAAAAAAAAGGTATTACTGCCCATTTTTAACGGATGTTTACCTTAAAACGGTCACCTACAATTTTCGGGAGCCTTTTTTCTAGCTGAAATTTTCGAATAGGTAAGTTTTGATCCCTGTAATTTTCGGATCACTAGACTTTCAGCTAGGAAATCCGAACAGATGAAAAATTTTTAGGGGATAAAAATACACCTATATCTACCGTTTTAATACTAAAATACGTTTAACAATGCTATGTTTAAGTGGTTTTGAACTATATTCTAGTTGGGTGCCCCTGTTTTAAGATCGATTATCGCGGAAGCGTAACTCTTCAAGAGCTGTTAGTGTATTTTAATGTGTTCAAAACGCCCGTTTCAAAACGTATGTTCAGGGAAGTTGTGTAAAATAAATACTGAAAATACAACGTCAAGAAGTAGAGTAACTAAGCGGCATTAATGTGGCTCTTAGCTTTTTTAGCCCCGGTCACGAGGAAATTTATTTGCTGCTGAGGAACAGTGATCACGCTCTTGCGATCCAGAGCCCGGGAAAGTTTTTCATCTATGAACACTATGATTTGTCACCACTTGTAGTTCTGTCTTTTCTCTGTAAACTGTTTGAAGCAGCTCTAAAACTGTTGAAAATATAGTTGAAAATACGTGCTTAATGCTAATTTTACTGTTAAACTCGAGCGCAGCTGCCTTCAAGCAATTAAGCCCAGGCTTAGCAGATAAATATGAGGTAAAAGTGCATATTCATCAAGTGTGCATAAAACATGCAGTTTTTATAACATTTGCTTTTCGATCGAGCAATTAATGGGCAATTATTAAACCAAGAGTCTAGACTAAACTATAATGGGTCCTTTTTCAACAAAAACACAACACTTTATGTTACTTTTTTTACCGCCTTTGATTTTTTTACGAACTTCTGTACTTGCTGGCTCCAATAATATTGCTCGATAACGTTGTGGCACTTCACAAGAAACCCCACTCCCCCGCTTAACTCATATCAATACCTGAGAATTCGTTTGTGATTGGCTATAGGAGAGGTTTATTAGCATGTATGGAACCTTCGAATCATTTACTTGGTGAAAACGATTTCCTATTTTAAATATCACCTTCAAGGGAGTTAAGTTTGGGTTTTCCAGTCTAACTAAGAATTAATAGGTTCTTCTTCAACAAAAATAGAAGGCTTGTTACTTCTTTTACTCCCTTTGATGTTTGCGAACCTTCTGCCGGTACTACATTTATATGTGGCACTTTACAAAAAACCCCACTCCCCCGCTTAACTCATATCAATACCTGAGAAGTCTTTCGCGATTGGCTAGGAGCAGCTTATTAGCATATATGGAACGTTCGAATCATTTACCTGGTGAAAACGATTTCCTGTTTTAAATATCACTTTAGAGGGGTTTAAGGCTGGGTTGTCCTGTCAATAGAAAATAAGGAGAGCAAACAGAGAGAACAAAGTATTGGCTTCTAAACAGAATTTAAACAATGAGAGCGAGGAAAGTACTAAAATAACAGTTACGTTTGAAAATCATGTCAGATCAATTAGTCGATCTACCGAACCGAGGTCTTAGGCTTTTTTTATTGGCTAAACTTTGCAATAAATTATTTATGAATGTGTGATTAAAAATTTAAAATGCAATACGTGCTGAGCAGCAGAAGTTACAGCAATAGACAGACAGTTAAGAGTTACTAGGAGGTATTTCATACCATTATTATTATTCGAATTTTTATCGTTAACATTTCCCTTGAATTTTCAGTTAATAAATTTTTCCCTTGCATGAACGAATACTTTTGTACTTCTCCTGCCCACGCCCCTATAACGTTTCTAACGGTCCGCAGCCGAGTTTTATCCCAAACTCTTACAATACGTCCTCTATGCTGTCATTTCTCGCACTCATTAAAACCTTCTCAGAGTGCTGGAGTACAGTGATAGTCATGATATATGATATATTCGCGAGCCAAAAACACATTTTTGCGATCTACGCCCGTACAAAAGAACATTTTATGAGTCTTTTAAGAGCTTTTTTGGCAATCAATTACTGCTAAAAGTGAAAAAGAAAATCGGGTTGATAGCACAGTACGCGTTAGACATATACATGGTGACATCAAAGTATAGCCAAAAACTGCACGAGAAATGCATAGGCCTGTCATGTAGCTACGGTGAGACTGAAACGATTCTCAGAAAAGATAATCGAAAATGCGTGCTTAACACCATTTTTAAACAGGTGTGTGAAATGTTATCTTTAGCAATAAGATCATAAAGTACACAATTTGGCAGGTAAACACAGGAAGCAGGGTAGAAGCTGCCTGCAAGCAATTAACAGGTTTAACAGGAAAATATGAGGCAAAAATAAATGCCTTCTATCATGTGTGCATGAAGCAGCCAGTTTTTATATCATCTACTTCTCGATCGAAATAAAAACGGGAAATTCTAAAAGTAGGAGTCTGCTGTTGGCAAACGGAAACTAACAGGTTCTTACTCAACAAATAGACGAGGCTTGTTCCTTCTTTGACTGCTTTTAATTGTTACGAATTGTTGGTTACAATTTTATCGCTCTATAACGCTGTGGAAATCATTTTTATAATGACCAGAGTGACTCAAACGCTTTAAAACTCATATTAATGCTTGAGTAAGTCTTGTAATTGGCTAGGAGAAACTCATTAACATTGAACCTTCGAGTTGTTTACTTTGTCAAATCGATTTTCTGTCTTAAATGTCACTTTCAAGCATGGGTTGTCCAGTCAATATAAAACCAATTAAGGAAAGCAAAGACAGAGAACCAAAAATTGGTTTCTAAACAAAATTTGAACAATATCATACAGAAACAACCGAAGAGCATCCCCTTTTGTTTAGCCCGCGCATATGAAATCGGACGAAGGACTTTTGGAAGTCTATAACCACTGTTGCTTGCATTTTCATCACTTAACAGTATATGTAAATACCAGGATTGTATTTTTTGTGAAGTTATTATTATTATTATCATTATCAAATTTTTCACTAGTGTAGAGCTGTTAGTTTATTTTAATGTGTTCAAAATGCCCATTTGAAAACGTCTGTTGAATTTGCGTCAAATAGATAACAAAAATACAACGCCAGGCCAAGAACATTTTTAATGTGGCTCTTAGCGCCACGTGGAAGTGTAAAAGAGTCATCAGGGAGTCTTGTGGTCAAGAGCGCAGGAAATTTTCTTATCTACGAACGATAACAGTTTATCACTATTGTAGTTTTGTCTCTTCTTGGTAAATCGTTTGAAAGAGTTTCAAGACTGGATCGCCCGCCATTGTCTGTCGCCTTCTGTACAACGCAGTATATGCATCGAGGCCATCGGTTAAGTTTGAAACTTTAATTTTTGCCCCCTTGCGAGGCCTCAACACAGTAATTGTTATTAAGACCGACGTGGCTTAAACTTCCTGTTAAACTTTTTGGTTCATGTATTTTTTTTGCAATAAGGCGAACGGGGAACGTGCCACAAAAACATGCGGTTTTTTTCTTTGCTCAATTTCTTTTGACGACGTAAACATTACTGTCAAACCTTGGGGTGGCGCTAAAATTTCAACAGAAGTTTATAATTGCCCGTTTTAGTCCTTTCTTTCACTTAGCGGTTCTGTAGTAATTAAGAGTTGTTAGTTGTACAGTTGTACTTCACCTGCCTACGGCCCCAATAACGTTTCTAATGGTCCGTCCCTGAGTCTTATTTACCACCCAACCTTTAATAATACGTGGCCTATGCTGTCATATTTCGCAGTCATGCCAGACTTAATCCTCAGTTAAGTAAGCCAACGGCAATCGTGGCGATTTTTTAATCGCGAGTGTTCCACCTACCTCTAAATCTTAACATATTCAGTCAAAAAAGCACATTTTTGCGAGTTACGCCTGTACAAGAGAACATTTCATAAGTCTGCTAAGACCTTCTCGATAATTACTACTAAAAATACATTGACAGTCATGATACATTTATTCGGGAGTGTTCCACGAACCTCGCACTCAGTTAACTCTTCAACCAAAACCACATTTTTGCGACCTACGCCTGTACAAAAGAACATTTTATGAGTCTTTTAAGAGCTTTTCGGTAATTAATGCTAAATATGAAACAGATGATCGGGTTGATAACACAGTACATGTGACTGATATAAACGGTGACATCGAAGTATAACCGAAAACTACACGAGAAATTCGTGAGACTGTCCTGATATTCTATGATTAAAACGTTGATAGAGTAAGGTGACCAGCAAAACACAAACACTGTTACGATAGCAATGGACATTTGAAGCACGTTTCGGTTTCTTCTGTCCCGCTGTTGCTGAGCGTTGGCGGACTGCTCACCTGGATGCGCCTGCGTCTTGAGCTTGATAACAATGATGGAATAAAGAATGACTAGCAACAGCACAGGTATGTATGTAAACAGACTGTAGGAAGCTAGCACAAAACTGGCAAAGGATGATGACTCTCCGAATACTTTTTTCCATTTCATTACACACCAGGTTTCCTCTGGGGATTCATCGAGCTCTATGGTGAACAAGTATGGCGAATTGACAGCTACGGCAACTATCCATGTAGCGAGAATGAAGAAGGGACACAGCTTGGATCTGATGAGTGGGGAACGGAGAGGAAATACCACGGCTCCAAATCGATCCACCGCTATTAGAATCAGATTCAGAATTGACACGACAAAGGGAACGCTACTAAAGAAAGGGACAAGCTTACACAAGGCCTGATCAAGCTGACCATCGACAAGAAACGAGCCGTTGGTGTACAAGACTAACAGGTTAAATGGCATCCAGAATATTGAATACAGCAAATCCGATGAGGCCATGTTTGCGATGAAATAATTTATCGGCTTTCTTAAGTTAGGCGTTTTATAAACGATCATTACAATGAGAGAATTTGCGACCAGTGAAACGATAAAGATAAGACAGAAGGTAACGGTTTCTCCGACTTTTGACGCAGTGGAATTTAACTGAGGGAAGCAGCTCCAAGACTCGCTGGATCCGTTCGCCATTGAGTTCACACTTAGCTTTGCGACGTATCTAAGGAATTGTACGTATGCAGTCAAGTAGCTTTGAATTACTGCTCCGCATATTGCGTATCCCGTTTGATTCAGAACTTTTATTGGCAATTGTAAGTCCCCTGCGAAGCCTCAGCACAGCTGCTTAAAGTGAGTTTGTATAATGGTGTCAGTTATCAACTGACCTTAAGCCAACCGGAGTATTAAGGTATCAGCCACCCTTAAAATTGCCATTTTTCCATATTTGAGGTTTCAACGTTTTCAAGTAGATATGCTTGAGAGCTTTCTTTTAAAAAAAAATCAGAAGAAAATATTATTTCTGTCGAAAGATATCGGGGGTAATTTTGCCAGAATTACTATTTTGCGAAATGGCGTTTTTTCACCTTTATTTAGCAAATATGTCCTTTTCGTCTGAAACAAATTGTGTCCGCCAATAAAATGATTAATATTTCGAAGAGTCTGGTGACCTATCATGTTATTGACCGTGCTAGAACTCATTTGGCAAAGTAGTAATTTTGCCAGAATTACTAGTTTGCGAAATGGCGTTTTTTCACCTTTATTTAGCAAATATGTCCTTTTCGTCTGAAACAAATTGTGTCCGCCAATAAAATGATTAATATTTCGAAGAGTCTGGTGACCTATCATGTTATTGACCGTGCTAGAACTCATTTGGCAAAGTAGTAATTTTGCCAGAATTACTAGTTTGCGAAATGGCGTTTTTTCACCTTTATTTAGCAAATATGTCCTTTTCGTCTGAAACAAATTGTGTCCGCCAATAAAATGATTAATATTTCGAAGAGTCTGGTGACCTATCATGTTATTGACCGTGCTAGAACTCATTTGGCAAAGTAGTAATTTTGCCAGAATTACTATTTTGCGAAATGGCGTTTTTTCACCTTTATTTAGCAAATATGTCCTTTTCGACTGAAACAAATTGTGTCCACCAATAAAATGATTAATATTTCGAAGAGCCTGGTGACCTCTCATTTTATTGACCGTTCTAGAACTCATTTCGCAAAGTAGTAATTTTGCCAGAATTACTATTTTGCGAAATGGCGTTTTTCACCTTTTTTCCCCCTATATTTAGCAAATATGTCCTTCTCGTACGAAAAAAATTGTATCCACCAATAAATTGATTAATATTTTAAAGAGTCTGGGCACCTTTCATTTTATTGGCCGTACTAGAACTCCTTTTGCAAAGCAGTAATTTTGCCAGAATTACTATTTTGCGAAATGGCGTTTTTTCACCTTTATTTAGCAAATATGTTCTTCTCGACCGTAACAAATTGTATCCACCAATAAAATGATTAATATTTCAAAGAGTCTGGGCACCTCTCATGTTTTTTCGCAAAGTGGTAATTTTGCCAGAATTTAATATTTTGCGAAATGAGCTGTTTGTCGTCCTTTAAATTTGTTTTCTTGCCATATAGATAAGTGTAAACATAAAACTACAGATCAATTCCTGAAGACTCTGGAAACTTCTCATTTTATTTTTAGAACTCATTATTAAGTGCACTCAGCAAAATCCACCAATCACAGAAGTTATCCCAATAACCATAGCAACAACCACATACCCTAGTAAACTGGGGATACTCCAAAATGGACGAATTTGTGATATTAGACTGTGTCTCTCAGAGACAAATTGGGGAAAGTTTCCCTAATTTTGGATAATTGGTATTAAAAGCTCTTTGACCAAAAAACTGAATGCTTTTAGTTTCTCGGAAATTGCAATGGTTACGATTGATTGGTACCAGGTCTTTGTGTCGTCCATTTCGGTAATCACTCGTATGATTACAGACCGAGTTGGACTCTACTCAGTCCTATTACCGTTATTAATAAGTCGTATTTAAAAGTCATTTCAAAATGTTGTAATTTTGCAAGAAATTATTACTATTTTGCGAAGCTGGCAATTTTCACCTTTCCCGAAACAAGGCATTCGTTTTCGTATGATCATAAATTTATCAAAAATAAAACAATGTACATTTGTGCATCTATACTATAACCCCAAACCAAATTAATGCTAACGACTTACTGAAATTTACAAAGTTTATATTATTTAAGTCCTTCCATTAATAACAAATATATCACATTATCAAAAAGTATCAAAAGAAATTTCTGATTTGTTAAAGATTAAAATAATGGTTCTCAATTCCCCGTTCTCAGCAATTTGATTAAAGTATTCCAAAAAGTTAACCAAACTCAACTAACTAATTTTGGATGTATTATGTGATACGTATAGTGGGATGTTATTTTTATCAAACCAGTTACTTTTTTGGGATAGATTATTCCCTTGATCCTATCAGCAGAATTTACTATTGTGATAATCATCTTATTATGCGCGCCATTTTCGTTTACGGCACGGTACTGAAATAAATCATGAAAAGAAAATAAATAACCTGGGAAATACAAATATGCGTGCCTCACCTCACCACCAAATATCACCAGCTAATATGAAACTCATTTTTGTTGCTGTTGTTGTTGTGAAAATTTACTGGGAATAAGGAACAGGGTGTAACGAGGAGCCTACGAAGCTTTATAGCGTCCATCTCGTAATCGTTAATAGGCCCAATGTCATTGCAAGAGGCGAATGGTTACAGGACAAATGTTGTGGATCAGACATGCAAAGAAAGCTCACTACCACGATCAGAAAGCAGTCAGGGGCGTAGCCAACTTTTCGACTAGTTGTAGGCCTGGCTGACTTTTATTTGACATACATATCCTGAAAATTGCACGTACTGCTAGTACGCACCCACCTCACCAACAGACTTAAGTTTGTTAGCTCACTCCAATAACGCATAATTTATTACAAGCGGTAGAATGATCAAACCAAAAAGTTTTAGGCTTGGGCCTACAGATCTCAGTATGGGTTGGCTATGCCCCTGACAATTTCGTTAAGAATGAGACTTCAGAGGCGCGGTAACTGAAAAAATGTTGCACAATAACATCAAGCTGTACCAGATGGACACTCGCAATTGGTTTTTCTATCGTTCATAGGCGGCATCATATTAGTAGCAATCAGGCCTTTTGAGATCTTACTCTTCCTTTAGTTGAGTTAGCTTTGTGTATTATCCTCTTCTAATCTAAACTTTAGCATTGCATATAGAAGATCCTTGTGACTCTCTTTCAAGCGCCCCTGGACATTGGTAGAGACAATTACCAAACCTCTCCAGAAATAAGGGTGCCTTAGAAGAATACACTCTTTATCTACGCAGTAAAACCTCTTTGCCTTCTTTTTATGAGTTGGTACCATTTCAACATTCCCTTGATCATCTTTTTTTGGGTAGCAGTAACGCTCCTCGTGAAGTATGGCAATGTCGTAGGGTGCTATCTGCACCAGCTTGGGGAACTCATTTGTGCAACCGATACATTTTGTTGCGTTCGCGTAGTCGTGAATGAATACTACATAGAAGGGCTCGTCATTTTGGTAATATTTGGTGTACCTCATTGGTTTTGGTGCCATCATGTCGGAATAGTCTTCCTCTAACAGGACTGGTTCCTGGCTCACATTGTTTTTCCCTCTTCTTGGTTTCTTTTGTTGATTTGGCTTTCCCCCAAGCTGTTTAGGGAGGTTTGCGTTTATGATCTTGCCCAGTTTGTTACTAGATTTCTTGTAAGAATCGATGAAGCTTCGGATCTTTTCAATTTCCTCTGTGAGGTCGACGACAAAGATGGCTGACTGATTCACTCCTTGTGGCACAGCACGGCATACTGTCCTCGCGTCTATATTTCCTGCGATACAGATGTCAAGAACTTCTTTGGTAGAAAGACCCTTCTGAGGAACCTTAAACACAGGATGTCCGTTGATTTTTAGTTCTAGAACAACAAAGAAAAGAAAATGTTAACATTATCATTAGTCAGCAGTGACCTTTACTTAGAAAATATCACACTAAACGAAATTACTCAATTATTCGCACCACGTCCTTATCTCTGTCTTTCGGGGGTGATAGAATTTTAGATTAAGTTGCACAAATATTCGTGGATAGAGAAGATAGACAAATAGAGACAGGAAAGTTTCGTTGGATCGCGCTATCTGCACTACAACCGTGCTCTGCTTGGTTAATGGACAATGCAACGGACGGTCATTCCAAACGCTATGTGTTAGAAATATTTAATATGAATAAGAAAAATGTTATTGCTCGATTTTTTTTCCTTAATACCGCCACCAGTTTGGTGAATAATTAACTATGTCACGTTATTGATTAACACGATCACATTTATACTTTAAAATGTTAGGGGCGATGAGTTCTTAACCCATTCGCCCCTGAACCGCCCGTAACCGCCCGTGCGGATCCACGTCCTTTCTACCCTTTGTGACGTCATCAGTTTTAACGGTTAAGGACAACTTTGTCCGCTAACTTGTGCAGAGTGAAGAGATCTTTCAAACCATACCAGAATGAGCACAATTCAGTCAAGGACACCGGAGAAAGAGGCAAAAAACCATGTAACATTGACCTGAAAATCTCCATGAAAATCTTGTTCCATTACCCACCTACCTTTCCTTTCACCTAATCCTAAGATCCTAAAAGCTTTCCTAAAAACTATTCCCACCAAAATGAAGCCTACTAAATGCCCAGCAAGAGAAAAAAAAAGGAGGCAAGAAAAGCGAAAAAAGAGGGGAGGAGAGAAAGCGAAAAGTAAAAGTCAAGACTGCTGTGTCACTTTTAAACCCAAAAACGAAATGTCGAAAAAAATGTCGAAATTTTGCTTTCTGCGCATGCCCGAACTTCGCAAGCTGATATTTTGCATCTGGATCAGAAGGCCATCAAGTGTACGACCTGTAAACCGGTTTGTGGTAAGTTTTAGCTCTTTATAGCACGACAGTGACCAGAAAACCACTCGACTAGCTTTAAAACGCGTTTTTTGGCAAAATCTCCAAGAGCGAATGGGTTAATGTGTGCCCAATTTAGATTCAGCACCATCATCTATGCTGAGTTAAAGCCAATAAATCTTTTTTCCACAGGTAAACCCCTTAGTCCCAGGCCTTAAACTATTTGAGATGATTTCACTTGTTATTCTTTTTGTAGTCTGTTTATTAGTTTTATTTATCTCAGCTCGGTTTTATTGTCTTACCTTCACGTACTTTTGCGGAGCCCTTTCCACCAATGGAATCATTTTTTGAATCATTGCAGTCAACGGTAGGCACAGGTGATTAGTCCTTTTCGTGTTCTTTCATCTCTTCTACGCTGCTTGAAGAGGACAAGTGCGGCTGTCGTCTTTTTCTGGCCGGCTGTGACTCTCTCACATCATCACTTGCTCTGTTCGAGCAAAATATAAGAAATGCAGTCAGGTAGCTTGTAATGAATAACTTCGAATTCTATGCTTTCTTTCATTTGTCCTGTATGAGTAAACCCGGATATCGTTTATTAAATAAGCTGTTTCGCTTTGATGTTTATATATCCTTTACGACCTTATGAAACTAAAAGAATGAGTGATCCTTCAGTTCTTTAATAAAATTGCCCCTTTTTTAATTTGGTCGAAGGGCGTCAGTACATCGTATTGCAAGTGAGGGGAGCCTCCCATGCACAATATGAGCACAGTTACTGACAAGGTACATATGTCAATAAAGTAATGCAAAATAAATACTATAGGTGTGTAATCTCAGGTAATGGGAGTTTCTCCTTAAACGGAACTTGGAGAATTTATTTGACTGAAAATTTGAAATGTCAAACACTTACGACGACCGTTTAGATGATCGTGAAGAGACTTAAGCCTCATTGTTCCCATTTGATGGTTCGTCAGGGATAGACTGGCACATGAATTCAGGACCTTAGAGAAAACAGGGAAGTGACAATGTTAAACCATCTAAATTTTTGTAAACACGCTTCCGCGTCCTTTATTGTGGTGTATTTATGGTCGCAGGCCGTCATCTGGCAGTCATGAGTCCAAGAACATCGTTACAGGAATGCTTTCTTTTTGTTTTCCAGAATCATTATGCCTTAAAGCGCTACTGCTCTGATTTCAGTGAAAAAAGTGTAAAAGTTGATGTGAAAGGCAAAGATTTATTTCCTTTTTATGTGATTCTGCTATATGTTCCCCATGACGGTGTGAACAATCCTTTACGCAAAGTTTTTCTCGGTTTGACTTGTTTTTCTTTTGGTAGTCTGTTAATAACTTTTATTACCTCAGCTCGGTTTTATTGTCTTACCTTCACGAACTTTTGCAGAGCCGTTTCCACCAATGGAATCATTTTTTGAATCATTACAGTCAACGCTAGGCACAGGTGAGTAGTCATTCTCGTGTTTTTTCATCTCTTCTACGCTGCTTGAAGAGGACAAGTGCGGCTGTCGTCTTTTTCTGGCCGGCTGTGACTCTCTCACATCATCACTTGCTCTGTTCGAGCAAAATATAAGAAATGCAGTCAGGTAGCTTGTAATCAATAACTTCGAATTCTTTGCTTTATTTCATTTGTCTTGTGTGAATAAGCCCGGATATCGAATATGTAAGCTGTTTCGCTTTAATGTTTGTATGTCGTTCATTACCGTATGAGACTTAAAAAATAAGTGATCCTTAAGTACCCTAATAAAATTGCCCCTTTTAAATTTGATCGAGGGCTCCAGTACATCCTGTTGAAAGTGGACAGACTGCATTAGATTAAATGTTATACTAGCTGTATAGCATTTTGAGAGGAGCCTATCGCAATGTGAGCACAGTTACTGACAAGGCATATGTGAACCCCGGGGCTGGGATGTGAACCAAATAATCCAAAGTAAATAGGTGTGTAATCTCAGGTGATGGGAGTTTCTCCTCAAACGGAAGTTGGAAGATTGATATGACTGAGAATTTGAAATGTCAAACACTTACGACGACCGTTTAGATGATCGTGAAGAGACTTCAGCCTCATTGTTCCCATTTGATGGTTCGTCAGGGACAGACTGGCACATGAATTCAGGACCTTAAAGAAAACAGTTAAGTGACAATGTTAAACCATATAAAACTGTGAACACGCGTCAGCGTTTGGCATGGGTTGACTGTATATTTCAAGTATATTGGGGAAGATATATAATCCTACATTGTGTTGTCTGTATGGCCGCAGGCCGTCATTCAGTTTTGAGTACAAAGACGTTGTCTTGGGAGTGCTTTCGTTTTTACGAATTATTCTGCCGTGTTTCTTCACCGAATTTCAGAATTGATGTAATCATTATGTTTAAGACTGCATGACCTAACTGCTCAGAGACAACAAGAACTTGAATATTCGATGATGGTAAATTTACCTGTAAAAGGGTAGGTTAGGGTTGGAATTAGGGTTGGTGTAGGTAAGTCCCCCAGTACCGTGGCTACTGAAACAATAAGCGATAAATGATGCCCCATCTTATGATTACTGTATCCATTTTTCAGCTTTGAATTTGTAGCAGGCTACTGCTACTGTTTTTTGGCTTCAGATAGAACTTACCATTTCCTTCCCCTGCTTCAGGCTCGTCGGTAATCGTAGGTTCATTCAATTCTCTCTCGCTGAAATTAAAACATTACCAGAAATCGGCGACATTTTGCGCCCGCGAAGTATTTGGCATGCGGTTTCAAATTATCAAGATGGCGGCATAAAGAAAGCAGTACGTAGAAAAAACAAGGACTGAAATGACACACTATTAAAGGATCTGAATCAATTTAATTTCTTTTTTGAGGTAGTCAATACAAGGGAGAATGAAAAAGGGGAAACTAGAGTCCGGGCTCCTGTTCAAATGACGATTTTAGAGAGAAGAAACAACTTCGTTTCATGCGTGACTTGGCAGAGTAAAAATAATTTTCAAAAATCAGGGCCCACAGTATACTTAGCCAGCGATATTCTGTATAATAATAGCGGAGCTCTGGCGCGCGAAGCGCGCCTGCAGAGCACCATGGGTAAGTAAATCTACCCATCTCAGAAAATTTGGTAATCACGTGACCGTACACCGCCCGCCCGCCCGCCCGCCCGTCCGTCCGCACCACAGGGCAACCAATGTTCAATCTCACACTTTCAAGCTAGTTTGGGAGCACAGGAGGACTGATATTGCAGACATATTGCACATCAATGTTGTGATCAATTGACAGCTGTCACAACAGGGTATCCGCTGACCAGTATCACCTGACCGTATCGCGGGCTCAGGTGTCGACCCATCGAGGTCGAGTATCTTTTTGAAGTTATCCGCTGACAAGTTACTAGTTTTCAAATGAATGCAGGCTCAAGTTTAATTTTTTTTAATTCATATGAAATATGTTGTGTTTTATATGTGCCGCACAATTAAAATTTTGATTTCAAACTGGCCTCGGAAGCTAAAAATTAAGCCAGTTTTTACAGGCAGGGAAGACATGCCAGTTGCTTTTGACTTTTCTCGCCAAGGTCACGCGTTGGTCACGCTCTACCTCCAATTTTTATACTCTGATTGGTCAAAGTTTGACAGGTGAGTTCTCGCGGAAAATTTATGCAGCATCTTGAAACTTGTTTACTTTGACAGCTGAAGCTGACAGAGTTTTGTGTCAACTTGTGATGTTTTTAACTGTCTTTTTCCACTGAATGTACAAAGTGAAATTCAGCTGCTACCAAGAGTCTTCTGTTGTTCATGGGTAGTTTGTTTATTGGGTTTTTGGTTGAGAAATACGTCGCTTTGGCAAAGTCGGAAATCCGATTTCGGATGACATCGTTTTCGTTTTTAACCTTGCTTGATGCGTAAGACGGTTGAAAAGTCTGAAGCGATTTTTGCCTTACTTGATAGTTTTCAGTGCATCTCGAAAGGTAAGCCTGAGTAATTATTGTATTTGATGTTTGTTTTTTATATCTAATTTAATGAAGTCGAGCGTAGTTTACGCGGCTATTTGGTTTATGCACGTTTGTAAGATTTGAGACAATGATCTGACCGAGAGTGACCGAGTATCAGGTTTGATTATAAGCTTATGGAACTTTAAAAAGCCTTTAGACATTTTCTCACCGCAAATAGAAAGAAATCGTTCCAAAGAATATTTGGTTTTAATTCTGGCTGTAAAAGAAAGCTTTGAGCGATTTTCTTGCCTCGAGTTCATCTTTGAAAAAAGCAAACACCGGGAAGCCGGCTTAAAACGTAAACAAGGATTTTCAGAGACACTTTAATACTTGTCTTCGTGAATGAAACTTGTGGTCTCTGTATATGTTTCACCGAATTATTTTCCTTTTATTGATTGTTAGTAGTCTCTTTTGCAATTTTAATCGCTGTGCCGTTTGTTTTCAGTCGCTCATGAACATCGCTTGCAGGAGTAGTCAAAATGCCGCGCGTATCAAACGCTTTTGAAGATTACAGATCGTTATAAAATCATTAAATAAAAAATAAACACAATAAATTCTTTATTGTGTTGAAGGGTATAACTATATTAATCTTAATTTAAACAGTCGACTTGTCAAAAGTGAGAACCGGCTAGCCGTATAGGTGATTTTGGAAATTTTTTTGACGGTTTCGCTAAAAGCCCACGCGTGCTTCGATCGTCCTGAATATTGAATGAGTGCAATTTGTATTGCAAAATTGTGAAACACTTCATTCTGTCCGAGGTCTGTACGATGAAAACGGCGCCTCATGGTACTGTTTCACCTCAGATGTGATATACAAAAATTATAAAAGGTTGGTTTACACGTCCCCAGACTTGTTGGCAAGATTTTCTAAAGTAAACTTGTCGAACCCAAAAAATTCGGCCAGATTTGTTTTCCAGGCCTAATCTACTGTGATCAAGAGCCATTATGGCTCTTAAATGTGATCGAAGATGATTGCTATTTTTTGGGTGTGTATATAGAGGCTATCAACTCGATGTAAGATTAAGTTCACTCTTAGATGGACTGTTTGCAAATTATTTTTCTCTAAAATCACGTAGCCTTTCCGTCAAAAGTCACATGAATGTGCTCTAAAGTTTTAACTGATTTGTGGAATACAAGTTTATTGTTTGATTTGAATTATAAATTCGAGTTAATAGGAGCTTCGCTTTTAGCCCTGGCTAAATCTATATATTAATCATATATGAAGTACCTACCTGTAAAGATGGCGATCAAAACAAACTGGAGACAGAAACCCTACTTTTCACAAGGAATGATAAGCGCAGTGGTGCGTTTTGTACCGCTTTTATCGCAGAAATGGATGTATTTTTACCTCTTTTATCGCAAATTTTGCGGCCATTTGGGGAATGGATAAAGGCTGATTTTTATCACGTTTTTAAGTTTGAACATCGATCGATGATTAGAGAGGTCGGCACCAAGGATTCACATCAACGAAATGTTCTAGAATGTGGAGAGAAGGTAGGCACCTCTAAGCTTTTTTGAAAGAATTAGAGAGCTCAAGGAACTGTAACAGCCGTTCGTAAAATGTGTTGTTTGCGGCCCGTTGGCGAACTTTCGAGAGACCAAAACTACCGTAAATAATGATATGGTACGTACACTTTACATTTAGAGGTCGGCAAATGTCGTGTGTGCTACTTCAGATCTGAAATTTCCACTTCTTCAATTTTCTCCATACATTTCTCTATAACGATCGGCGACCATTCTTAGAGAGCGGAAGGTCTGGGTCGAGTCTGGGCGTCCGCCATTTTGTCTTAAATTTCTGGTAATGCGTATACATTTGACGGAAGACAGTAAAACCCGAGGTCGGGTCACTCTTTCTTTTTTTTTTCAAAGAATGCTGCGTTAGGGTTAGGGTTAGGGTTGACCCTAACCATGAAACAGCATTCTTTTCAAAAAAGATAGACCCAGACCCTGCGTTTTACTGACACCAATACCTAACCTTACCCCAGTAAAAATATAGGCGTGATCACACCGTGATCACGGGTGTGATCACAAGGTGTGATCTTGCCGTGATCACGCGTAAAAACTTTTTACGCGTGATCAAGGCGTGATCACACTGTGATAATAGCGTGATCACAGAAAATAGTGTGATCACGGACAGACAAATTTTTAGGCGTGATCATGAGTGTGATGATACTGTGATCACGGTCAGGAATTTGCATCACCCCTTGAAATCACGGTAACAGACGAAAAGAAAATTACTTATTAGGACAAATTTGGACACCCGATTTTTCGAAATTTCCGGGTTTTTCTGCCCCCTAGTTATTACTTAAACCAAAACAAACTGGTTCCCGCAAAGTGCAAATGTTAAAAGCCACATCCCTTACATGCGGCGTCATTCATTACAAAGCAGGCTTAAAACAGTGGTTTAATTTTAATAACGCTTCAAAAATTACAAAATTACTCCATGTAAATGTTACGCACGCTTAAGTAAACATTAAATCGTAATTTTTCACACAGGCAGCTATAACGCCTTTAAATTACTGGCTAACCAATGTTCTTTAACTATGGATAAAATATTTAAGATTTACTGCTCTTATCAAATAAATTGTGTAGACACATTCGTAATGTTATAAACGATATATTGTCCTCTTAATGGTTCTTTAAACTTATCCTCAGCAGTGGTGCAGGTTTTTTTTTAATCCTTGCTGGTGTTAACCCCTGCCCACACAAAACACCTGTTGTTTCTCACCATTCTACATTTCTCATCTATAGATCTTTTAATCTCTGTCCACTTGAGATTTTCGTCAGTAGGGAACGACATCTCTGTACATTCTCTCACTGCTGCCATTCGGTTTGGGTCCAGTTTGAGAAGTTTATCACCCTTGCCTTCAACGCTGCCCAGCTTTGCTTCTTCCCTGCTGAAGACAAGTTCGAAAAGTTTAAGGGCGAATCGTTTTGGGCTGCTCTTTGAGATTTTGTCCACGTTTTTCTTTGCCACATACACTCCACGGCTTGGGGAACCAATTAGCATTGTGGACTCTGTCTCATTAGATGGCTTTTGTAATTGGTTTAGGCTCTTTTGTGGTTGTGAAGTCGTCAAAGGTGAAACTGGGCTGTTTGAGGCAGAAGCTTTTGGTGAAATAGAGACTGAGGGACTTGGTGTTAATTCAACATTTGACAGCTGGCCCTCAAAACTGATGTCTGCATTGTCCACTGCTTTGTAGTATCTCTTTTTACAGGCTTTACATTGCTCAAATTTCCTTACAGCATCAGTGAGCTTATGAAGCTTAGCTGTCATCTCAGACACTTGGTGGAGGATTTTGTCCACTTTTTTTTCCAGGTCATTGTCAAATTTTCCAGTTCCTAAACCTAACGAATAATGGGGGGAAAATATGGTCATTCATGCTTTGAGTTCATTGCGGGCAAATTCAAGAACAGTGTGTCGGGAATCGCACCCATATTTATAGAAATCCACGACAATTCACTTGATGTAGCTTTATTCACAAAACCCTAAAGTCACAGTTTTCGCAACTCACTCACTCACAGATATTTTCGGCACAACAACTTGGTTGAGATAGCGTGATCTTTTATAAAGTGACTGACATTTAGTATTATTTTGATGATACCAATTAAGAAAACAAAACATCCTATCAGTTGTCACGGTTCACTTTGTGACAGTTCCTTGATCTTAATAGTTTTCCTGTGATGAAAATGTCTTCAAATTAAACAGTTACTAGCCCTGTTACTAGTTGTGATCGACGCAGTCGACGTTTATAGCACAGCCTCCTTGTAATTATTTTTTGGGAACAACTTTTGTCAATTTTTTGTAGTTTGAAAGGATAAAAATCTCGTGTGTGATAATGTCAGTGTATTCTGTCAACATATTTGTGACAATATGGTACATTTTTTCGCATTGTCATGTCATTTAGACTGAAGTGAGGTGCGACAGACTCACTTCTGCCGCATGGGAACGCTCAAGAAAGACAATCATATGCCTATGTATTTTAGAAAATCTGAATTTCTGACAAGCGTAGAATGACGACAATCAAAGGTAAGTACAAAAACTGAAATTTCACGTACGTTAATGCAGCGAAATAACTTAAGCTAATTTTCCCCCACATGAATTTCCTTGACAACTCTAATAAATGTCTGTCGTTTGTGGACGGCATAAAAATCTTGTGAATCACTGGTATCGATGTGCCAACTGCCATGATATACAAGTTTGTCACGAGAAAAAAAGTAAAAAAGCCAATTTTAGACTAAAATATGGAATTAATATAAGGTATCAAATTTTCTGAAAATAATTATTTACACTTTAGGCAAGGAGTTAAGGTAATTTAACTTACCCTCTTTTTCTAGGCTTGACTGATCGCTTGGCTGAAAGTCGTTGTTAACATCAACTTCGACTTTAGCTGGAAATTCGCTATCCAGGGTAACAGGGACGGTGGTCTTACTGAACTCTGAAAAAAACAGGTCAAAACAATTCAATTAATCATGTCTTATAGAATTGCAATAGCATTTCTAACAAATGACATAAAATCGCGTTTTACTTTGCAAAGTTCGTTCAATGAATAGACCTGATTCCACCTGTAGGCATGAAATATTTACGTACGGCAAGTTATCAGCTTTTGTATTGACATGTTTGCTGCTGACAATGAAGAATACAAATGGTAGAGTAAGTGTCTTCCAGACTCAGCCGGCTTGGTCATTCACGCAAAACAAAACAAGAACAGAAACAAAATTCATTTCAGTTCGTTGTGTTTTTATTATTGTTTAATATACAGTTACTTACCTTTTGAGGGCTCAAGTACTTCAAATATGGCCACCAGGTCATCGGTTGACCAGTCATCACATATTCGACCATGTTCTTCCATTTTCCATTCTTGTCCTTTAATAACCAGGAGTTGATTGTCAGATGGAATTCGCGTCGTCTTTGCTATTAGGTTTTTTAAGGTCTTGAATGTGGTTTCCGGCTCCACAGAAAGATTGAATTCAACGGGTTTGTCCGTTTCATTTCCATGTAGGAGAAGCTTCATGCCAAGGGAAACCGTCTTGCCAATGTTAATAGACTGGTTCTCTGCAATTTCAGATCTCGCTTTCTTTTGGGCTGCATCACTTAAGCCTTTGCCTTCGTTTTCCTTGTCTTTCTTCGCCTTATGTTTTCTCTTCTCCTCAGATCTTGACTCTTCTCGGTTTTGGCGGGAAATACTGTTGGTGATTAAGTTCGGAGGTTTTTTTTTAAGGTGCTACGCTTAGTGCGATATTTTATTTATTATTAGGAACTTCAAATTATTTTCTCAAGTTAAAGCTTTGTGTTTTTTAATTTCTTTTTTTCGATATACAAGTTTTCTAGAAGAGGAAGACTTCTTTGCTAGCACAATGTTATTGGCCATTTCCTTCCCTGTACAAGTTTTGTTTTCTAACAATTTTGCTAATGACCATTTGCTTTGAGGTTATTTTCTGTTGCCTCTGGATATATCGCTTGGAAGCCGGGTTTTGTTTCAACGTATTCACAGTGAAAATTTTAATTCAAAATACAACATTGATTACGTTCGAGTTCAGAATTACACAATCGTTGTTCTATTAGTTCCAGAAATATACTGCTTCAGTGATTTTAATATCTTAACCTGATTGGTCGATTGAAAAACAATTCCCTTTTGCAAAAAATCTCAGATAGACAAATTTGACCTTAAAGTCAAAGAAAACGTTCACTTTTCGTGGACATTCTTCTCATTTTTCAGGCCGCCGACCACCGTAAATCTTAGAGAACTGAGGTTTCGGAGATTGCTGGCCTTTCTACAGAACAAAGGGACAAATACACCATGACGTAATAGTTTAAGAATAAAAGGATAAAGCAAGGAAAAGAGCTTTATTTTTACATTGTCCAGGACAAAAAGTACAAAATATTTTTGATACCCTAGAAGAAACCGGTGAGGATTTCGAAACCGCCGCCGAGAAACTCATGGAATATTTTGAACCCAGAAAACATCACCTATTTAACATATACCAGTTTCGGCAGCTAACTCAAGAGAAAGAGGAGTCATACGATGACTTCGCTACTCGCCTGAAACTAGCAGCGGGTCCATGCGATTTTCCGACGGATTGGCGTGATGTTGAAATTCAGCTGCAGTTAATAGAGAAAGGAAAATCGAGGCGGGTCAGACGACGGTTGCTTAGCAAACCTCATACCCTAACGGAAGCCCTGGATTTCGCAAGAGCCCAGGAAATGTCGGATAAGCAAGCGGAAATAATTGAAATAGACCGACAAAGCCATGGAACTGACACCAATCCAGAGGAGAAGTTATATACGCTCGGACAACAGGCACAAAGCAAAACTGCTGGAAAGGTGTGTTTTTCTTGTGGTGGAACTTTTCCGCACGCTGGAGGAAGGATGAAATGTCCAGCCCGGGGGAAGAAATGCTTGACGTGCAACAAAATGAATCATTTCGCCAAATGTTGAATGTTGTAGGATGAAAGGAAAAGAAGACAAGGGTGTGCTGAAGGCAGTTGAAAGGGACTCGGATAGTAGCGATGCGGAATCCCTTTGCGGTATTGAGAAAGTTGGGGCCGTCAAACGCAATCAGGGCCGCAGGCCAGTGAGCAGTGTGACAGTGGAGAATCGTGAATTTCAAGTGCTGGTGGATACAGGGGCCACGGTAAATGTCATGGACGAGATAACCTTCAAGAGGTTACTGGCCGATAAAGTAACATTAAGAAGGTCATCGAGTGTTTTGCGTGCATACCAATCGAACGAAAACCCGTCGGCGCCACTGAAGGTCATGGGAAAATTTGAGGCCATTGTTGAGTCGAACACTAGAATCGTCCCTGCCACGTTTCATGTTATAAAGGGACAATACGAATATGAGCCCTTGATAGGTTTCCAGACCGCGGAGGATCTTGGTCTTGTTAAGGTGGCAAACACGGTCCAAAGTGAGGAAACGATCACAAGCAATCTGTTAAAAGAGTACGCTGATCTGTTCCGCGGTATCGAAAAGATCAAAGGAGTGAAGGTAGATTTGCACGTTGACCCCGCAATAACGCCGGTTGCACAGGCCCACAGGAGAATACCGTTCAGTGAAAGACCCAGGCTGGAGGCAGAATTGGAGAAACTCGAGGCTGACGACATAATTGAGAGGGTAGAGAAGCCAACCAGTTGGGTGTCCCCTGTAGTTATAACACCGAAGCGGTCCGGCAATGAAATACGGTTGAATGTAGATATGAGGGAAGCAAATAAAGCCATTCCACGAACCCCCACTGTCATGCCTACACTTGATGATATCATAAATGAGCTCAACGGGGCCACAGTATTTTCTCATCTTGATATGAACCATGGGTATCACCAACTGGAACTGAAGGATAATAGCCGCGACATCACCACTTTTGCAACACATGCAGGTCTCTACAGGTACAAGAGACTCAACTTTGGCACGAGATCCGCTGGGGAGATATTCCAGGAAACCGTCAGCAAAGAAATCACTCGAGACATAGTAGGATGCATCAACATCAGTGACGATATCCTTGTATTCGGCAGGAACCAAAAGGAACATGATCAGAATTTAGAGAAGTTGTTTAAGAGAGCTAGAGAGAAAGAAATCACCTTCAACAAAGATAAATGCGAATTCAATAAGGATAAGTGCTGTATTATGGAATGGTGTTCTCGAAAGAAGGGGCCTCCCCTGATCCCATGAAGGTAGAAGCCATTAAACAGGCTGAGCCCCCACGCAACGCTAAAAAACTGAATTCGTTTCTGTGCACCGTCCAGTACAATGCAAGGTTCATGGAGAGTTACGCCCCACAAACCGATGTTCTGAGGGCACTGGTTAAAGCCGACGTTTTTAAGTGGGAAGAGAAACACCAGGAAGCATTCGAAGCTTTGAAGAATGCTCTAAGCGCTGATACAGTTTTAGCGTATTTTGATCCTGCCGCTGATCATGAAGTACATGTTGATGGCTGTCCCCTGAGGATCTCGGCGACGTTAGTCCAGCGCAGTCCGAATGAAGACCATTGGAGAGTGGTACAGTATGCGAGCAGGGCGCTGTCAGACCCCGAGCGGAGGTATTCCCAGATCGAGCTGGAGACATTAGCCGCTGATTTCGCGTGTAGAAAGTGTCACGTCTTCCTGTATGGCAAGCCATTCATAGTTGTCACTGGTCACAAGCCCTTGGAGGTCATTTTTAATAACCCGAGGCATGCAACGTCTATACGGTTGCAGAGAATGACTGTGCGAATGCTGGATTATGAGTTTAAGGTAGAATACAGGCCAGGGAAGACCAACATCTCAGACTACACATCAAGGCACCCCCTTCCTCTCGAGCAGAGCAGCAAAAGGGAACTGGGCACGACTAAAGATATCAGGCATTACGTGAATTTCGTAATTGAATATGATATTCCAAAGGCGATAAGCAAGGAAGAAATAATCGTGTCAACGGGAAATGACAGAGAATTACAGAAATTGATTAAGTGTGTCGAAGAGAAGAGTATAGACCATAAAGACGTAGACTTGAAGAAGTACTCTAACGTTTTCAACGAACTGGCAGTAGTTGATGGGCTCGTTCTTCGCGGCGAACGCATTGTAGTGTCTCAGACACTCAGGGAAGCCATGGTTAAGATTGCTCACGAAGGCCACCAAGGAATTGTTCGTACAAAGCAGTTACTCCGTGCCCATGTGTGGTTTCCTGGTATGGACACAATGGTCGAAAAGCATGTAGGGAAATGCCTCGCTTGCTAATCTACCACGCCCTGTCACACCAGAGAGCCTCTACAGATGACCGATTTGCCAAGGGATCCGTGGAAAAAGGTCAGTGTAGATTTCGCGGGGCCGTTACGAAACAAAGACATGGCTTTGGTCTTTAGGGACCAGTATGCAAGGTATCCAGTCGTTGAGTTTACATCAAGTACTTCTGCTGATTACGTCATTCCCCTATTTACGCGCGTGTTCAACACGTACGGAATCCCCTGAAGAGATCAAATCGGATAATGGGCCTCCGTTTAATGGATCAAAGTTTGCGAACTTTGCTCAGGAACAAGGGTTCAGACACCGAAAGGTCACCCCTGGGTGGGCTGAAGCTAATGGTGACGTGGAGCGTTTCATGCAAACCCTTAAGAAGAGTGCGAGAATTTCTAAACTTGAAGGGAAAGCTATTCGGGAGGGAGTGCAAAGAACGGTTGGCAGCTATCGCGCCACACCCCACCCAGCGACAAAGGAAAGCCCTGACATGCTCATGTTCGGCAGAGAGCTACGGAGGAAGCTACCGGAAAGGATCGTACCCGCAGGAGAAATTCCATACGACCCAATCAGACAAAGAGACGCGGCTAAAAAGAAGCAGATGAAAGAGTATGCGGACAAGAGGCGGAACGCCAGGGAAAGCCTTATAGTGGTTGGAGACCAAGTTCTTTTGAAGCAGAACAAAGCAGATGTTCTCACCCCAGCATTTGACCCCCGACCATTCTCAGTAATAGGCGTGAAAGGAAGTATGGTCACCGTGAAAAGGGGTAGGGAGATTAAATCTCGGAATTCATCCCATTGTAAGTTGCTGAAGCACACGAGGGAGAATGAGTACGTATAGCTGTGGATTTGAACCAAGAAGGTCTGCATACATCCATTGCGGAAGAAACTAAAATAGGAGCCAGGGAAGATTTGCAACCCAACAGCATCGGCGCATCCAGTGAGATGACAACTGGCGGTCCAGGTAACGAGCCAGATGGTCCACCGACATCCCTAGGAGGGACGGAAACGGAGGGACATTAACAGCAGCCTGACGATACTGCAGTAAGCGGGCCAAGAAGATCAGCGCGTGCAAGAACGTCTACGTGGAACACTTTTTACAGGGACTTTGAGCCACACTAGAAAAAGGGAGGGAGATGTAGTGTCGGGTCTCAAGGGACTTAATGTAATTAGATTAGGAATGAGAGTTAACATTCGAAGCAAAAAGGGACTTGATTTGCATATAGAACAGTGTAGAACGGACTAGTAGGAGGACTATTAACGGAACTAAGGGCGTAAAATGTAACCGTTTATTTGAGCTCGATTCGCGACTTTACATGAAACATAAAAATAACCGCTAAAAACATTAAAAGCAGGGGCGGATCTAGGGAGAAGGTGTAGGGAACAGCCTGACACTTTTTTCAAAGTGCATTTTTGTTTTTTGTAACGATTTATATTATCATACTTTTCAAGAGGTATGATAATTTTCAAGTATATTTCTCGCTAACATCAATATTAAACCAAAAAACTAGACAGTCGTGACACAGCCCCTCAAATTGAGAATAAGGCAAATTTAAGAAGGTGGATAGCTCTAACCAGTTCCTTCCTTTACATAAAAAAACGATATCAACATCACTATAGTTCCAAATTTCACTGACTTACCTTTAGGGGAATATTAAGAGCAGATGCAGCAGAGTCAGCAGCAGAGTCCTGGTTGATCATTTTAACCACGTCTTCAATTGTCGGTCTTGCAGTAGGATCAAATTGAATGCACTTTGCCCAAATTTTATGGACGAAAAACCAGTCGGTAGCATGTTTGTACTGATGTTTGGAAGCCTCTATGGGAACTTTCCTGTTCTTAAAGAGATTCTCAAGCGTCCGAATAGGCGCTTTCCCCCCCTTTAGGGCTTCTTGAATTTCCCCGTAGTATGGGTACCTGATGCTACGATTAAGAAGGACAAAGAGGGTCATGCCAAAAGACCAAATATCAGCCCTCTTAAGGTCTTCCGCTGACGCAGCAGGCAATCGCATCTCTTCGACTAGCATCTCGGGGGCCATATACACGGGTGTGCCTCGGTTTACCCGATTCGTTTTGGACTGTAGGATAGAATTGGTCTGTATTTCACTACAGCGGCTCTCGCCAAAATCAGCGACTTTACAAACTAAAGGGAGGCGTTCCTAGGCTTCCTCTATATCATCGATTGCCAAATCACAATAATGTTGATTGCCGATCAGGATATTTGCCGGCTAAAAATCTCGGTGAGCGACACCATTTTCGTGTACGTATTGTAGACCTGCTGCCATGTCCTTGCAAATAGTTGAGATAACATAGGACTATAAAAACAGCAGCACTCAGCGAAACCTTCAAGAACACCAAGAAATTGAGCAAGGGAGCTCACTTTCTGCTCCACACCAAATGGTTTAAAATCAAAGTAGACGTACTCTAGCACAAGGGCAAATGGATTATTGCAGATACCCTTGAAGTCTACGATGTTTGGGTGCTTTAGCCTTTGTAGTATCCTTGCCTCCTTTATAAAGGTCTTCTTGTCCAAAACGTCATCGCTTAGCATTTTCGTCACGACTACCTTTTCGACAGTTGCATTTGCTTCTCCATTCTTACTCGCGAATGGGACGTCAGCAGTAAAAACCGCACCGTACGCCCCATTACCAATTATCTCCTTGTTGGTAAAACACCTGGAGTCAGACAGCGGCAGACCCGAGCAGTCTAGGGTCGTTTGCTTGATAACTGGAATTTTTAAAAATGCCATAGTCCCGACAGATTTTAAAAACCTCGAGCACAGAGAAACTTTTCTCCACACGTGTACACCAAGAAAACTTACGCAAATGCAAGTTACTCAATTTCCGGAATTGACACGTCACGTGAATTATGACTGACTAGCACTTGTCATGCTGTTAAACTAAATTGAAACTACAAAAGTCACGAATTCCAGTTATATCACACGAATGTCAAGGTGTATCGGAGTTTTCTGGAAAATTTAATTTATTCAAATGGATTATTCCTTTTCACGTTGCATGGTTCGAGCTTTTGTTGCTTGTACATTTTTCGAAAGTATAACAAAAACAAGCTTTTTAAGCGTGAGTAACTGGAAGCCAGACATGAGTACTAGAGTCGTCCTAGAGGCGTGGTCTTGGCAGGTATCCAGGGAGGGTACTCCCACTAATAGCCTAGATATGTGAAAGGGGTACCTTTACCTTCCAAAAAGGGTACAGTAAAGGTTAAGGGGTCGGAACTCGAGGCGGAGTCTCAACGTATAAAACTTTGTCGAGTACCTCCTACCGGGCAGGTATTCTAATAAAAGTGACAGGAAAGGGATTATGCCATTACCGTAGCCTCGGCATGGCCTTCATTCACACGTTGGTTGGAATCTATTAATTTGACTCTACACCTCTTTTGAAAACGATGTGTTGCCTGCAAGGCGTGGAGAGTAGTGGAATGGAAGTTAGATTTAGTCTTACGCATGGTTAAATTTGAGCTATTACCATACCCCCCCCCCCCCCCTCCCCCTGGGCAATTACAATTGTTTTTTTTTTCTCTTCTGGAGGTCTCTTTTTAAACTCTGGGCATGGAGAAGGTGGCAATTTCCCACCACCGAGCTCCTGATTGACCTGATATTGGTAACATCTTTTTTGAGAGCAGTAAGTAATTCCGAACAATGGCAAAACAAGATGTCTTGCGAACTTTTATAAACGTTTTTCTATGGTTCATTGAGTCTTGAGTTCAGAACTTTTCAGGAATTGATGTTTACGCAATGAGCACATTAGATCATATTTAAATGCTATTTTGCGCCTTACAAATAATAAATCGTTATTATTGTTAATAATAATAATAATAATAAAGTATTTATTCATCAAGAGATAAAAATACATATCTTTTGTTACAAGTAAGTGTAAGAAATTTTAAAAAGTTAAAAAGTAAGAATTAAAAAATATATATCGGTATATATATCTAGTATATTACATAGCTAATTCACATTTAAAAACTAAACGATTAATAAAAGAGTTTTTAAAGCGCATAGTGTTAATCTTAGGTTTAAAACAAGTTTCTTTCCTAAGATTGTAGCTGGAGGGTTTAACCCGAGGCATAATAGATAAAAGTGGATGTCCTTTGGCATTGGAAACTTTTCTGAAAATTTTACGGTCTTCCCTCTCTAAGAAATCATAAACACTTGCAGGCCTAGACGTATATTTCCTTTTAAAACAGCGGTCTAAGAAACATTGTACGGGTGTAAGATATCGGACTCGGGCGCGGCGTAGACAGATAATGCGTAATTAATTTTAGGTAGAACTATAGTATTAAAGAGAAGGTCTATTTCTGACTGATTGTACCCTTCTTTGCGCAGCGTTCTAAGGATATGTAAGGATTTGTTAGCTTTAATAAGTTTGTTCTTCACGTGCACTGAAAATTTGCTGTCACATTGGAAGGTGACGCCCAAAATCTCAACTTCTTTACAGCTTGGTATCATCCCAATAGGTGAATAGAGATCGTGGTTGCCTCTCTCTTTGATCGTCAGCTCTTTACATTTGCTTGGGTTGCAAGACATTCCATTTGTATTCGTCCAATCTAAAAACTGTGACACTAACTGATTGGAGTAGTCTACCTCCTTCCATACAGGAGCAATAATTGTCGTATCATCAGCGTACTTAAATAGCGCGTCATGATTACCTAAAGTGATGTTAAGATCATTGAGGAAGATGTTAAAAAGGTAAGGACCGCTAACGCTACCTTGAGTTGTCCCTTGGTTAACCGGTTTGTACCAGTTTCCAGTCACACTCAACATATCCTTTGTTTTCTATCCTTTAAAAAGTTCAAGTACCAATTGGTAATATATAGATTCAGTGGGAGCTTTTTTAATTTATTAGCAAGAAGTTCATGTTTCACAGAGTCAAAAGCTTTGCTGAATTCCATAGCAAAAAGGCGAACTGCTTTACAATCCGGGTTATCCAAGTAGCTGTTTGTCCTATGTTGAATTGACAAGAGAGCATCGGTACAGTTTCCACCTTTTCTGTAGGCGAACTGTGAGGTGCTGAGGTGGCTTTCAATTGTCTCGCGGGCATAGCAGTGGTACACAATTTTCTCAAAAGCCCTCGCTATAACAGGAGTTATATTAATGCCGCGATAATCACCGAGTGCTTTAGGAACACCCACTTTGGGGAGGAGGGGTGATGATCGCACGCTTCCACGATGATGGCAAACACTGAGTAGAGATTGAGAGATTCCAGATTTCGGTGATAAGAGGCGTGAAAAACTCTGCATGCTCTTTCCAAACCCAGTAAGAAATCTGGTCGGGTCCAGTCACAGTTCTTTTGAGAGCGCTAAGTAAATTCCAGACCTGCCGTTCGGAGATTACCGGGATCTCCACCTCGCTGCTGATTGTGACAGGAGTTGGTCAGCCTCCTCCTCAGGCGCTTCGTTTTTCGCATGGCAGAGGCGAGCGCGAAACGAGTGACTGGTGATGAACCGCAGGGGACCATGGGAAGGGTACAGACGGCAGGCGAAGCGCCTGCCAGATCTTGTGTCGTTTTCTTGGCAAAAAAGTCGTTTTCTTGGCACGGCCCAATTTTTGGTCTTTTTAAGTCTTGGAAGCGATCAATTTTAGTAGCATATTGTTGTAAACATTGTAAACTTTGAGTAGACAGGTAAATGTCTCAAAATTTCCAAAACCTGAGGTAGAAATAATCGATAGGCTGCAAAGGAGTCGGATTCTTACGAATCGAAGACCTCTAACAAAATATTTGATGACTTGACGGTATCGGGTAAGCCTTATATTTTAGTATTTAACTTGTCGTTTATTGCAGAATCCGGATTAGTAAAGTACAGCGTAGGCGACCATGTTTCTATTTTTCGCTCTTTTAGGTCAAATCCACCGAACAACGAGCAAGTAACCTTTGAAAGAACTGCAAGGCCTAGCTAGATTGTGCAAGGTCAGGAGTTGATTATCAAGACCACATTATGTCCTTACACCAAGATTTAAGTCTGCGACGTTACTAACTATGAAACCACCGACAGATGGATACATTTAAGTTGATGCTTTTGACAAAATAAATAAAAATGCTTAACTTGTTGAAGCTTACAATTACCTGACTCTCGGTATAAGATCCCTAGATTCTCGAGAGATTAGTAATGAACTTTATTTTCGGATCAGGGAAGGTGTTGAAGAGAAGGAAGGTGCCAGCATTGATCAATCCATCATTCTGGACTACCTCTGTCAATCTTGATGAGGGAGACGAAAATCTCCAGCTGTAAAGGCAGTCTTTTCTAGCTTAATTTTTTTAGTATTTTGTTATATTGTACAATAAATAATGCTATAATATTTTTATCGATTTTATCTTTTGTAGGAGATTTTGTTATTGCTATCATTAGTTTTAACTTTATTTCATTTTATTTACGGGTGTAACGATTCATATTCCTTGCGATTCGATTTCGATTATTGCCTTTCTATGATTTCGATTCGATTATGTAAATGTTTCTTAATTCTTATACATAACGCATAATGTAAACAGCATGCAACCCTAAACCCTCAATATAAGAATAGTAACAGGGACAGTAGGAATCACAGTTGCTTTGTTCGTCGCCATGTTTCAGAACCTGACAAAGAGTGTGTCGCACATGGTTAATTGCCTTCCTTCAACCTTCCCTTGAGAATTTCCAAATACAACATTTTTACCAGGCAACGCAAAATGGCGCACAAACTACTATTGTCTTTGCTCATCAATCAAAAACGCACATTAAAGAGTTCTGGATTCTTATTTTAGAATATAATAACTCACTTAGGGCACCCTGGAAAAGGTGTGCAAAAGTCGAACCAAACTCGCAACATGGAAGCAAACAATCCTGAATTGAACTGAACGGTCATAATCACAATTAATCGAGAATTTGATTAATTGTTACACTACTAATTTTATTTAGCTAGATGTCTGGCATGATGGCACCCCTATTGCAAGACTTGAATAAAGGTTGAATAAAGTATTTTGTTCAGTTAAAACACAATGATTCAATGACCACACTACTACATCTCACTCAAACTCCAGGTCTATAGTCTCAATGTGTAGTTATTGGGACACACAAATGTAAAAGAAGGGGAATGGGCTTAACCCTTTTTTAACAGAATTCAGTTCAATGACAACATGCCCATTCAATAATCTCAGTAACCCATGTACAGAGGAAGGGACAACTGTACACATGCTTTTGTCACAGCATTAGTTCAAAAAACACACATCAACCCAATTTCCATTGTCCAAAACGAAGGAATTATAGCCGGAGCAAAGTATTTTATTACTTTGGGTAAGACAGCTAGATCGAGTTTAAGTTTGATTAGGGGTGCAGCTTTTCTCTTTTGCTGACCATAGTTCAATTACCTGAGCACATCTCAGTTCAATAATCTTGGCAGAAGTTCATAAAGCATACATCATTTCAATGTCCAGTGACACTAATTTAAGGAATAGGAGCAATATTTTCTATTTCTCTGGGTGAGGTGGAAGCAATGGAAAGGGGTGAGGGTTTTGCATGGCTGAGCTTCTGGTCCATACTTAAAACAGCTGGCATTTTTCAGCACTTGACACTGTTAATGGACCTGACATCAGCCTACTAATAGTGAAGTAGTGTTTTTTACTGCATATTCTTCCAGTTTGTCCAGGGGCCTGTTTTTCCTGTTCTTTCCATTCGATGCTTGTATCTTGATTATAATTTTGTAGTTAAAATTTCTAGGAAGGGGGTTGGGGGTTAGTAGTTCTGCAAAACCATCTATACTTATGTTAATGTTTTTTGCATTTGGCAATTCTGGGTCCATTGATAATTATGATATGATCTTGTATTCCTCTACAACTCCAAAGCAGGTCAAAAACTACCCCTTCAGAAGACTTGTGAGGGGAATTTTATGCTACCACAGGTTTGCCAAGAAAGGAACCATGTATAAGCAATCACAGGAACAACAATGTTGAATCTGGGTAGAATGATCCCAAGAACTTCATAATACTCAGTCTTTCCTACCACCAGTTGGCATTAGGACAATGCAATCATTATTCTCTAAAATGGCATTCACAGCATCTTGTTTGCTATGAAATTTGAAATATTCAAACATAATTATTTTTTTAAAAAGTGTCTAGGGCTATGTCTCCTGTCTGGCTAAATGGTAGTTACGGTGGTATCTCATCAACCACATCGCCCTCTTCCATCAGGGTAACAAAATTGTCTATCATCTTAAAATCAAAGTTACCAATAATTTAAGACACACGTGATGTGCTATAAAAGAGCATGGCAAAACTAAATTGGTCTACTGTGCAATATCACAAAAACAAATAGAAAACAATAGAGACCAGGCATATAAATAAAAAGTAAGTAGGATTTATTTACACCAGGCTGTGCATTCAGCGACAAGTCTAGTACCCAGTGGTGATCGAACAATAAAAAAATGCAAGTTAAAAAAAGCCTAGAGCTAGTTTTGTGGCTGTTTTTCCTGTAAGTACATAAGCTTACATTGTTGTGCAAATGATACACAATGCGAAATCCTGAGACAAAAATTTAGCAGATTTATTATCTATTTAATAACATAACTTAGACGTCTTGAGACTAGTCAGACTGGTTTGTTCCCTTTTCGAGTACTCAAGATGCAGCGTGCAGCAAATAGTATTAAAGCTTTACAAAATATTTGGCTTCATTTGGCTGTTGCAACAATTCTCACAATTCTCAGCTCGCCATCATGTTTTCACTTCGACTAAAGAGATCGTTTCATCACTAGGGACCTTAACAGAAACGATTACTAACTTACTAAATTTCCTGACCGGCTGTTACCTTGGCGTGCGGAATTTCATGAAAATTAAAGGCAGTACTGTCCCGTCCGCGGCTAGTAGTTTTTCGATTTAAAGTTCGGTAGTAAACATTATGTCAAATCCAATGTCCAATGTGTGGGGTGAAAACAGCTTCCTCTTCATAAACACGACGTGTATAGGCAATGATTCGCTCAAAATTCGCAAAATGCACAGGGGTGAACTTATTTTAAAAATTGCATGTTTGTCCGCCATTACTCTTCCCGCCATCTTGAAAACAAGATCTGCCAGACGTCTCGCCCGTTATCTCCTTCCCGCCTTCCTTTGCGCGCACGTTTAAAGAGAGACGTCTGGGTACGAGGCAGGGAGTTGGTTCTATGTACATATCATCTGAGCAGAGCCTAGCGAAGTAATCATTCAAGTCCATCAGACAACTGTTATCCAGGTTTACTTTGCTGGATGCACCACAGGGCACCCACACAATCTGTTTGTGTAGCCGATTGTTATTTTATAGTAGATATACTGGATTTACCGTTTGCTTCACCTATAGCAAAATATCGCTAACTATGTATATAAATCAATGATAAATAAACCTTGAATTACCTTACCTGTGGTATATAGTCGTCCTTCTACTTCAAAAGCGGTTTTTTTGAGCGATTTTGAAGGAATTTGAGTTCGCGGTTGACTGTTCCATATATAAGACTCAGACCCTGCGAAATATTAATCATTTTATTGGTGGACACAATTTGTTTCAGACGAAAAGGATATATTTGCTGAATAAAGGTGAAAAAACGCCATTTCGCAAAATAGTAATTGTGGCAAAATTACTACTTTGCGAAAGGAGTTCTACTACGGCCAATAAAATGAGAGGTGCCCAGACTCTTTAAAATATTAATCAATTTATTGGTGGATACAATTTTTTTCGGACGAGAAGGACATATTTGCTAAATATAGGGGAAAAAAAAGGTTAAAAAACGCCATTTCGCAAGATAGTAAATCTGGCAAAATTACTACTTTGCGAAATGAGTACTAGTACGGCTAATAAAATGAGAAGTCACCAGACTCTTCGAAATATAAATCATTTTATTGGTGGACACAATTTGTTTCAGATGAAAAGAACATATTTGCTAAATATAGGTGAAAAAAACGCCATTTCGCAAAACAGTAATTGTATTGAAATTACTACTTTGCGAAAAAGGTAAAAATCCGTCATTTTTCGTTAACTATTACTTCCAAACACATTGTCAATGTTGTCTTAAGCTGAGTTTAGGTTAATAAACATTTTTTCTCCCTCTCCCGTATATTTCGTTTCGTTTCGCAAAATAGAATAACCCGTTTTTTAAGTTTCCTTGGCCTGGCGCCGATCAACGAAAACGCCTGGGCGGATCATTCAAAAATGATCGAAGGAGAGGCTAAGCGTTTACTCGAGAAAGAATTAAACCGTGCTTCTCGTGGTGTAAAAGAGTGGAAGTTTTCCAACGGAGAATTAAACTGTTCACTTGAAGATGTTGAAGAAAGTGTTGTGGACATTGGGGTAACGATCGATGCCTTGTGGGGTGCGCGAGGATGCTCAGCTTCTGTTACTGTGGAAGCCGCAACTTCTGTTGACACAGGAAAAGTTGTGAACGTGGTTCACCTATGTTCTTCTTGCACTGAGTGTAAAAAGATGGAGAAGACGAGGAAAGAAGAGAACATAACCGCTGGGTTCATTAGTCACGAGCCAAATTGCTATGTAAACCACGAGGGTAGTAGTCTGCTACACAGCCGTTATTAGTGTCGTCACGCAACGCTCCTGGGGAGGAGCGTTGCGTGACCACACTAATAACGGCTGTGTAGCAGACTAGGAGGGTAGTGCTGCAGTAAGTTGTAAATCCACATTTTTGAAACTAAATTTCTATGTAGATACTGACAAAAACGGAATTTCAGTAGTTCCCTAAGTTGTGTAAAAACATGTAAGCAGATCATTTTTTATAATTTTTTTTCATGAAAAACAAAAGCATATTAATTAGAACATGGGCAATACTACCTGCAAACAGATCTTGAAATGATAAAATTAGTTTGTTCCTGTTACATGTTACCTGTCAAAGTCCTATTGTTAGAGAAAATTGATCCCTCTCCGATATCAATCAGAATAAACATTTAGGTGTTATAATCTCATTCCAGGTAGGATGGCGCCAAAAATGTATTTTCTATTTTATCTCCGAACGCAAATTTTGAAGATCGACTCGTACGTTTTGAACTCCAAGTCGGCAGCCTGTTAATCAATTTGGCTAAAATTTGGCCAGAGTAATGCCATATATCTCTTCTACAAAACTGTGTCTGCGAATTTTAATACTCCTTTTCATTTTAAAGCTAGAGCTTTTTTTCCACCGGGAGTGTTGACTAATTGCCTTCCCCAACTTCATTTGCTAATAAAAGAAAAACAAACGCAGTTGTCAAAAATCTGAGACACAGTTTTTTAGTGGAACGTGTTGAGAAGCGAATGCGGTGTTAAGAGAGTGTCTCTGTAAAAGCGGTCTGGTCGATTTTGCTTGAGGCACAGATTTAGCTCATTTCTTGTGTGTTGTAAGACATTCATGTACCTATACTAAAACCACAATCCGTTTGATCGGATCTCTTTATTTTTCAGAGTTTTACGGAAATTAAATTTCACTTGAGCGAAGACCTGTCGTGACACTTTTCAAGACTTTAATTTGAGACAATTTGGAGGACAATTTACAAAAAAGTACGGGATTCAGCAAAAATCAAATACCACAGACATGTATAACTCTATCTTATCCATCGAGGCGACTTTCGTGAACATCACGTTTCAATCAAGCAATCAGGAAGACTTGAACGACACCTTATCGGTTCGCTTAAGTCATACACGAGAAAAACGATCAAATTCAAGGTACATTTTTGAAAAAGTGAGGCGTTTTTAACTGATCCAACTAATATAGCTAGGAAGTAGGTGCCATGGAAAAGGTAACTACAGAAAAAAACTTTGCGGCCCGACCTTTACTAAAACTTTATAACTCCGTGAACTTACCTAATTTTCGCAATCTCCAAGTTTTGCCGCCATTTTGAGGGACTTGTCAACATGAAGCGTAGCAGATATAAATCGAGCAGGTAGATCTAAAACCGTCAGAATACATACGAAAGCATTCAAATGAACTTCACTTTCAATTCTAGGGGCAAAATTTGAAATGCGTCCATTTCTTCCAACAATTCAAACACTACAACTAGTGTTCGAATTTCCCTCGTTGATTCCACCGTAAGAAATAACCTGTGACACCCAAGCTTCGATTCGAACGTGAAGTACGAATCAAACAACATAACTGCTTCATCTTCGAGGCCATATCACGCTGGTATTTTGATTTTCTGATCGACGAACGGTGATCAGGAAGTGATCGCCATGTTTACCTCATAAACGTGACCGCTGACCAGCCGCTGAGAGAAAACAGTACGGCGCAGGGTTGTGTGGGTGGCGGACTTATCGTCATAAGATATTCGAATACACGCTAAAAAAGCTTTAGGACTCTCAGTCTAAACAGTGAAGGCATGCTTCGTGGTACAGACAACTTTTATTTTATTCTCATAACTTTTTCCTTTAAATTAGAAGTGGTATTAATAGAGTTATTTAAATATTTTTAACCGAGGTACCCATATGACCTTTTTGCTTGTCATCAGTGGTATAAAATAAGGTGTCTTTTCTTCCAGAACCTTTTATTTATGCATTATTGCACGGAATGAACACTATACATAGAAGGTTTGTTCTAAGTCAGTTTTGCTGTTCCCAAGAATGTATGCAAAATCATTGCTTTATACAAAGCTGACTCTAAACTAAGATTTTTCGTAAGAGTAACCAATGTCATTTACGTAAGGTGTTAATAAAACTAGCAATGTACAATTATTAGCGTTTTCCACTTATAAGCCTGACATACAATTGTCAAGTGAACTATGTTAGTTTCAGCTCATTCCTCGATTCGATGTGACCTTTTATCACTAAACCCCATTCTTTTGATTTGCAATTTTCCTGTACTTTTTTTTCATACGACAACGACAAAGAGTTTTATAAGTAAACCGATTTTTTGGTTTACCACGCTTGTTACATTGTATATACAAATACATGCAAAAGGTCGGCTAAATAAGCTCCTCCTCCTGCTCCTAATTTTTTGGGTTGCCTTCGCCCCATGCCTCTGCACGACTCCCTGTCGGCTAAAAGGAAATTTGAAATACTGCTTTGCAGGACACATCTTCTTTTTCACTTTTATTTACCTTCTACAATTTTTTACAAGTTTGTAAAGATAAAAAAAAAACACAAAGGTTTTTACAAGTAGACTGTTTTTTTTTGTACCACTCTTAATATATACAAATACTTTGTTCTGGCAAAATGGTGGCTAAGAACGACTGAATAAATACCTCCTTCGAAATAAAATGATGCTGTTTGGTTTCCCGTTAAATCATTACGTAAGAGTGACGCGCGTCTGTTCAAATTGTGACAAAACCACGTCACAAAGTCCAAGCAAAAGAGAAAAAAGTGTAATTTCCATAACCAACTTACAATCTCTCCATTATAGATATCTACAAGGGCTATTGGGTCACTGCTTGATGGTGTAATTATCCTTCCACTGAGCACTGGCATTCGTCGGTCATTTCCTTTATTTTTGACATTAGAACAGCTTTGAAATCTCTAGATTTAAGCTGGGTTAAAAAATTCTCATCCCTTACCCTTTCAGAAGACGACGGTACCAATGTTATCGAGAGACAGGGTAGCGAACCTTTCCAGTCGAATTTAAGTGAAGGATGGGCACTTCATAAGCCAAAAGGTGGTGCTGTTCGCTTCTAAGAGAAAGTAAGGCAGTATCTCACCTCCAAGTTTGAAATTGGTGAACAATCTGGAAGGAAAGAGGATCTGCGACAAGTCTCGCAAGATATGAGGAAAGCGAAGGGAAAAAACTGGGAGCGCCTGTTTTCTCGGGAAGAGTGGCTAACCAAAGCCCAAATACAAGGATTTTTCTTCCGTTTGTCCTTCTCGAGATGGAGACGGGCAGGTTCGTCTCCGAGCACCGCAGTTGACGATAAATCTGACGAGGAATTAATTGACGAGGAAGAAGTGAATCACATCACCACCGTCGAATCAGTTGTAACAGAAATTGGCTTCACGCATCCAATTGTCATGACATTTATGACTTGTGTGACTACGTCAAGGAGGAAAAATTGAACTATTTTACTGTTTCCATGCTTAAGGAAATCTGTACTTTCTTCGAGCTCCCATTTAAATGGGAGTCGTGCAGAGGCATGGGGCGAAGGCAACCAAAAAATTAGGAGCAGGAGGAGGAGCTTATTTAGCCGACCTTTTGCATGTATTTGTATATACAATGTGATAAGCGTGGTAAACCAAAAAATCGGTTTACTCATAAAACTCTTTGTCGTTGTCGCATGAAAAAAAAGTACAGGAAAATTGCAAATCAAAAGAATGGGGTTTAGTGATAAAAGGTCACATCGAATCGAGGAATGAGCTGAGGCTTATAAGTGGAAAACGCTAAACATTGTACATTGCTAGTTTTATTAACACCTTACGTAAATTACATTGGTTACTGTTGCGGAAAATCATATTTTAGAGTCAGCTTTGTATAAAGCAATGATTTTGCATACATTCTTGGGAACAGCAAAACCGACTTAGATCAAACCTTCTAAGTATAGTGTTCATTCCGTGCAATAACGCATAAATAAAAGGTTCTGGAAGAAAAGATACCTTGTTTTATACCACTGATGACAAGCAAAAAGGTCATATGGGTACCTCGGTTAAAAATATTTAAATAACTCTATTAATTAATACCACTTCTAATTTAAAGGAAAAAATTATGAGAATAAAATAAAAGTTGTCTGTACTACGAAGCATGCCTTCACTGTTTAGACTGAGAGTCCTAAAGCTTTTTTTAGCGTGTATTCGAATATCTTATGACGATAAGTCCGCCACCCACACAACCCTGCGCCGTACTGTTTTCACTCAGCGGGTGATCAGCGGTCACGTTTATGAGGTAAACATGGCGATCACTTCCTGATCACCGTTCGTCGATCAGAAAATCAAAATACCAGCGTGATATGGCCTCGAAGATGAAGCAGTTATGTTGTTTGATTCATACTTCACATTCGAATCGAAGCTTGGGTGTCACAGGTTATTTCTTACGGTGGAATCGACGAGGGAAATTCGAACACTAGTTGTAGTGTTTGAATTGTTGAAAGAAATGGACGCATGGAGATGTAAGAATGGTAGGTTTAACGAACAGTTTCAAATTTTGCCCCTTGAATTGAAAGTGAAGTTCATTTGAATGCTTTCGTATGTATTCTGACGGTTTTAGATCTACCTGCTCGATTTATATCTGCTACGCTTCATGTTGACAAGTCCCTCAAAATGGCGGCAAAACTTGGAGATTGCCGAAAACTAGGTAAGTTCACGGAGTCATAAAGTTTTAGTAAAGGTCGGGCCGCAAAGTTTTTTTCTGTAGTTACCTTTTCTATGGCACCTACTTCCTAGCTATATTAGTTGGATCAGTTAAGAACGCCTCACTTTTTCAAATATGTACCTTGAATTTGATCGGTTTTCTCGTGTGTGACTCAAGTGAACCGATAAGGTGTCGTTCAAGTCTTCCTGTTTGCTTGATTGAAACGTGATGTTCACGAAAGTCGCCTCGATGGATAAGATAGAGTTAATATACATGGCTGTGGTATTTGTTTTTGCTGAGTCCAGTAGTTTGTTGTAAATTGTCCGCCAAAGTTGCCTCAAATTAATGTCTTGAAAAGTGTCACGGCAGGCCTTCGCTCGAGTGAAATTTAATTTCCGTAAAACACTGAAAAATGAAGAGATCCGATCAAACGGATTGTGGTTTAGTATAGGTACATGAGTGTCTTACAACACACAAGAAATGAGCTAAATCTGTGCCTCAAGCAAAATCGACCGGACCGCTCTTATAGAGACACTCTCCTAATTGTTTTCGGCTTCCGTTTATTTCCGGCGGGAATGGAACATGATTTATAGAGACGTGTACTTTTACACAAAGCGTTCCAATTTCGAAACACATTTGAGTAAATCGTTTTTGTTAATTCAAATCCATAATCTGTAATTATTAAGCTTTTAGAAAAAATATGGTTTATAGGGTTTTTTATAAAAACAACTAACGCTACAGCGATCCGCGCGCGGACGGTCCTGAAGGGTGGCTGATAAACAGGAATTGAAGGCAAAACTATAAATGCATGTTTTTACGTATGAATAAAATGTGCGGTTTTATATCATTTACTTCTCGATCGAACTCTTTGACTGGCGCTTTTAATTGTTACAACCTTCGGTATTTGTTGGCTACAATTCTTTCTCTCGATAATGTTGGGGCATTTTTTTTGTTAACAATGACCAGAAAACCCACCGGCCTAACTCATATCAACAATGCAACTATTAACCGTCATGGCGTGCTGCACCCATCCGAACAGAGTTTCGCAACCGTTGATAGGGTGCGTCTTGATCTCGCATGCCACCCGTTTAGCACCGACGTCAAAGGATTTCTACTACAGAACTTTCAACCGCGGCAGTGTTCGCTCAGTCGGTAAAGCAAGTGACTGCAGAGCGGGAGGTCGCGGGTTCGATTCCCGGGGCTGGACCAATACTCAGGGTCTTAACATAACTGAGAAAAGAAGGTACTACCTTTGTACTGCAAGCGGCTAGACCTTCGCTTGGCTCGGATGACCACGTAAAATGGCGGTCCCGTCTCCACTAAGAGAAGTAAAAAATAGTGTCCCCAATTAGTACTTTAGTACTAAATACATTGACACTCAAATAAAGTGCATTTTTTTCACACTCTAACCAATCGGGAAATCTTGTTTACAGCATATCCTGCCGCCGATGCCCAGTTCTTTACATTGGTGAAACTGAACGAAACCTCAGGAGTCGTTTTAGCGAACGTTTGCGAAGTATACGCATGCGCAACAACACTCTTGAGCTTCCTGTGGCGCAACATTTCAACTCCACGTGCCACAGTATTTCCTAATTCCAGGTGTGTAATGTGGGGATGGCTCTATGCAGTGGAACCGACATCCAACCGAAGCAGCGTGAAATGAGGGTTTTCTTGCAGCTAGGAACCGTTCAAAGCTAAAGGACTAAATATCAATTTCAGCTGCGCTCGCTATTATTTACACGCGCTCGAGCCTCATTTTTATGTCTATGACAATTGCCGGTAGCCCTACTAATAACGGTTTTCTTGATACTGAAGAAGACTGAGTTATATACCCGAAACACCTGTTTCCTAAAAACATTTGACACCTTTTGACTTTTCAATGGATCATATTATCCTAAAAACCGTAAACCAGCTAGATGAGATGTATTAGTTCTCACAGTTATATCCCGGTGTGGTTGTTGATGGCCGACACTATTTGCAGTAATGAAAATATTGCTATGTCATAAATTAAGACTTAGATTGGACGTAGTTTGCAGGGGCATGGCTCTTTGTTGGCCCCTGGCTGTTCAAAACCTTTTTAACTGTTTACTGAGAAATTATCTGCCTTCCTTTTCCTATACACGAGTAACAGTAATAACAATACAGTCAAATCTCTTTAATACGGACACCAAAGGGACAGAACCAAGTGTCCGCTTTACAGAGGTGTCCGTATTATAGAGGTAGGGAATGTAGGATTTTTGGCATTTCTGGGACCAAACCAACTGTCCGTAACAGAGAGGTGTTGGTATTATAGAGGTGTCCGTAAGGAGAGGTTCGACTGTATATTATTTCAACAGTGCTTAATTGACATGTGATCAAAAGCACTTTGCAGTGGAAGACCTAATTTTGCTATTTACATGTTTTGAATATAAGGATAATAATTGGCTAGAAAGAAGTTTACACTGGAACATAGAACGCACTTGATATAATAGAAAATCAATATTCTAAATCCTAAAGATAATAAATTAGTATAACTTTAGCTTCTACATAATTACGTAAATTGGACATCAGACTGTTCTAGACAAGAATTTCAGGTTATTTTTTTTTAAGTGGGGGCGAGCAACGTGAACCTGGGAGGTTAGAGACACTCTCATCTTATTAATTAATATTACTTTCCAGGAAAGTATAAAGTTTTGTCCGGTAAACGAGTAGTTGATAAATTGGTTGTGGATTTTCCTCAAAAAATGTTTCTAGGTTATGTGTGTAAAATTGGCAGGATTGACCAGAATTTCCAAGATAACGTATCTGTGAAAAAGATCTATCCTTCCTGAATTCGCCGCTTATCAAGTAATCACTTAAAATATGGAGCTTAATAAATAGTTCAGAAATAAACAGTTTGCATCGTTCCAGATAGAAAACGATTGACCAGATCCACCAGGTCCGTCGCCAAGGGTTTAATAATGTGAAATTAAAGTTCGAAACAGTTTTGCTATAAAAACAGCAACCTTAGTGATGTGCGAAAAAAGTTTAAACGATGGGTAAGTATAAGACCAATTTCGAGAAAAATGCTGTGGCCGTCTAGTGGTCTTTAAATACATTGTATTGCAGGCCACTCACAGGCTGAAACATTCCCAGAAGCTAATGCTAATAGGCCAATAACGGGTGGGAGTTGATTTCTACGATACTTGCAGTCTCAAGAATCGTGGAGTATTTATCATATGTCCGCTTAGTATTCTTTTGCTGCTTCCTTCGCAGAGGCAGTTATGGCTTCGCCACGCGTGACGAAGCCCTATAAAACGTCCGAGCGAGAGGCTATATCCTTATGAGCTGCAACACAGTAGGCCCCACCTCATAGAACCAACGACGGCCTATCGAAAGGCTTGAGTGCTATGTACCAGTGCCCCACACCTAGACTTTAAGGCGCCTAAGAAGGAGCTGTTTTATGAAGCAGGTCTTCTTGCACATAGTCAGTGATAGACAAGACAAACTTAAAAGCAGGTGACACACGCACACCAACCCACCTCCTGGCCAGTTTGTCTTTCTGGATTTACTGGCGCACAGATCGGCAAAAATGCTGATCCGCCTTCCCAGCGCATGCCGTGGGAGAGTTGCCGTACAGTTTCCAGCCAACAGCTCCCATGCGTGTTGTGTTGAGCTGGCGCTTAAAGTAGTGCTTTTTACTTCCCTTGGCAGGAAAGGGCCTTTGAACACGTGAGCCCTAATAAGGGTGAACAGCTTTTTATGGCTGCCACGACCTTGATGATACGGCTGTGCGCATGCGTTAGGTACTGGGCGGGCCAGTTTTCAATTTCCTTAAAATTCAGATCACGACGAAAAGTGTTTTTAGATCGATTATCGAGGAAGCGTACCGAAGAGTTAGTGTATTTTAATGCGTTCAAAACGCCCGTTTCAAAACGTATGTCCAGGGAATTTGTGTAAAATAAATACTAAAAATACAACGTCAAGGAGTAGAGTAACTAAGCATCCATTAATGTGGCTCTTAGCTTTTTTAGCCCCGGCCACGAGGAAGTTTTTGTGCTGCTGAGGAACAGTGATCACGCTCTTGCGATCCAGAGCGGGGGAAAGTTTTTCATCTATGAACAATATGATTTGTCACCACTTGTAGTTCTGTCTTTTCTCTGCAAACTGTTTGAAGCAGCTCTAAAAGTGTTGAAAATATAGTTGAAAATACGTGCTTAATGCTAATTTTACTAATGTTTTTTTGGCAATACGATCATAAAGTGCACAATTTGGCAGTTAAACTCGAGCGCAGCTACCTTCAGTTCACGCAATTAAGCCCAGGCTTAGCAGATAAATATGAGGTAAAAAAATGCATATTCATCAAGTGTGCATAAAACATGCAGTTTTTATAACATTTACTTTTCGATCGAGCAAAAAATGGGAAATCAGTTATGAAACCACGAGTCTAGACTAAACTATAATGGGTTCTTCTTCAACAAAAACTCAAGAATGGTAACTTCTTTTACCACCTTGGATTTTTTTACGAACTTCTGTACTTGTTGGCTCCAATAATATTGCTCGATAACGTTGTGGCACTTAACAAGAAACCCTACTCCCCCGCTAAACTCATATCAATACCTGAGAAGTCTTTTGCGATTGGCTATAGGAGCAGCTTATTAGCATATATGGAACCTGCAAATCATTTACTCGGTGAAAACGATTTCCTATTTTAAATATCACCTTAAAGGGGGTTAAGGTTGGGTTGTCCAGTCTAACTAAGAATTAATAGGTTCTTCTTCAACAAAAATAGAAGGCTTGTTACTTCTTTTACTCCCTTTGATTTTACGAACTTCTGCCGGTACTGCAATTACATGTGGCACTTGACAGGAAACCCCACTCCCCCGCGTAACTCATATCAATGCCTGAGAAGTCTTTGTGATTGGCTATAGGAGAGGCTTATTAGCATTATACATGGCAACTTCGAATCATTTACTTGGTCACAACGATTTCCTGTTTTAAATATCACCTTAAAGAGGGTTAAGGTTGGGTTGTCCTGTCAGTATAAAATAAGGAGAGCAAAGAGAGAGAACAGTGTTGACTTCTAAACAGAATTTAAACAATGAGCGTGAGGAAGCCAGGTACTAAAATAACAGTTTGAAATCATGTCAGATCAATTAGTCGATCCACCGAACTGAGGTGTTGAGCTTTTTTTATTGGCTAAACTTTGCAATAAATTATTTATGAATGTGTGATTACAAATTAAAAATACAATACGCGCTTAACAGCAGAAGTTACAGCAATAGACAGACAGTTAAGAGTTACTAGGAGATATTTCATACCATTACTGTGAGTATTATTCGAATTTTTATCGTTAACATTTCCCTTAAATTTTCAGTTAATAAATTTTCCCTTGCATGAACGAAACTTTTGTACTTCTCCAGCCCACGCCCCTATAACGTTTCTAACGGTCCGCGGCCGAGTTTTATCCCAAACTCTTACAATACGTCGCCTATGCTGTCATTTCTCGCACTCATATATTAAAACCTTCTCAGAGTGCTGGAGTACGCTGATAGTCATGATATTTGATATATATATATATATATATATTCGCGAGCCAAAAGCACATTTTTGCGATCTACGCCCGTACAAAAGAACATTTTATGAGTCTTTTAAGAGCTTTTTGGTAATCAGTTGCTGGTAGATATGAACCCCGGGACCCGGGATATCAACAAAAAGCCAAAACCTGCACGAGAAATGCATAGACCTGTCATGTAGCTACACCATTTTTAAACAGGTGTGTGAAATGTTATCGTTAGCAATACGATCATAAAGTACACAATTTGGCAGGTAAACACAGGAAGCAAGGTAGAAGCTGCTTGCCGTTAAGCAATTAACAGGCTTAACAGGAAAATATGAGGCAATTATAAATGCCTGCTATCATGTGTGCAGAAGCAGCCAGTGTTTATATCATTTACTTCTCGATCGAACTAAAAACGGGAAATTCGAAAAGCAGGAGTCTGCTGTCGGGCAAAGGGAAACTAGCAGGTTCTTACTCAATAAATAGACGAGGCTTGTTCCTTGTTTGACTGCTTTTAATTGTTACGAATTGTTGGTCACAATTTTATCGCTCGATAACGCTGTAGTTATCATAGATTCAGACCAGAGTGACAAAAACGCTTTAAAACTCATATCAATGCTTGAGTAAGTCTTGTAATTGGTTAGGAGAAATTCATTAACATTGAACCTTCGAGTTATTTACTTTGTCAAATCGATTTTCTGTCTTAAATTTCACTTTCAAGCTTGGGTTGTCCAGTCAATATAAAACCAAGGAAAGCAAAGAGAGAGAACAAAGAATTGGTTTCTAAACAAAATTTAAACAATATCATACAGTAACCACTGTTAGTTTATTCTAATGTGTTCAAAACGCCCATTTGAAAACGTATGTTGAATTTGCGTCAAATAGATAGCAAAAATACAATGCCAGGCCAAGAACATTTTTAATGTGGCTCTTAGCCCCATGTGGAAGTGTAAAAGAGTCATCAGGGAGTCTTGTGGTCAAGAGCGCAGGAAATTTTCTCATCTACGAACGATAACATTTTATCACTATTGTAGTTTTGTCTCCTCTTGCTAAATCGTTTGAAACAGTTCCAAGACTGGATCGCCCGCCATTGTCTGCCGCCTTCTGTACAACGCAGACAACGCAGTATATGCATCGCGGCCATCAGTTAAGTTTCAAACGTTTTAAACTTTAATTTTTGTCCCCTTGCGAGGCCTTAGCACAATAATTGTTATTAAGACCGACATGGCTTAAACTTCCTGTTTGTCTTAAATTTTCTGTTTAACTTTTTGGTTCGTGTATTTTTTTTTTGCAATGGGCGAACGGCGTACGTGCCACAAAAACATGCGGTTTTTTTCTTTGCTCAAGTTCTTTTGACGACGTAAACATTACTGTCAAAGCTTGGGGTGGCGCTAAAATTTCAACAGATGTTTATAATTGTCCGTTTTATTCCTTCCTTTTTTTCGGTAGAACCTCTTCTATAACTTAGCGGTTCTGCAGTAATTAAGAGTTGTTAGTTGTACAGTTGTACATCACCTGCCTACGCCCCCGATAACGTTTCTTAATGGTCCGTCCCTGAGTTTTATTTACCGCCCAACCTTTAACAATACGTGGCCTATGCTGTCACATTTCGCAGTCATGGCAGACTTAATCCTCAGTTAAGTACACCAACAGCAATCGTGGTCATTTTTTATTCACGAGTGTTCCACGTACCTCTAAATCTTAACATATTCAGTCAAAAGCACATTTTTACGACTTACACCTGTACAAGAGAACATTTCATGAGTCTTCTAAGAACTTTTCGATAATTACTACTAAAAATAGATTGATAATCATGATACATTTATTCGCGAGTGTTCCACGAACCTCGTTAAAACTCTTCAACCAAAACCACATTTTTTGCAACCTACGCCTGTACAAAAGAACATTTTATGAGTCTTTTAAGAGCTTTCCGGTAATTACTGCTAAACATGAAACAGATAACTGGGTTGATAGCGGAGTAAGCGCTAGCCGTATAAAACGTGACTTTATAGTATATCCAGAAACTACACGATAAATGCGTGAAAGTGTCCCGATACTGTTTGATTAAATAGTTCAAAGAGTAAGGTAACCAGCAAAACGCAAACACTGTTACGATAGCAATGGACATTTGAAGCACGTTTCTGTTTCTTCTGTCTCGCTGTTGCTGACTGTTGGCGGACTGTTCACCTGGGTGTACCTGTGTCTTGAGCTTGATAACAATGATGGAGTAAAGAATGACTAGCAACAGCACAGGGATGTATACAAATAGACTGATGTAAGTTAGTAAGAAACTTTCAAAGGACGATGACTCTCCGAATGCTTTCTCCCATTCAATAACACACCGGGTTCCCTCTGGGTATTCAACGAGCTCGTGGGTGAAAAAGTATGGCGAATTGACCGCTACAGCAACTATCCATGTAGCGAGAATGAAGAAGGGACACAGCTTGGATCCGATGAGTGGGGAACGGAGTGGGAACACCACGGCTCCAAAGCGATCCACTGCTATCAGAATCAGATTCTGAATCGAAACGACAAAGGAGACGTTACTAAAGAAAGGGACAAGCTTACACAAGGCCTGACCAACCTTTCCACCAATAGGAAACGAATTGGTGTGCAAGTGTGACAGGTACAAAGGTATCCAGAATATTGGGTACAGCAAATCAGATGAGGCCATGTTTGCGATGAAAAAGTTTATCGGTTTTCTTAAGTTTGGCGTTTTATAAACGATCATAACAATGAGAGAATTTGCGGCCAGTGAAACGATAAGGAACAGACAGTAGGTAACGGTTCCTCCGATTTTCCACGCGGTGGAATTTAACTGAGTAAAGCAGCTCCAAGACCCGCTGGATCCGTTGGCCATTGAGTTCATGCTGAGTTTTGAGACGTATCTGGGGAATTGTACACATGCAGTCAAGTAACTTTGAATTACTGCTCTGTATATTGCGTATGCTGTTTGAGTCAGAACTTTTATTGACAATCGTAAGCCCCCTGCGAAGCTTCAGTACAGCTGTCCTCTGAAGCCTTTAATATTATTTTAAGATCGATTATCGAGGAAGCGTAACGAAGAGCTGTTAGTGTGTTTTAATGTGTTCAAAACGCCCGTTTCAAAACGTATGTTCAGGGAATTTGTGTAAAATAAATACTGAAAATACAAGGTCAAGGAGTAGAGTAACTAAGCATCCATTAATGTGGCTCTTAGCTTTTTTAGCCCCGGCCACGAGGAAGTTTTTGTGCTGCTGAGGAACAGTGATCACGCTCTTGCGATCCAGAGGGCAGGAAAGTTTTTCATCTGTGATGAACACTATGATTTGTCACCACTTGTAGTTCTGTCTTTTCTCTGTAAACTGTTTGAAGCAGCTCTAAAACTGTTGAAAATATAGTTGAAAAAGCGTGCTTAATGCTAATTTTACTGATGTTTTTCTTTGGCAATACGATCATAAAGTGCACAATTTGGCAGTTAAAGTAGAGCGCAGCTGCCTTCAAGCTGCTAAGCCCGGGCTAAGCAGATAAATATTAGGTAAAAAGAAGTGCATATTCATCAAGTGTGCATAAAACATGCAGTTTTTATAACATTTGCTTTTCGATCGAACAAAAAATGGGAAATTATGAAACCAAGAGTCTAGACTAAACTATAATGGGTTCTTCTTCAACAAAAACACAAGACTTGTTACTTCTTTTACCGCCTTTGATTTTTTTACGAACTTCTGTACTTGCTGGCTCTAATAATATTGCTCGATAACGTTGGGCACTTCACAAGAAACCCCACTCCCCCGCTTAACTCATATCAATACCTGAGAAGTCTTTTGCGATTGGATAAAGGAGCGGTTTATTAGCATATATGGAACCTTCGCATCATTTACTTGGTGAAAACGATTTCCTATTTTAAATATCACCTTCAAGGAGGTTAGGTTTGGGTTTTCCAGTCTAACTAAGAATTAATAGGTTCTTCTTCAACAAAAATAGAAGGCTTGTTACTTCTTTTACTCCCTTTGATATTTACGAACCTTCTGCCAGTACTACAATTATATGTGGCACTTTACAAAAAACCCCACTCCCCCGCTTAACTCATATCAATACCTGAGAAGTCTTTCGCGATTGGCTATAGGAGAGGCTTATAAGCATATATGGAACTTTCGAATCATTTACTTGGTGAAAACGATTTCCTGTTTTAAGTATCACCTTAAAGGGGGTTAAGGTTGGGTTGTCCTGTCAGTATAAAATAAGGAGAGCAAACAGAGAGAACAAAGTATTGGCTTCTAAACAGAATTTAAACATTGAAAATCATGTCAGATCAATTAGTCGATCCACCGAACCGAGGTGTTGAGCTTTTTCTATTGGCTAAACTTTGCAATAAATTATTTATGAATGTCTAGTTACAAATTAAAAATGCCATACGTGCTGAACAGCAGAAGTTACAACAATAGAGAGACAGTTAAGAGTTACTAGGAGATATTTCATACCATTATCATTATTCGAATTTTTATCGTTAACATTTCGCTTAAATTTTCAGTTAATAAATTTTCCCCTTGCATGAACGAATACTTTTGTACTTCTCCTGCCCACGCCCCTATAACGTTTCTAACGATCCGCAGCCGAGTTTTATCCCAGGCAAACTCTTACAATACGTCGCCTATGCTGTCATTTCTCGCAATCATATATTAAAACCTCAGAGTGCTGGAGTACACTGATAGTCATGATATATGACATATTCGCCTACTAAACTGAGCATATTTTTGCGATCTACGCCCGTACAAAAGAACATTTTATGAGTCTTTTAAGAGCTTTTTTTGGTAATCCATTCCTGCTAAAAATGAAAAAGAAAATCGGGTTGATAGCACAGTACGCGTTAGACATATACATGGTGACATCAGTCAAAAACTGCACGAGAAATGCATAGACCTGTCATGTAGCTACGGTGAGACTGAAACGATTCTCGGAAAAGTTAACCTACGTGCTTAACACCATTTTTAAACGGGTGTGTCAAATGTTATCGTTAGCAATAAGATCATAAAGTACACAATTTGGCAGGTAGACACAGGAAACAGGGTAGAAGCTGCCTGCCGTTGAGCAATTAACAGGCTTAACAGGAAAATATGAAGCAAAAATAAATGCCTGCTATCATGTGTGCATGAAGCAGCCAGTGTTTATATCATTTACTTCTCGATCGAACTTAAAACGGGAAATTCTAAAAGCAGGAGTCTGCTGTCGGCAAAGGGAAACTAGCAGGTTCTTACTCAAGAGAAATAGTCGACGAGGCTTGTTACTTCGTTGACTGCTTTTAATTGTCACGAATTGTTGGTTACAGTTTTATTGCTCGATAACGCTGTGGCAATAATTTTTATAATGACCAGAGTGACTCAAACGCCTTAAAACTCATATCATTATGCTTGAGTAAGTCTTGTAATTGGCTAGGAGAAACTCATTAACATTGCACCTTCGAGTTATTTACTTTGTCAAATCGATTTTCGGCCTTAAATTTCACTTCCAAGCTTGGGTTGTCCAGTCAATATAAAACCAAGGAAAGCAAAGAGAGAGAACAAAGAATTGGTTTCTAAACAAAATTTAAACAATATCATACAGAAAACACTGAATAGTATCCCCTTTTCTATAGCCCGCGCAAATGAAATCGGACGAAGGACTTTTTTGGAAGTCTATAACTCTGTTGCTTACATTTTCATCGCTTAACAGTATATTTATGTATGTATGTATGTATGTAAATCTTTATTTAAACACGGGAAATCATCAGTTAAGCTTAAGTTAAAAACTAAAACTAATTACAACCACTTTACATGATTGCCGTGTGGGAATCCAATATATCAGCTACCTTCTTGATATTTCGCTTAAAATGCTCAACGGATGCAGCATTTTTTTAAGTTTTTGGGCAAGTTATTCCATAACATGGCCCCGCTGTAAGAGAAGCTTCGTTTGAATGATTGGTGCTTGGTTTGGACAGGGTCAGCCTTCCCTCAGAGTTTCTTAAGTTGTAAGCAGAGTGACGCTGAGAGAAAAGACTTTGTAGATATTCCGGAGCAAGGTCAACCATGGTTTTATACATCATTAAGGCTTTTTGTTTCTTTTGTCGAAGAGATAGCCTCTCCCAGCTGAGGGTGGAGAGAAGGTGGTTTGAGCTCGCATCAAAGGGTGATTTAGTAATAACTCTGGCTGCACGATTCTGTAATTTTTGGAGCTTATCACTCAAGTAACCACTCAAACAGTCCCAGTCGGGGCTGCAGTAATCAAAATGAGGCATAATTAAGGCGTTATAAATTTGAATTTCAGTTTCTTTGGATATAAACGGCCGCACACGTTTTAGGGCGCCTATAGCTGAAGAGACTTTCTTGCAAATCTCTTCAACGTGTTTACCCCAAGAGAGTTGAGCATCTATGGTAAGACCCAAGGATTTGGTATGATCGACTCTCTTGATAATTTGGTCATCAATTCTGATTTCTACATCGTCACATTGGGCAGATAGTCTTTGTCTTGATCCAATAATCATTAGCTCTGTTTTAGCAACATTTAGACTGAGCTTGTTAGCTTTCAGCCAACAGCTAAGGTTATTTAATTCAGGGGTTAGAGCTAGCTTAAGCTCTGTTAACGTCTAAGCAGATAACGTAAGGTTGGTGTCATCGGCAAACATTCTTGGTAAGGCGCCCCGAAGGGAGTTGGGAAGATCATTAATGTAAATTAAAAATAGTAAAGGACCCAATATGCTACCCTGCGGCACGCCGCAACTGAGGGTACGAGCAGATGATAGTTTGCCACTGACATTACATCTTTGGGTTCGGCCACTTAAGTACGACGAGAACCTTTTAATGGCTGCCTGATCGACACCCAAGTATGACATCTTACGCAAGATGATCTCATGATCAATGGTATCGAATGCCTTAGGAAGGTCAATAAAGACAACGCCATTTAGAAGGCCATTGTCGATGTTTACTGACCAAGCATTTGTTGCCTCAAGCAAAGCCGTGAGCGTACTATGTAGAGAACGGAACCCTGATTGGCAACCTAGTAGCAATTTATTATCATCTATCATCTAAAAGTTGATTATAAACAATTCTTTCAAAAACTTTCGAAATTATAGGGATTACAGATATTGGCCTGTAATTGTTAGGGTCCGATTTAATGCCCTTTTTAAAAAGTGGAGTCACTTTGGCCATTTTCCAATCGTTTGGATATATCCCAGTGAGAATAGACTTTGAGAATATTGAGGTAAGAGAGGGTGCGACGATATTAGCAACCATTTTCAACAATTTACTTGGAATCATATCAAGACCGGTGGCTTTCTTTTCATCAATTTTCGACAAAACGTTAGAAACAATATCAACACTCGGAATTTGCAGAGAAAACGAATGGTCAGTGGGCTCTAAATAAGACTCAGGATTAGCATCGACAGCAGGAATATCTTGTGCTAATACTTGCGCAACGTTTGTAAAGTGATCATTAATAGTTTCCGCAATGTCCATAGGGTTACTTGCTATTTTATTATCTACCTTGATCTCCAAAATATTCGTTGACTTACCACTGTTACGTGAAGTTAGCTCGTTGATAACATTCCATGTTTTGCGCAAATTACCTTTGTTGGCTTCCAAGTTGTCTGCAGAAACATAGAGTTTTTTTGTGAGTTTAATTGCGTTATTTGCCTGGTTTCTTGCACACCTAAATTGATCCCATATAGCCGGGTTATTGGAGGAGATTGCCTTCTTTTTAAGGAAATCTCGTTTTCGGATTTTGCTCAGTAACTCTCTAGTAATCCATGGAGATCGTTTTTTTCGAATTCTTTTGGATTTAAGTGGTGCGTGTTTATCGACGCAGCCAAGAAACATTTCTTTCCATACACGCCACATTTCATTGGGATCAGAATACAAATCAACATTGGCCCAAGGTAGTTGATTGAGGTCACTTAAGAATTTTCCTCTGTTAAAGTGTTTAAATTGCCGTGTTTCAATCACGCGAGGGCCAGTGCGGCAGTATTGAGTCTTACGTGACAAAAAAACAAGAGAATGATCACTTATGTCAAGGTGAATGACACCGGAATTTGGAACCTTCTCTGGGGAGCTCTTTATGCATAAATCAATTAATGTTTTTGAGTCCGGGGTGACACGTGTTGGTTCAGTGATTAACTGACTAAGACCATATATATCGAAAATGTTTATCAGATGAGAAGAATTAACTGTAATTGCTTCAGGCAACAAATTGCAGTTGATATCACCGAGTAAATATAATTCCTTATTTTCCGCGTCAGTTTTAGCAATAACATTCTTAAATTCGTTAAATACATTGGGTGGAGAACTTGGGGGTCGATACGAAGTACCGACCAGAAATGGTGTACTTCGTGGCTTACTGATTTCAACGAAAAGACACTCTAAAAGATCATTATTTAAATCACTGCGTATTCGATAGTTCAGATTAGTGCGTACGTATGTACATACTCCACCTCCATTCCTTCCGTTAATTTTACGATCTTTTCTGACTATTTCAAAGCCAGGTATGTAAACTTCGTCGTCACGTACTGCAGAGTCTAATTTTGACTCGTTGATATATAAAATATCAACTTTTGAAGAGGACATAAAAACTCTAAGTTCGTCAATATGAGACAACAGACTATTAATGTTAAGGGACGCTATGGCTAAACCTCGACCAAAGATTGTGGGACAGATGGACTTACCGCGGTCGGTACCCTTATGGACATCAGCCGAGTCGGATTCCCAGACGGCAATATCCTAGTCTACACGGAAATGGTTAATGAAATTTTGAGCTAGGCGCGTGGTGCCTTTCTTGTTTAAATGAAGACCACTTCGATTTAAGTGGCTAGTTATTGAAATGTTAGAGTGGTCAACAAAACCCCAGTTCTTTTGCTTGCAGCATTCCTTAAGAACTTTGTTCACCTCAGGTATATGTATTATCATTAGTATAGAGCTGTTAGTTCATTCTAATGTGTTCAAAACGCTTATTTGAAAACGTATGTTGAGTTTTGCGTCAAGATAGCAAAACTTGACAACGCCAGGCCAAGAACATTTTTAATGTGGCTCTTGGCCCCACGTGGAAGGGAAAAGAGTGATCAGGCTCTTGTGGTCGAGAGCGCAGGAAATTTTCTCATCTACGAACGATAACAGTTTAATCGTTTGAAACAGTTCCCAGACTGGATCGCCCGCCATTGTCTGTCGCCTTCTGTACAACGTAGACAACGCAGTATATGCATCGCGGCCATCAGTTAAGTTTGAAACGTTATAAACTTTAATTTTGTCCTCTTGCGAGGCCTTAGCACAATAATTGTTATTACGACCGACATGGCGTAAACTTCCTGTATGGCTTAAACTTCCTGTTTAACTTTTTGGTTCATATATTTATTTTTTTGCAATGGGCGAACAGCGTACGGGCCACAAAAACATCCGGTGTTTTCTTTGGTCAAGTTCTTTTGACGACGTAAACATTACTGTCAAACTTTGGGGTGGCGCTAAAATTTCAACAGATGTTTATAATTGTCCGTTTTATTCCTTCCTTTTTTTCGTCAGAACCTCTTCTATAACTTAGCGGTTCTGCAGTAATTAAGAGTTGTTAGTTGTACAGTTGTACATAACCTGCCAAAACGGCCCCAATATCCGTCCCTGAGTTTTATTTACCGCCCAACCTTTAATAATACGTGGCCTATGCTGTCATATTTCGCAGTCATGCCAAACTTAATCCTCATTCAGTTAAGTACGCCAACGGCAGTCGTGGTGATTTTTTTATTCACGAGCTCGAGTGTTCCACGTACCTCTAAATCTTAACATATTCAGTCAAAAGCACATTTTTGCGACTTACGCCTGTACAAGAGAACATTTCATGAGTCTTCTAAGACCTTTTCGATAATTACTACTAAAAATACATTGATATAGTCATGATACATTTATTCGCGAGTGTTCCACGAACCTCGCAGGCTTAACTCTTCAACTAAAACCACATTTTTACGACCTACGCCCGTACAAAAGAACATTTTACGAGTCTTTTAAGAGCTTTTCGGTAATTACTGCTAAACATGAAACAGATAATCGGGTTGACAGCACAGTACGCGTTACCCATATAAAAGGCGACCCTAAAGTATATCCTCAAACTACACGATAAATGCGTGAAAGTGTCCGGATACGATAGGATTAAAAAGTTGAAGAGTAAGGTAACCAGCAAAACACAAACACTGTTACGATAGCAATGGACATTTGAAGCACGTTTCTGTTTCTTCTGTTCCGCTGTTGCTGAGTGTTCGCGGACTGTTCACCTGGGTGTGCCTGTGTCTTGAGCTTGATAACAATGATGGAGTAAAGAATGACTAGCAACGGCACAGGGATGTATATAAACAGAATGTAGTAAGCTAGTACGAAACTGGCAAAGGATGAGGACTCTCCGAATGCTTTCTTCCATTCAATAACACACCAGGTTCCCACTGTTACGATTGCAATGGACATTTGAAGAACGTTTCTGTTTCTTCTTTTCCGCTGTTGCTGATTGTTGGTCGACTGTTCAACTGGGTGTACCTGTGTCTTGAGCTTGATAAAGATGATGGAGTAAAGAATGACTAACAGCAGCACAGGGATGTATGTAAACACAATGTTGTGAGCCAGTACGACACTGGCAAAGGACAAGGATTCTCCGAATACTTTCTTCCATCTCCGTACACTACTGGCTCCCTCCGGGTATTCAACCAGTTCGAAGGCCAACAAGTCTGGCGAAATAAAAACTATGTCAACATCCACGTGGCAAGAATGAAGAAGGGACACAGCTTGGATTTGATGAGTGGGAAACGGAGTGGAAACACCACGGTTCCAAATGGATCCGCTGCTATCAGAATCAGATTCTGAATCGAAACGACAAAAGAAACGCTACCAAAGAAAGGGAGAAGCTTACACAGGCCTGACCAAGCTGACCACCGATAAGAAATGAGTTGACGTGCAAGAGTGACAATTTAAAGGGTATCGAGAATACTGGAAACAACAAATCAGATGAGGCCATGTTTGCGATAAAATAATTTATCGGTTTTCTTAAGTTCGGCGTTTTACAAACGATGATAACAACGAGAGAATTTGCGACCAGTGAAACGATGATGATCAGTCAGTAGGTAACGGTTCCTCCGATTTTCAACGCGGTGGAATTTAACTGAGTAAAGCAGCTCCAAGATCCGCTTGATCCGTTCGCCGTTGAATTCATGCCTAGCTCAGCGACGTATCTACGGAATTGTACATATACAGTCAAGAAACTTTGAATTACTAATCTGGATATTGGGTATGCTGTTTGAGTGAGAACTTTTATTGACAATTGTAAGCCCCCTGCGAAGTCACAGCACAACGGTCCTCTGAGGGCCTCTTCATATGAGTCTGGTTGACGGGGCTGGCTCGGTTACCTGGATGAATTTTGCCTTGGGTTCATATGAGAAATTTCAGCCCGGTTTCCGAGATGAGAAAAGGTCAAAGATCCTGGGTACGAGTTCTGGCGCCAAATTTAGGAAACAAAGCAAACATAGCGAAACACAAAAATTTTAACTTTTGGGCCTATCTTAGCATCGGTAACTCTTACAGCTGTATCACTGCAGTTAAATGGGATGCTTATGATGTGTAAAATACTGCAGGCAATGCAAGACGATGCCATCCGGACCGCCAGAATTCATCCCGCCGTTCATCCCGGTAACCAGGATGAAGCGTTCATATGGCAAAATTTCCAGCCCGCTTACCGAGATCTCGGTTGGAAAAACCGAGCCAGCCCGCCCTCTCCTATGAACATATCGAAAATTTTACAAAGTATTTAGAGGTGAGGCGAGATCTCGGAAACCGGGTCAGCCCGGTCAACCGGGCTCATATGAAGAGGCCCTGAGGCCTTCAAAAATTGTCTTTGTATTACTTGTAATCTTCCGGCATTATCTGCCAACAGACTTTTTGACAGAACACTGAGGTATTGTATTAGTATGTTATAAACCAACCAGAACACCTCATTTAGGTCAGTTGGTTGTATTAAGAAATCGATTGAGCATATAATTAAACAACAAAAAATGATATCTTTGGTAATACCATCATCAGAGTCGTTTAAAAGATGGCAGTCACTGTCATTTATGTAACAACCTAATTTTCAAAACTAATATGCTTTCGGCGAAAATGTCAAGAGAGCTTATGAATAGCGGAATATCCTGTCTATCAATTGCTACCGCCTAGCTAGGCCGTCTAGAGATCCTTATCCGCGCTGGTTGAAATCTCAACGTCTATGTCAGAATCCTAGTTCAGGGTCAATGTAATGTCATCTCTAATCAATTCGAACTTTTAAATGGAACTTTAAAACACTGAACAAGATGCAATGCTCAAAGTCTTGTTAATCAAACAGGCAACTGAATAATTTGAATGATTTTTCTCTTTTTTGCTAATTTCTAATAATTTTTGAAATACTTTTTATGGGGGCGTCTACAAGATAAAGGATTTTTATTAGCGAGGGCGTCTAATGCAAACATAATATCATAGAGCGGCGCTTACTAAATGAGCCAAGAGGCGTTTGTTTGAACAAAATTTAAACAATAACAGGGAGAAAGGTACTAAAATCATGTCAGTTAGTCGATCTACAGAAGGCGTTAATCGAAAATAATTGGCTAGACTTTTGCATAGATTAACTATCGGACAGATCGGGTCAATTTCCTTTCATATGGAACGGTGCAGACTATTTACTCCAGAACCCTTTGAGCTTCCATATTTTAATTAAGTGATTATTTGGTAAGCGGCAAATTCAGGAAGGATAGATCTTTCCACAGAAGGCAATACGTGCCAGACAATAGAGGTTACAACAGTAGATGTTTAACTTAATCTTAATATATACTCTTAAGAATAACTAGGAGATATTCCATACCATCATTATTAGAGGGTGTGAATGGGGTTAACCGACTAGCGACAAAGGGCGAAAAATATTACTGACTACCGACAAAACGAGTAATAAATTACCGACTACCGACAGGAAAAATATTAACCGACTACCGACATAGGCTGACATTATCAATATTTGTTTTCAGAAAAAAGGGCATTTTGCATTTTTTTCTAGCCGTTAGGAAGTAACCTCTTTAATCAACCTTCCCTTGTTTTTCCTTTGGAATAAGGACAACAACAACTTTGTGTGGCTGAAAATGGGGAAGTGAGTGACAAAGTGCTCAGTTAATATTTTAGCCCCATGGACCCCTGGAGTGTCAAGAAAACAAAACCTACAGCCCAAGGGGATGTACACAGTGGATGAAGAGAAGGGAGTTGGCCTTCTCTAAGGGCCACTCGGAACATTCCTGGGTAGAGAGGAGGGAGTTGGGCCTCCTCTGTGACTGGAGGGAGTGGGCCTCCACTAACCTAGCTCCAGGGTGTATAATTGGAGGGAGTTGGCCTCCGAAAATCGAGTCTATGGGGGCAAGAGTGTTTATTTGAACAACCTAAAAAGAACTTGCTAAGAAAGGTAACAATATAACTCAAAAGGATAACTGGGTAACTATGATCCAAAATATCTATTACATGACTGGCAAAGTGATCTGCCATTGAATGTTCATGTGAATAGTTAACACACATAAACAAACCTAAGTGATAGCTTAGCTTCTCTAAGATTTCTATAGTTTGTTCGGACAAGTAATATCCAAGTCTTTCGGAATCTACATTGTTCATTAAAGCATTATTAAGTATAATTAAATTGTACGCAAACAGACCCAAGTGAAGTATGAGTGTCTCTGAAATAAGTAATGTTCCTTCAATAATTGACATATCTTGAACACCTCAAGTGTGGTAGGTAGTTGCTCTAAAATTTAAAAATGTCCATTAAGGAAATTTAAATTCAAGTGTACATAAAGAAACCTCAAAAGAGGTACTTATTCTTTGAGTTCCATTAGTGTACATAACAATCTAGGTGCAACACTGAGTTGCCCTACGATTTTAAACTAAATTCGAGATGTTTGGAAAAGCCCTTTGGCAAACTGTAACTATTATTATTGCGTATAAGTGAGCAAGAGCTTTTGGGTGGGAGGGAGGGAACGGAAAATCTTTGTGGAAAAGTGAACACTGTTGCTTATCTCATGTGAGAACAAAGACAGCGATCGAGTTAGCAGGCACGTATCAAGATGGCAAAGTTCGCTCTGATTGGATGGTTTTGGGATTCTCACGTGAGATCATTCGAGGATAAAGGTTGGACAATTTAGCAAAGCTCATAGCTCAAAATTGAAACAAGAGTTGTTGATTAACTGAAATTTATTTCGTATGTTCAATAAATTGTGATTTAAATTTATGACTCATTAGATGGTCTAACAGAAAGAACTTCCTCTTTTGTTGATACGGGTACATTACTACAACTAATATCATAATCACAGAAGCCACACCTTAAAGATGCTACTGACGTTATAAATTTTATTGAAAAGAGAAAGGTGAAAAAAGTGAACGTTTCTTGTTTCGGTCCGAGAAATGCTTAGAATAATCCTCAAAGAAAATTCTTTCCAGTTTAATGAAAAGCACTATATAGTAAAAAACCACGGTACCGCGATGAGCACATACAGCAGTTTCCTTTCCAACATTTTCATGGCCGCATACATTGAAACACAAAGTTAAGCAAAACCGTCTTTAAACCAACTGTTTGAAAAAGCTACATAGATGATACTTTTTCCCTATCGGACATAAGTAAACCAGACATGGTAGATTTGTTCAAATTCACGGATCAAGTAAACTTACTTCACCCTACCGCTTTACTGGCTATGAAATTTACGGCCGAAATATCTGACACGGAGACAATCTTTTTAGACCCGGTTGTATACCAAGGCACAACATTCAACGAAAGATGAGAAAAAGCTATCATTGACGTAAAGACGCATTTTAAACGGAAACCTTCCAGTATATACATTTTCACCTCTCACCACCCACCAATTGTTAAAATGGATTTGACAAACAAAAAGCCTTGAGAATCCTGCGAACAAACTCCTCTGAGGAAGTATTTCAGATTTCAAAAAGCGGTTGATGGACAGAGGCTGGCCACACAATTTTGAAAGAAAAATTGCTATTAGAAGTAAAACTCACAGAAGGAAAGCAGCGCTCCTGAAACAAAACAACAGGGAAGAAAAAAATACTGTCTTTCGTGACACAATACAAGCCCTTCAGTGTCTGTTATAAAAGAAGCTTTAATGGAAAAGTGTAATCTCATACAAAACCATCCACTACCTTGCCAACTTAACCCTTGGACGTACACGCAAAATCATACCGCCCACCATGGTACAAGAGGAGGGTAGATGGAACCCCTCCCCAGAGTTTTTGATTTTGCCTTCACAAAAAAGCCTTTGATCTTCTTAACAAGATGAGGTATATTTTATGAATGGTGGCGCTGCTGGAGGCCTGTTACGTCACCAACAATGGTCGCCATCTTTGGCGCTATCTTGGATTTTACGAAGAATTAGAAATTAGGTTAAAACAGCAAGAAATGGTAATTGCTTGACATGAATAATAACACATAAATAAGCACTTTGCATAATTTTAGCAGCAAGATTTTTCTTTTATTGTTGAAAAAAGTTGAAAAAGAAACATACATTTTCACTCAAAATGGCTTGACCACCGGCTACTTATTACGGCATACCTCGTAACCATAGAAACTGATCATCACTGAACTTGTCTCAAAATGCGTGCGAGGGACAAACGAACATCTACTGAAAACGTCAGGTGCTGATGTTATATGCTCTTGAAAAAATCCCAGAAAAGCCTGAAGGGGGGGGGGGGGGTGTTATCCACCCCCCACCCCTTGTACGTCCGAAGGTTAAAGTGTTATTTCATAGAAGAAGGGAAAATTATGGCAAAGGACATGCTTGTTAGAACCAAAACATTAAAGGTATAGATGTGCAGCCTGTCACCTCTTGCAGTTTTTCACTAAGAATAATTTAAGCAAGTATCCAAAAGGCTGGAGTCCTTTAATGAATTAATTACTTTTTACTGTGCCCACTGTAATCCAAAGGGAAACTAAGGTCGCATTTACAATGAACGTTTTGGTGATTTTATCAGTATCATGATATTCATTTGGCAAACAATGGTGAAATAAACGATCATGTTGCATAAACAAACAAGAAGTTCAGTCAAATGATGCATTCTTACAAGTTTTACTCTTTTCTTAGGGATCAAAGTCTTGAAACTGGGTGAAATACATAAACATATTAATAATTAACAAGCGTTTTTACTTATTAACTGAGATTTTCCGACAACCGACAAAAATCAAAAAGTTTAACCGACTACCGACAAAGATCGAAAATTTTAACCGACTACCGACAAAGTAAGTGAATTTTAACCGACAACCGACAAGAAGCTACAAGTGGACCCCCCACCTGTCCCATTCAGACCCTCTTATTATTATTTTTTTTTATCTTTGTTTCATTTATAAATCATCAACATTCAACTGCTTAAATCCGATCGACGACAAGGAAAAACTAACACATGCACTAGCTAGGATAGACAAGTAATTTCCTTAAAATTCAGAGCACGACAATAGGTATTTTAAGATCGATTATCGAGGAAGCGTAACGAAGAGCTGTTAGTGTATTTTAATGTGTTCAAAACGCCCGTTTCAAAACGTATGTTCAGGGAATTTGTGTAAAATAAATACTAAAACTACAACGCCAAGGAGTAGAGTAACTAAGCATCCCTTAATGTGGCTCTTAGCTTTTTTAGCCCCGGCCACGAGGAAATTTTGTGCCGCCGAGGAACAGTGATTACGCTCTTGCGATCCAGAGCGCGGGAAAGTTTTTCATTCTATGAACACTATGATTTGTCACCACTTGTAGTTCTGACTTTTCTCTGTAAACTGTTTGAAGCAGCTCTAAAACTGTTGAAAATATATTTGAAAATACGTGCTTGATGCTAATTACACTAAACAGGTGTGTGAATTGTTTTCTTTGGCAATACGATCATAAAGTGCACAATTTGACAGACAAACTCGAGCGCAGCTGCCTTCAAGCAATTAAGCCCAGGCTTAGCAGATAAATATGAGGTAAAAAAAGTGCATATTCATCAAGTGTGCATAAAACATGCAGTTTTTAAAACATTTGCTTTTCGATCGAGCAAAAAATGGGAAATCAGTTATGAAACCAAGAGTCTAGACTAAACTATAATGGGTTCTTCTTCAACAAAAACACAAGACTTGTTACTCCTTTTACCGCCTTTGATTTTTTTACGAACTTCTGTACTTGTTGGCTCCAATAATATTGCTCGATAACGTTGTGGCACTTCACAAGAAACCCCACTCCCCCGCTGAATTCATATCAATGCCTAAGAAGTCTTGGTGATTGGCTATAGGAGAGGCTTATTAGCATATATGGAACCTTCGAATCATTTACTGGGTGAAAACGATTTCCTGTTTTAAATATCACCTTAGAGGGGGTTAAGGTTGGGTTGTCCAGTCTAACTAAGAATTAATAGGTTCTTCTTCAACAAAAATACAAGGATTGTTACTTCTTTTACTCCCTTTGATTTTTACGAACTTCTGCCGGTACTACAATTATATGTCAGTGGCACTTTACAAGAAACCCCACTCCCCCGCTTAACTCATATAAATGCGTAAGAAGTCTTCGTGATTGGTTATAGGAGCGGCTTATTAGCATATATGGAACCTTCGAGTCATTTACTTGGTGACAACGATTTCCTGTTTTAAATATCACCTTAAAGGGGGTTAAGGTTGGGTTGTCCAGTCAGTATAAAATAAGGAGAGCAAAGAGAGAGAACAAAGTATTGGCTTCTAAACAGAATTTAAACAATGAGAGTGAGGAAGGTACTAAAATAACAGTTTCAAAATCATGTCAGATCAATTAGTCGATCCACCGAACCGAGATGTTGAGCTTTTTTTATTGGCTAGACTTTGCAATAAATTATTTATGAATGTCTAGTTACAAATTAAAAATGCAATACGTGCTGAACAGAAGAAGTTACAACAATAGACAGACAGTTAAGAATTACTAGGAGATATTTCATACCATTATCATTTTTCGAATTTTTATCTTTAGCATTCCCTTAAATTTTTAAAAAGGTTGAGTTTGATCGTCCGGGTGAACGTAGTCCTGAATAGGACAATTGTTGTTGACAGTGACTGACGTTTCGACAACCTGTGCGGTAGTCATCTTCAGAGTCAAAGTGAGTTGCATCACGTCAGTTGATGGCATTATACTCTGGTTATTGATCTGATTGGTCAATTATGTCGCGATGTTATTGGTCGTCTGTCAGTTAAGCCGTGATGTTATTGGCTATGAAGACTCGTAATCAGTGATTGGTGCGTTTCGATCTGTCTATTGTCACAGTTAAACAGTCGTCTATTGTTGGTCAAATTGTCAGTTCTCCAGTTGTTCTCTCGTAGTTAGTTTTGCTTGATCTCGTCAATAAGTCGTTTGTACGGCGCTGGTAACTGTTGGCTACGATTCAGTGGCGTTTGTTCTAAGTTAGTAAACCAGCTTTCTAAAGTAAGACGTTGATAGTAGTCTGTAGAATACGTGATACAGGTCGCAGAGTCCCAGTCAATTTGATGTTTCGTCATTAAACGGTGCTCAGCAATGTGATTGTTGACGTCACCATTCCTCGTCGCGCGTTTGTGTGCGGTCAGTCGCGTGCTTAGGTTTCTGCCGGTTTCACCAATGTAAGAAGCCTGGCAGTCACAGCATTTGATCTTTTATACTGCTCCCTGTCTGTCCTCCGGTTTGTCTTTGTCCTTGACATTAGTAAGCAGTCGCCGTAAAGTGGTTATCGGTTTGTGCATTCAGTTTAAAATCATCAACTGCTTAAATTCGATCGATAAAAAGGAAAAATAGTACACTAGCTACAAACACCATAAATAAGGAGGATAGATAATTAATATCCTTTAATTCAGGTCACGACCAAAGGTATTTTCAATAAGTATTTTTCCCTAGAAAGTGTAATTTATTCACACAGGATATATAATTATGTTTCATTACAACAAATTCATGACAAGAGAAGGTTTCTTTTGATCACTATTTTAGACGTTGAAGTTGCAGCGTAAATCACATACTCAATTTATCACTAGTCGGTAGTTCTGTCTTTTCTCTGTAAACTGTTTGGAGCAGCACCAAGACTGTTGAAAATGTAGTTGAAAATACGTGCTTAATGCAAATTTTACTTAACAGGTGTGTGAAATGTTATATTCATTAGCGGGGAGTCTTGTGGTCAAGGGTGCACGAAATTTTTTCATCTACGAACACTAAAAATTTATCACCATTGTAGTTTTATCTCTTTTTGGTTAACTGTTTAAAGCAGTTGCAAGACTGGATCGATCCATTCGTAGCCTGCGTAGCAAGCGTTTCTGTGCGGTTTAGGAGCAAAGAACGAGGAACAAGAGTCAAAGACCGCGCGAAAAATGGCGCAAGGATCCGCAAGTAAAAGAGCGGGGCGGGGGGTGGGGAAGAAAGGAATGAAACCCTCCCCTCCCCCTCCCCCTCCCCCCTTTCATTTTTTGGTTCTCTTTTAATTTCTTGCGCGATCAAAACCGAAAATTCCCTTCCACGGTCTCTTTTTGCTCCGAAACCGAACGGAAACGCTTGCTACGCAGGCTAATCCATTCGCCGTTGTCGAGTTTATGTTTGCTGCGCGCCTTCTGTACAACGTAGTATTATGCATCGCGGTGATCATTTAAGATTCATTCATTCTTTATTTGCCATATACACAAAATTTTACAATTTAAGGTTGGAATAATGAGATTAAAGAAAAAGTAAATGGCGAGGAGACCTGAAAGAAACCACGAGGCTTATAATGAGTCAGGTCTCCTCAACTTAGGATAAACTAGACTTGATAATAGAATTACAATATGGGCTTATGATGGCTAACTTTGACCGCGAACTCACACACACACATACACACACACACATGTTAAATTAATTAATCTAATAATCTACTTAGTGCCATACTGAAGCTAATACGTACTGAGAAGGAATTCTTTAAGCTTTCTTTTAAAAGAAGCAGAGGAGGACGAACCAGTTATAGTAGAATTTAGCGAATTATAAAACTTTGGACCTGGGAAGTAAATTGAGAACTGTCTGGTGTTAGTTCTGCATAGTGGCAAGCGAAATAAGTGAGCATTCCTAGTACTATAGTTATGGATTTGACTGTTTATTAGAAAGAGGTTATTGAATTTGGAAGGGAGTGTAGAGTTCTTGCGTGAAAACATAAAAAAAACCTAATTGAAACCAATGGATATCATGAAATTTTAAAAGTTAAGCTCCTTAAAGATGGGACTAGTGTTAGCATAGTAGGTAGAGTTGTTCACTATTTTTAGCGCACGTTTCCGTAAGATTACAATTCTTTGAAGGTTCGCTTTATAGGTGCCACCCCAAGCTAGATTGCAATAGTATAAGTATGGAAGTATCATTGAATTGTACAAGGTACGGAGAGATTGAGTTGAGAGAAAAAACCTAGATTTATGAATGATTGCTATGAATTTTGATAATTTACTGGCTAATAGAGATATGTGAGGTTTCCAGGTCAGATTATCATCTAAAAAGACACCCAAGAACATGGTTTCAGAAATACGAAGGATAGGCTGCTCGTTTATAGAAACTTGAAATTCAAACGATTGCCTTTTTTGCCAAGGCTTAAATACCATAAAATTAGTCTTGGATAAATTCAAGGAAAGCCGGTTTGCGGCAAACCAGGTGACAATTTGTTTAATTCTCTACTTAATATATTAATTAGGTAAACAGGATAATTGTGAGAGATAAATAGGTTCGTATCATCAGCAAACAAAATTGCATCAAGTATGGAAGCGTTGTTCAAATCATTAACGTACGGGATAAAAAATAATGGACCAAGAATAGAAACCTTAGGCACCCCACAGTAAATTCCCTGTGGGGAAGACCTAACATTGTTAAATTCGACAAATTGTTTCCTCTCAGAGAAATAACTTTTTACCCATTCTAGTGCCAGACCACGGATCCCATAATGTTCCAGTTTGTCAAAAAGGATGACATGATTTACCGTGTCAAATGCTTTCGAAAGATCTAAAAATACTCCAATAGCATGTTCTCTTCTATCAAAAGCAGAAGAAATTTTATCACACAAATCGATAAGCGCGAGGCTACTGGGAACGATTTTTCCTAAAGCCATATTGATTATCACAGAATACATTGAAGTCATTGAGATAATTTATGATACGGTTGTAAATTATTCGCTCCAAAAACTTTGAAAAGCAAGGTAGAACTGAAATAGGTCTGTAATTACTGAAGAGATCCAAATTTTTGAAACTTAAATTTTTATGTCCCATTTGCGAAGCTTTGACCTAAATTCAGTGTCTGTACGAGAACCAAAAATCGGTCGTTTTCAAATTGAGCTAGAGCGCACAACTAAAAGGCTGATGGAAGTCTGACAGCTAAATTGCAGTCTACTATCATCCATGTAACCAAAACAGTAATAATCATTTTGGCTCATTGGAACAGGAAGAAACTATAGAATACTCACATTTGTAGTCAAGTTGCTAAACTTCTTCTTCTCTCTTGCAAAGCAGCTCGATTGCTTCGTATTCGTTTTAAGCCTTTTCCATATATTTGCTTCCCTATTTCGCTTTAAAGTATAATCACAAGGTAGAGAAAATGTTTCACAGCTCGAAATACCTGCACTGTTACATGTTAAAACGGCAAAAAGAGTTAAACCACAGCATAATACAAAATAAGAATAACAAAGCGGCGCCATCTTGATAGTTCAGCACGCAGGAGGGACTGTGACTTACGTAGTTGCCGGTTTGGCCTGGAAGGGAGCAGGGGTTGCAGGGGGTTGGTTAGGAGCCCTTGTCTCGAAAGTCCTGATATTTAAAGGGCCCGAAAAACGGTTGTCGTTTACATTAAAGATCGAGGTTTTTTTTTTAAGTTAACGATTAATAAAGGCTTTCAGTAAACAAAACAAAATATAGTGGTCTTAGCTGGAAACCGCGCTTTTTTTTCTTTAGATTTTGATCTCAATCATCTGATTTCGGGGACGAAACCTTATTTCTACAAACGGTGAAATTATTGAAATTTCGATAACTAGGGACGGTTAAAAAACAAATCAACAAAAAAGCTTATTAGCCACGTGCTTCAGTCAGTTACTCATGCTAGCTATTTTTTGTTGCATCTACTTTTTTTGCTAAGAGAAGGAGCATTTATTTTGTGCAAATACAACCAGAATTAGCTTCTTTAATTTCATTTAAGATGAGAAATAATGTTTTATTCTATCATCTTTTTGTTTCGTTCTCCCCTCACAGACCGCGTCTTAAACCGTTATTTTCATGCACTGAACCAATAAATAATGCCTGTGGTTGCTGGTGATCCTTTACCTTCTGCTCTGAAAGGTGAAACCATTGCAGTCTGTACCCAACTGTCTATACAAATATATGTAACATATTGCAACCTGTGCGTGACTGAATTACGTAACTCACTTTAATAAATTTCTTCGAGTTTTGTGTTGTAGTTCCTAGAAGGGCCCAGAACAAGAATATCAGCGCTGTTTCACAGACGTTATACCGAAGTAAATTACGTCTGCGACGCAGGCGAAGACCGTAAGGCATTATCCAATATATAAAGGACGTTCTTCTATAGTGTACTGATTAGGTAACATGAGAAAAGATCTCGAAACGCCATGGATCGGTTTAATTTGTTTTGAAAACGGCTCCAAGTTACAGTCTCTAGTCTTGAGTCAAAAGGAGTAATCACTATTACAGACGCAAACTAGAGCGAGTTATACTTTTAAGAAAAGGGTTCTCAATATGGGAATTTGGATGGGTAAAAAAAAAACCTATTTAGAGCAGCTGCACGTTTTAACAAGAGCCTCAATGGGAGTAATATTTGATTTCTTGCGACCAATAGGCCCTTCGATAGCTAGCCCAGACGTGTCACAGATCTCTTTTAGCTGATCGACCTTAAACTTTGCCTGTAATTCTCCCTGTTTAGCAACACTACAAGTACTTTATCGGGCAGAAATACGCGAGGAATTGGTTTTCGTTCAACTTGCTCTCCATACACTAGATTTACCTTATGCTCAACAGCAACAGTACTTGAAATAGAAACCAAACCACAAGGGTAAAACGGAAAAACGTTTAACTCGAGTTAGCTGTTTCTACTCCCCTATTGAACTTTTCAAGGAGGAAGTTCTTTACATTCTGGGTTGTTCGTTGGCCTTTCGTTTGCGTCTTCAAAGCCCAGCCCTGGAATGGTTCTTTCCTAGATGAAGTGACTGAGTCGCTGCCTTCTTGTGTTACTCCTGCTTTTCTGGCCGGTTGTTGTGTATCGTAAAGAATTAGTAAATCTATCCTCCCCTCCTCTCCAATTCACTTTAACAAGAAGAAGATGAAAAGCTTCAAAAAATTGAAATTTGTATATTTGAGGATGGTGGTACATTAACGAAGATTAATGTATAGGTAACCGTAAAAGCCAAAGCACTATCTTGCTGGATTTTTGAAAACGTACAGAACGAAAATTGCAGTCTTTTGACTGAGAAAAAGACCAAAAGCCTAATGCAAAATGAGTGCGAAAATCCTCCTAGAAAAGAAGAAGGAAAGGGAAAATAGGAAGAGGGAGGAGAAAGAAAGAAAAAGAAAAAACAAAAAGCAATGGCTGCACTCTTAGTTTTTAATTTATGTTGACTTCTTTGGAGATTTTTAAAAGAAAAAAAAAAGTTTAGGAGAGAGCTCTATTTTGGCTCTAACGTCATTCAAAAATCCAGCTTTGATATATATGATTCTTACCCTTCCGGCTACAGAAATCTGATAAAAAAGGATATATTTTAAAAGCTAATGATTAAGTAACGGCTTTAATTTTTCAGATTTAAAGCCTTACGACTACATCTGTCGTAGTTTTACAGCCAACAATTCACTCTATTACTCTGAAAGCCTCCTGTTATTTTGGGGTTCCTTGAGTGGAGCATGCGCTTCCTGTGTAAAAGCCAACCGTGTTTAATATTTATCCTTTTTGGAAAAAAGAAACACTTCGTTTTTATCACCGAAAACTATCGGTAGCAGTTGTTCTTTCTTCTTTCATCTTTCCGGAAAAGTAACAAACACATCTTTTGCATTTTTTGTTTGAATGCATAGTTTCAAATAACGTGGGTGCCCTGTGTTAAAAGTTCAAAATGGTTAACCCTTGATTTTGACATGTTCCACCGAACGGATTTTGGCGGATTTTTAGTATGTTCCTAGAAAAGCCACCCTTACTTAAATGGCGTTGAAAACAATTCTGTTGCAATTAGTTTGATGTTGATCCTCGAAAATGCCTAGATTGGCTGGAGTATATGGCCTTTCTCAAGAAACCCCACTCCCCGCTTATCTTATATCAATGCCTAAGACGTCTTTTGTCAATGATTGGCTATAGGAGAGGCTTATTGTAGCATTATACGGAACCTTCGAGTCATTTACGTGGTGAAAACGATTTCCTGTATTAAATTTCACCTTAAAGGGGGTTAAGGTTGGGTTGTCCAGTCAGTATAAAATAAGGAGAGCAAACAGAGAGAACAAAGTATTGGCTTCTAAACAGAATTTAAACAATAAAAGTGAGGAAGGTACTAAAATAACAGTTTAAAAATCATGTCAGAACAATAAGTCGAGCCACGGAACTGAGTTGTTGAGCTTTTTTTTATCGAAAATTATCGGCTAATCTATTCCCATAAATTATATTATTTATGAATGTGTGAGGACCAATTAAAAATGCAATAGAGCGTTTTCACTCACTTGGCCAGCATCTATTCTAATTTATTGGAAGAAAAGAAAGCATATACATGGGAAAAGAGTTCAACTCCCCTAGGATTTTCTTGGTGCACCAACATGGCCGCCGTTTCATTGTTTTGGAACACCAATATGGCCGCCGTGACGTCATGTGAAAACGCTCTATACATGCTGAACAGCAGAAGTCACAACAATGACAGACATTTGAGAGTTACTAGATATTTCATACCATTATCATTATTCGAATTTTTATCGTAAACATTTAGCTTAAATTTTCAGTTAATTAATTTTCCCCTTGCATGAACGAATACATTTGTACTTCTCCTACCCACGCCCCTATAACGTTTCTAACGGTCCGCGGCCGAGTTTTATCCCAAACTCTTACAATACGTCGCCTATGCTATCATTAATTTCTCGCGCTCATTAAAACCTTCTTAAAGTGCTGGAGTAGACTGATAGTCATGAAATATACATATATTCGCCAGCCAAAAGCACATTTTTACGACCTACGCTTGTACAAAAGAACATTTTTTGAGTCTTTTAAGAGCTTTTTGGTAATCAGTTACTGCTAAAAATGAAATACAAAATCGGGTTGATAGCATAGGACGCGTTAGACATATACAAGGTGACATCAAAGTATAGCCAAAAACTGCACGAGAAATGCGTGAAGCTGTCATGGTAGCTACGGTGAGAAAACGATTTAAAAGGTAATCGACAATACGTGCTTAATGCCGATTTCAAACAGGTGTGTGAAATGTTATCCTTAGCAGGTAAACACAAGAGGCAGGGGCGAAGCTGCCTGCCATTAAGCAAAATATGAGGCAAAAATAAATGCCTGTTATCATGTGTGCACAAAACAGGGAGTTTTTTTTGTATATCTCTTACTTCTCGATCGAACTAAAAAGAAGGAGTCTGCTGTCGGCAAAGGGAAACTAGCATGTTCTTTCTCAACAAAAAGTCGAGGCTTGTTTTAATTGTTACGAATTTCAATACTTGTTGGTTACAATTCTATCGCTCGATAACTGGCAATCATTTTTATAATGACCAAAGTGACCCAAACGCTCAACTCATATCAATGCTTGAGTAAGTCTTGAAATTATTGGCTGGGAGAAACTCATTAGCATTAAACCTTTGAGTTATTTACTTTGTCAAATCGATTTTTTTCTGTCTTAAATTTGACTTTCAAGCTTGGGTTGTCCAGTCAATATGAAACCTAGGAGAGCGAAGAGAGAGAACAAAGAATTGGTTCCTAAACAAAATGTAAACAATATCATACAGTAACAAGACCTGTTAGCTTATTCTTCGTGAAGCGAGGCAAAGCGCCGAGCGAAGTGAGTTTAAAATATCGTCGCGCGCGAAGCGTGGACCGCGCGTGGATCATAGTGAGCTGCAAACTCGCATCGCCCATCTATTCCATCGATTCCCCGTAGAAACTGTTTTTTTTTTCTCTTCTGTTCTTTTTTTTTTCTTTTTCTTTACGTTTAATCTTCTTTTTAGTTATAGTAGTTTTGTTTTATTTCTTTATATTGCTTAAGTTTTTTTAAATTTATAAATTTTCTTCCTTATTGCTTTGCTTCCTTTTCAACTTCTTGCCGTTCTCCCGAAGTCCTTTGCGAGGTCCTGCGATTCACGTATTCCTAGTTCTAATATGTTCAAAACGCCCATTTGAAAACGTATGTTGAATTTGTGTCAAATAGATAGTAAAAATACAACGCCAGGCCAAGAACATTTTTAGTGTGGCTCTTAGCCCCAAAAGGAAGTGTAACTTTGCGGCTGAGAAAGAGTGATCAGGGAGTCTTGTGATCAAGAGCGCAAGAAATTTTTCCATCTTCGAACAGTTTAACAATTTCACCATTGTAGTTCTGTAGTTTCTCTTTAAACTGTTTGAAGTAGCTCCAAGGCTGGGTCGATCCATTCCCTATTCTCGAGTTTATGTTTGCTGCGCGCCTTCTGTACAACGCAGTATTCATCGCGGCGATCAGTTAAAATTCAAAATTTTTAATTTTTAATTCTCATGTCCCCTTGCGAAGCCTGAATTGTTATTTTAATATATAATATTTTTGTTATGTTATTTTAATAACAATTATTGAAAGACCGATATGACGACCGATATGGAAAGACTGTATAAAAACGGGAACTCTATATCACAAGACCGATATGGCCGTCCTTTTTGCTGAGCAGACTAATTTAAAGCCATGGTGGTTGTCTTTAGAAATCGATTGAAAAGATATTTGGAAACCAATAAGAGCGGACATTTTAAACTGGTGTGGTACATATTATTTGCATGTAGAAATATACCCATTATGTATTTAAACATAGGTCAGGTGATCAAAATTTATAAAGCGACAAAATGTCTATAAAAACATTTCAAAGGGGCATTATCATTTAATTGATTTTGTGTAAAAGTCAACACCCTGCCGCTTAACTTTCCTGTTTAACTTTTTGGATTGTATTATTTGCAGTGGGCGAACGGTGTACGTGCCACAAAAACGTGCAGCTTTTTTCTTTGCTTCTTTCAATTTGACGACGCAAAAATACTGTCACACGATAGCCGGGGTGTCGCTCAAAATTCAACAGATGTTTATAATTGTCCCTTTTATTCGTTTCTTTTATTTCGGCAGAACCTCTTCCCTTAACTTAGCGGTTCTGCAGTAATTAACAGTTGTTAGTTGTACAGTTGTACTTCGCCTGCCTACACCCCCAATAACGTTTCTATTGACGCGTCCCTGAGTTTTACTGTGAAACTCACACAACCGTGAACACCAGAAATATTTATGGAATGTTATTGTGTTGCGAGAAATAAACCAATAAGGCGCGAGATAACTAAACCGCAAACGTCCACTTCTCAACATTACATAGCTTTTGGTAAAATAAAAGCTTTCTTATTTATCCATTTTCTGTAAATGAACCAAGGCCAAAGTGCAATTGAGAGCTAGACATACCGCCAATATTTCTTAATTAAAGTATCTATTTCACATATCTTTCCGCACTGTTTATTAATCATCTTATTAATCATCTAATTATACATATTTATGATTTATTATTAATATTAGCAATTGTTGTCAATGTTATCTCAAGTAGTTATTGCTAAAAACCGTTATTAGGCAGAGGAGTCGCCTTTTTTCTTTCTTTCTTTTCATTTATTTATTGTCTTTAGTAGTCCTTTTGTTTGTTGTAAACTAGTTTTAGGTATTTTAATGTGAGTAAGTAGCAAACAAGTAAGTAGTAAAGCTGTAACGTAAGTAAAAAAACAAAACAAAACAAAAAAAAACAAAACAACAAAAAAAAAACTAAACCGCAAACAGCAAGGGTAATTAGTTTGTAGTTTTGAGGTTTGCTAGTGTCCTCAACTTTATTGTGATTGGCCACTACACAATCAACACTCCTGAAACTTTTTAGGTGTTCACGGTTTTCTGAGTTTGACAGAAATTACCACCCAACCTTTTACAATACATGGCCTATGCTGTCACTTTTCGCCGTCATGGGAGATTTAAACTGAACACATCTTATTTAAAATCCTCAGTTAAGTGCGCCGACGGCAGTCGTGGTGATTTTTTATTCACGGGTGTTCGTCCTTAACATATTCAATCAAAAGCACGTTTTTGCGACTTACCGTGTCCAAAAGAACATTTCATGAGCCTTCTAAGGTTTTTTCGATAATTACTTACTAAAAATACACCGACAGTCATGATTCATTTATTCACGCGCGTGTTCTACGAACCTCTAACTCTCAGCATCATCAACAAAAAGTAGACTTTTGCGACCTATGCCTGTACAAAAGAACATTTTATGAGTCTTCTAAGATTTTTTCGATAATTAATACTAAAAATACACTGATATTCACGCGCATGTTACACGAACCTCTAACTCTTAACATCATCAACAAAAAGCACATTTTTGCGACCTACGCCTGTACAAAAGAACATTTTATGAGTCTTTTTAGAGCTTTTCGGTAATTACTGCTAAACATGAAACAGATAACTGGTTGAGAGCACAGTACGCGTTAGCCATATAAATAGTGACTTCATAGTATATCCGGAAACTACACGATAAATGCGTTAAAGTGTCCTGATACCGTATGATTAAATGGTTGGTAACGTTCGGTAACCAGCAAAGCACAAACACTGTTACGATAGCAATGGACCAGGGCGGATAAATGTTGGGCGGTGAAACGGGCGCTCCGCTCTTCATTTAATGTGTGATGCGGAGTAGGACTGGCACGAGCGCTCTTTCCGCGCTTCCGGTGCGCTTTAAGGCCGGCGAAATTTCCCTTTTTGCAAACCGGAAATCCTATTTTCTTTCTGTAATTTCAGGCTACAATATAAAATAGATAAATTCGTTTCATAACAATATCAATAAACAGTTTCATATGTTTGTGTCTGTATGTCTATAAGTCAAACTTGTTGGTCGTATAATGCCAAAATTTGAGTTTAATTTGAAAGTGTTGAATACCTCCTCCTTCCACTAAATATCACCTAATCGTCTTTCGCCGTTTCGTTTGCAAAAGCTTAACACTTCTTAACTTCAATTTTTACATATGTTAAAGGGACAGTGTCCCGATTATGCGCACGCGCGAGCGTCATCTGTTTTTTGTTCAAAAGACAATAGAACTGTCAAATTGACTCGACAAGATTTCCTTCCGGACCGCACCGCCGACGGAGAGTTGTTGTTTATATTCTCAGGCAATATTTTAGACTTTCGAAGAAATCTTTCGTCTTATTTAAAATTTGGATCGCGGCAGGAAGATTCATCGCGATTTTATCGCTAGCAGGGCCGCCTCGCGACCCGAAAATCTCTTTCCGCTCGCTTTAAAAACAGATTTCCTAATGTGAAACTCGTGTCAGAGGTCAATTGTTCCAAGTCCAGTAATATCTGCCTGATTTGCTCGCGTTCTAGCCTCAAACGTTGGAAAGACACAAATAAAAATGCAATCTCAACGCTATGAATCATCGCAAAGGTTAGTAAAAAAAATAATATTATGATTTCATGGAACTATTTTTTCTAAACATGTAGCGCCTGTTTGTTTGATTTTGTCGGCCGTAGGGAGATTCATTTCAAAGTTTACTAACGCGTCGTTGCAAAACATTCTGCTTCACGAAGCTCCCCTCCACAAGATCTCCTCAGTCACATCAATGTCTCAATGGTTTCTTTCTTACAGTCTTTATTGTTGCTGTTTCATTTCTGCGTATTCCTTTCACAATTATCTGAGCTTGTATGGAGGCTAGCAGAAGAAATAAGCCTTCACTCGGCATCAAAGCGCTTCCCATCTTTTGGTCCTCCGGCCAACGGCAATAAAAGTAACGCCAAAAACTCCAGATTTGGCCCAAATCAAAACTTAACAGGAACTATGGCAAGCCAAACATGACAAAAGTGGTATGAGTTTTAAATCATCTATCGAGTTTCAGTAATCTATGTATGAGGTTGGGAAATCACTATACGAGAATTAGAAATCATAATTCGAGAATGAAAAGGCACTATACGAGAATGAGAAATCACCATTCGAGAATGTAATCGATTTGTGAGATCTGGAAATTACTATACGAGAATGAGAAATCACCATTCGAAAAAGAGCGATGCAGCAACATAAAAGCCAAACATGACAAAAGTGGTATGAGTTCCAACCAACCTTTCGAGCTTCTGTAATCAATGTGTGAGAATTTTAATCACCGTTCGAGATTATCGATTAGGTTTTCTCGAGCCAGCGAGTAAGCACCGTTCAGCGGTTCACGTTCTGCGTTGGGTAGGTACTTCATATCGGTACACTATAAGAATCTATATCCCGATACACTACAGCAGTCATAAATGAAGTACCTACCATGCATTGGTCAAACAAAATGGCCGAGGAGGATTCGAGACAAACGACTGACATTGTTCGCCAGCTTATCACCAGCGTAAAACAGCTGTCCGATCAAATGGCATCCGGAAGTCAGCCACGATCTGTTGATAACGAAATATCACAGGTTTTTGGTAGGTCCAGGGCAACAAATGCTGTGCCAAGCTCAACTATATCAACTTCCAGTGGGATTGGCGTTGGCGGGAATTCCTCGTGCGCCTCGCAAGCAGGTGGTTTGTCGCACTTCAGAAGGTTGTCAAACCAGAGACGAATTGGCAGCAATGTAAATAAAAGAACAAAGAAGGCTAGACTGCCAGACAGCAGCCCGTTTCTATGTGACCTGGTTTTGCTGAACGGTCCAACAACAAACGTGGTTCCCAGGCAGGGGGCCAGAGTTACCCTTATGGAGCATGGCCACGTGCTCTCTGCCTGTCGGTTTACCAAGGCAATGACCGAGATAGATGTGGAACTTACAATCATTGAGGCCTTTGGAGATAAAATCCCCCGTCTTGTGGATGTGGAGATCTTGACGTCTGTCCACAGTAAACTTGTAAAGCCAACTCTGGCTCCCGGACAGGAAGGCATCAACGGAGTAATTCTTCATCGACTTTTCAAGACCAAGCCGATTTACGTCAGACCGAGCCAGCAATTATTGCCCAGTTTCACGCAGGTGAGAACTCAAAATTCCTCAATAAATGTTGTATGGATATAAACAGCACCCTCTTCCCCCCACCCCCCACATACCCCGCCTCCATTCCCCTCTCCCACATTCAGATGTGAAAAATGAGTTTGCCTTATTATTAAAATTACTCTTTCACTTTGTTTAGGAAGATGAAGAGGTAGAAGATGAAGAGAAAGAGCAAGAACAATCAGGTACATGTAAAAATAGATTGACTTATTTTACTGTAGGTTTGGTGAGCAGATTTTGAGGCTGGTTGCCCTGGGCAAAAGGGTGAAAGTGTGTGGTGTGACCACAGCTATTGATCATTGTCTAGCATACTTTTAAGTCATTTACTGGTACTTATTTTATGATAGGAAATCAATCAGCACAACATCGGCCAAGTCAGTCGTGCCCCACCCAGCTGCAGCAATCCCAACCAACTGAAAGCCATCTTTTGCAGCCAAATAATGATCAAGGTAACTCTTTCCATAAAATAGCCCAATTTCAATACCTTAAAATTCTGACTTGTCTCCAAGACTCAGTAAAGTGGAAAAATTCAAAAGGAAATGAATATCATGTATTTCCACAAGCCTCATAGTCAAGTGAGAATTTTAATACATGTACATTGAAATAGGCCTATTTAAATTGCATCTTGTTTGCAATAAGAAAAATTAGAATTTGTTAATCTTTCTTCAAAGCATCTGTCTGTGGAAATTATATTTACTATCATTTACTATCATTCATGGATGATTCTTATTATTTCTTATTATAACAATAAAATATGTTATATATTAATATTTATTATTATCGTCATTTATTGCATTTAAGAAAGAGATGCACTTGCAGAGAAATTTTTGATTCTGGTAGTCATGTTATAACCAAATGTAAAGAAACCTTAAAAATATAGGCGATACACGAGATTTGAACCCATATCCACTGGTCAACCCAACAGTCCACCTATCTGTAGCTATTTACCTGCAAATATTCTTGAACTCCATCAAATGCTTATTTACTGAAATGTGATTCTAATATTTGTTTGTGTATGTTCTCAGATGCAGATGCACTGTTAGAAAAACCAGTGTTTTCCTCATCTGATCAAATGCCTGGGCCATCTGTCGTCGACCTTGCCACCAATGATGCTGAAGACACTCAAATAAAGAATGACGAACAAGTTGCAAGGTCATTACAGGAAGCATTCAACAGAGACTTTGACAGGGAAACCAGCCATTTGCTCGGATCTGTTGATTGTTCAACTATAGATGATGAGGCTGGCGTACTTAAAGTGCTAGAAGAGAAGGTGATAAGGGAAAAAGAGTCCTTGTTCCTTGTAGTAAGAAGAGGCGCACCATTAGAGAGAGTTCTTAACCTCTGGCGTAGAGAATCCCGCAAAATTTCTCCGGAACATGAACTTAGAATCAAGTTCCTTGGAGAGCAAGGAATTGATTCCGGTGCATTGACTAAGGAATTCCTCACCTTGACAATTGCAGATATTGGAAAAAAGTTCTTTCCCAATGGCAGCCCAGTACACTCCACAAATGACGTCCAAAATGGAAATTTTAAAGCATGTGGAGAAATAGCAGCAACAAGCTTAGCCCAAGGCGGGCCACCACCATGCTTTTTAGCAGAATGTGTCTATAATACTTTGGTTCTGGAAAGTGACATTGACTTCACAAGTGTCAGTCCTGAACAACACCTGACTTCAACTGAACAAGAACTACTGCACCACATACAAAGCAATGTCATGGATCATCAAGATACCATTATTGAACATGGGTACACAGGGGTGATCGATAAAGAACACTTGCACTCCATAACTGCCTCAATTGTTGTCAGTATGCTGAGCAGGAGGACCCTTTGCCTCAAGGAGTTCAAAAAGGGGTTGCAACTTTATGGGTTGTCAGGTCTTATTTCCAGATATTCACAAGTTACTCGAGGTCTATTTGTTATGGGACAGCAGCAGAAAGTGGATGCTAACTACCTCGTCTCCTTGATGGCACCTGAATTCTCTCCAGAAGGGTCCTCGCGACGACTGAAAGAAGAGGAAATTATGGACAATTTTCAAGACTTCCTAATCAGCCTTGAGGACGAGGTTATAACAGGCTATACAGAAGCTATAGCCTGTAATACAGATGATGATGCAGACCAATGCACCAATAATGATCAGGAGATTGAAACCTTTAGCATCCCAGACCTGACACCAGCAGGAGTACTTGGTTGGCTGACGGGACAGAAACATAGGGACATTGGGAAAACAGACCGTGCAATCACTGTCAAGTTTGACCATGAATGTTTGATTCGCAACCCAGATCACAGGCTGTGCTTCCCTTATGTGGGGGCCTGTGGACAAACAATCACTTTTCCTGTTTGCCACATGGCAGGTTTCGACAAATTTAAAGAAATCTTCCTATTAGCTTTCTGTAAAGGCCAAACATTTGCCATGCGCTAAAGGTTAGCTGAAAATAACCCTTCAAGTCTTACTGTTTAAAGTTATGACCATGAGTAGTTGTGATTGTTTATGACTGTGAACTGTTCATCAGATGAGATTAATAAGGACTCCTTTATGTGAAAAATTTTGTGATTAATTAATAATCACATTAAGTAACTTCTGTTTTAAGGTTATGGAAAACCACTTTAGTGTTCCAGTTTTCTATTCACTTGTCGTTCCTATTCTAGTCTGTGAAACACTAAGTTACATGTTCACATGCATGATTAATTAAGTAACGTCCTGATGATCTATCAAGAAAAATGTGAGCTGTTAACCAGATGAGATTAAGGACTCCCTTGATGTTAAAATATTTATGATCTGTTAATACTCATGTTGTACAGGTTATGAAAAACTACCTTAGTGTTCCTGTTTTTTTACTGCCATTCATTTATGATTATTATAAAGGAAATAAAGGGAGATGTAAAGATTGGAACCCACGACCCTCTGTGTTGTAGGTCGGCTGCTCTAACCTCTGAGCTACTGAGGACTCGTTGGCGCGCAAGGGTCATTTTTGTGGGTTGGACTTGTGAACCGCATCACGCAGTCACGCTGTGCTCAGAGGTTAGAGCATCTGATCTAGAACACGGAGGGTAGTGGGTTCGAATCCCACCTGGGGCTCAGATTTTTTCTGTGTCCTCTTATGGTTTATTCTCTACATCTCCCTTTATTTCCTTTATAATAATATCAGTGGCATAGGTTGGTTGGTTGGACATTCATTTGTTGTTGTTCTATTTCTAGTCTTGGAAGCACTAAGTTATATGACTGTGTTCATATGGATGATATTGCAACTTCCTATATGATTGTAAAGTGATTAATTTATAATGAATCACAAAGAATTGTTTGTAACTACAGATTTTGTAAGAACTGCATAACAATAATTATGTTGCAATAAAAATTTTATATTATTGCCATGTATTGATTGTAGTTTGTTTTATAAGGCCTTTGTCAGTAGCATGGTGACTACCATAATGCACATGTATGAATTCCCTTGAAATTATTTCCTTTGGCTTTTTCATTTCTTGAGGGACTGGTTATAAAACCGTGTAAACTTAAAAGCTAGAAAGGTGCTGCAATTTATTATGATATTACCACAACCGTGCACAATCTTTATTTGTTTTACCATCACATGCTATGGCAGAAACGTTTCTATTGATAGTTTCAAAACACATCTTAAAATCTATTGTGGTTTGTGCATGGTGTATTGAAAAAAATAACACCAACAAAAACATGAGAAATACATTTTGGGCTGCATACCTATCACCCTCTATTAAACCAATATTGACCATGTCACCAACAAGCAGAGAAGGGGATAGTTCAAAAAGGGTTGCCTGGAAAAAAGCCCCAAGTGACTTCTGATAAATTGCTAGATTCTCCTTCCAAATTGCCTTATATTCTGCTGAAACACAGCGAGAATTTGGCATTGCATCAAGTAACTGAGGACCTTAGTCCACGCACCCCTTCCACCTGCACCCTTGATCATACAACAAAATAACAAAATGTGAACTGAGAACTTGTACTGGTGAATTAATTTAAATTGTAAGTCTGTTTCTTTCTCCAATTAATATGTGCTGCTTCAAAGGCCACAGGGCAAGAAATTGGGATGACATCTCCTTGGGAAGGTGGGGGGGGGGGGGGGGGGAGTTTCAAGAAGTGAAGCTTTCGATAATCCTCACAGTATTAACAAAATGATCAATGCCATTGTTTCCATCATCAGAAATGGGATCCACATTGCGCTCTAATTCCTGAAGTTGCTGTTCAGAAAGCTGGAGGTGTGATTCTGGCACAACGACATTATTGTTGGTTTCAATGTCAGAGATAGGGCCATCATTGTCAATACCATATGTCTGCCAATTTATGATGCTGGATTCATCTGGAGCAGTAAGCATTGCACTGTACCACAGTGCCAAAGGTGATTGATGACCTGCTGTCCTGATCCCATGATGATTCCATTGCCTTGTGAATTCTTCTAGAGATGCATTGATCCTTGGTAAGTATACATATTGCAAAGCCAACAAGTGCAGTTCATCAAGTGAATCCAAGGTACCAGTGTTCTCAAGGAACTGGAATAAATCCTTGTAAAGTGCGGAGCTAACTCTGTTAACTTCTGCCCACAACCTCTCAATGCGTTGGTTATGCACACTGCGGCCAGCAATAAAACTGCCTCTATCTGACCCCCTGTTGGTAATCATGTATCTTGCTACATCAACGTTTTCCATCCCCTGATCACCTCGAACCCTGGAAGGGAGACCAAACGCTTGTACTCCCTGCTCAAAATATTGGAGAACAGTATTTGCTTTGTTATTTCTGCAGCACTTTAGATAAACAATGGCTCTACTGTATCCATCAATGCACCCATGGATAATAAATCTCCATGAAATAAGTTTATGGTTCGAGTCAATGTGCCACAAATGATTTGGACCAGACACGTTGTAGGTCCTTCGACAGATTGCGTACGTTCTCCTCACAGCTCTCCCAATACCATCTATCCGTTTCAAACTTTCTCTTATTCTGGACCTTTGAACATTTATTCCCCTCCCTTTCAGACTGCCTCTAACATAGGATTCCCCACTATATGGTGTTAAATTTAGGGTTTGTTGTATTTGCCTGTCTAATTCATCATCAGCGATTTCTGTGAAACTGTTATCGATTCCGAATTGTACCCTTCTTCGGTAAAGTGTTTGCTCAGAGACTCCTAAACACGTTGCTATGCTTCGCCAGTTCATTCCAGTCTCACGAAGCTGCTCTATCAGCTCCTTCGTAATGTTATAGGCTGGTCTTCCTCCTGTACTTCTGCAATACGTGACAGACCTCTCCTCTCTTTCACGGGAGCTTGACGTAATCAGAATGTTAGAGAGATGTCTCAATAATACAGCTAAGGAATCTACCAAAACTCCAAACAAATCTCCCAATGATGAATCACCTGCAACACTTTGTGACAGCGATATAGCGACAAGTACCCTTGTATGTTCGTCAAGCCTTCTTTCACAGATTTCTAATCCTACTAGGTCAGAAGCATTATAAACTGTAACAGTTCTATCGATGGTGTTGCTTAGAGAAATCAGAAACTCTCTTACATCGTCCAAGCTTAACTGATTGGCCATCCTGTCGGCCATTTTGTTTGACCAACGCAGAACGTGAACCGCTGAACGGTGCTTACTCGCTGGCTCGAGAAAACCTAATCGATAATCTCGAACGGTGATTAAAATTCTCACACATTGATTACAGAAGCTCGAAAGGTTGGTTGGAACTCATACCACTTTTGTCATGTTTGGCTTTTATGTTGCTGCATCGCTCTTTTTCGAATGGTGATTTCTCATTCTCGTATAGTAATTTCCAGATCTCACAAATCGATTACATTCTCAAATGGTGATTTCTCATTCTCGTATAGTGCCTTTTCATTCTCGAATTATGATTTCTAATTCTCGTATAGTGATTTCCCAGCCTCATACATAGATTACTGAAACTCGATAGATGATTTAAAACTCATACCACTTTTGTCATGTTTGGCTTGCCATACGGAACAATATATCATTGATCTGTAATCCTGAGAAGTTTTAGTGTAGTATTGAACTCGGCCAAGCGCGATGCAAACAGATTTTTCAAGGTTCTCTTACTCTCTTCGCATCTTTTGATTTCGGGACATCCTGTCCAAAAATCAAAGTTTGGTGCATGCGCAGTAACGGGATACTGTTCCTTTAAAGGGGGATAAATTTTATACAACATAACAAAAAATTAGATTGATATATTTTGATATAGTGGCGTTGTACTGCTTCACACTTTGCTTCTCGGGTGCAACGAGCCATGGCGATTCGCGCAATGCGTCGCAAGTCCGGCAAACGCATGTAAACAAAATTTATTAAGGTTAGTTGTAAGGTTTTTTCTCCGTTTTTCTCTCTAAAACAAAACAAGGTAAACAGTAAAAACTGAAGGAAACTAACTTTGAGGTTTCGAAGAAACAGAAATACGTATGAGATGTTTTTTTTCTCAAAGTTAAACAGAAGGATGATGGTGATTGAAATTAGCATAATTTCACCGTGCACGAGCTGCACGCATTTATAAAATACACGTCATCTAGTTATGAAACACGATTTGCTGTCTTTTAGTTTTTTCCATGGATGACATGGATGAGATTTTCCTTAGTGTTTTAGACAGTACTTAGTTGTTTTTCTTTTGGAATAACATCGACATTGGCGAGTAGTAGAACGAAAATATAATTCAGTGGTACAGTCATGGAAGTAATAAGAGAAACCCTTTGAAAGCGATGTTTGTCTACTCCAACTAAACCTCCCGCAAAAAAATAGCAACATTTGCCTCTCGGAGACAGCGTACCAGCACGAAGAAACGAAGAAAAAGTGCAAGAAAACGAATCTAGGTGCCCTAATTCAGTGACAGCGGCAGTGACTGGACAAACCACATTACAAGCCCCGGCTGAAGTCGAAAACAAGCGACATTTCTAAGCAGAGTCCCAGTCCACTGCATCACACCTTTTTGCTCGGACGCGCTCGTTTCACCGCCCAACCTTTATCCGCCCTGCAATGGACATTTGAAGCACGCTTTTGTTTCTTCTGTTCCGCTGTTGCTGAGTGTTGGCGGACTGTTCACCTGGGTGTACCTGTGTCTTGAGCTTTGTAACAATGATGGAGTACAGAATGACTAGCAACAGCACAGGTATGTATATAAACGGAATGTAGTAAGCTAGTACGAAACTGGCAACGGATGAGGACTCTCCGAATACTTTCTTCCATTCCAGAACACACCAGGTTCCCTCTGGGTATTGAACGAGCTTGTAACTGAACAAGTATGGCGAACTGACCTCTACGGCAAATATCCATGTGGTGAGAATGAAGAAGGGACACAGTTTGGATCTGATGAGTGGTGAACGGAGTGGAAATACCACGGCTCCAAAGCGATCCATTGCTATCAGAATCAGATTCTGAATCGAAACCTCAATGGAAACGTTACCAAAGAAAGGGAGAAGCGTAGTGTATTTTCGATTAATTATATATATATATAAAAAAAAAAAACAGGAAAAAAATTGGAAAAGGGGTAATCATTATATATATATAATTTATTAATTAGTTAAAGGCTGTATTATTGTAAGCAAGTTATCTAAAATCATATTTTTGCGTCAACACATTAATGTTCCTTTCAGTTAAGAGTTTCAACTCGAGGCAATGATATGACATCTATTTAGTTAATTCCTTCACTTCTTCTCTGAAGTCAGTAGTGTATTTTCAATAAAACATTGGGAATGGGGATGAAGTGCTCCCCTCGTCACACTTTTGCCCCCATAGACTCGACTTTTTGTCCTTCTGGAATGTACGTATAGCTTAGTGGGGGCCCTAGGGAGGCCCACGATTGGTCACAGCCGACCCTGAGGAGAGGCCCAACTCCCTCCCCTATATCGGTCTGTGCACCTTCCATATTTACCCAGAAACGGTCACAGTCGGCCCTGGGAGGAGGCCCAACTCCCTCCTCCATACCAGTGTGTGTACCACCGTGGTGGAAGGTTTCCTTTAGCTCACAAAATCCAGGAGTACATGGGGCTGACCTTTTAAGTTTCAGTGTAGCACTTTGTCTCCCACTTCCCCCTTTTGAGCCACACCAAGTTGTTGTTTTTGTTGCCGTTCATTATAATAATTTTGGGTCCTCAAACATAAGGAGGTTGATTTAATATGAGTTTGCCTTCGACAAACGATTAGAGGGTCATATCTTAAAACAAAATAATACTAATTTGGTTTTTCAAACCCGCACCATTTTCTTAAAATGAGTAAGTTCGTAGCTAGTCACGTTACCAAAATGTGATTTTTAAAATTATGAATTACCTCTTTCTGAACACAAATTTTGCACTTAAACTTCAAGGAAAATGTTGAAAAGATGATGTAGTAACGTTTACAGCACCTCTGAGCGTAACTATCAAACGTTTAACAAGATATAAGCAAAATGTAGTTTCGGCCGCCATGTTTCGGGAAGTCAATTAAGAGTATGCCCTCCAACATGGCGGCTAATGAAAATCACACCATCACACTACTTTGTTGAAAAATCAAAGTACCATAAAATATCTCCCTTAAATGCCTTTCCTCTCAAATTTCGGGTGTAAGATAATTTTTATGTGCTCCGTCAATTTTTGGCATCAGCAAGATTCCAACTCATTGTTTAAAGGAAGCATTGGTCACGTGACCTCTTCGTGCAAGTGGCCTATTTGAATGATTTTGCTCTTTTTTGTTAATTTCTAGTAAGTTTTTGAAATAATTTTCATGGACAAAGGGTGTTTATTAGCGAGGGCGTCTAATGCAAACAAAATATCATAGAGCGGCGCAATTTTTAAATGAGCCGAGAGGCGTTTGTTTGAAAGGGGGCTTCAATTAGTGTCATTGGTCATTAGATCAATTTATGGTAACTCATCAATGCCTAAGTAAGCCTTTTGTAATTTGCTAGGAGATACTCATTAGCATTGAACCTTCGACTTATTTATTTTGTCTGAAAAAAATTCTTTCTTAAATTCTCTTTTAAGCCCTTTTAAAAGCTTGGGTTGTCCAGTCGAAATAATACGGGCGGGGGAGCAATGAGAGAGAACAAAGTATTGGCTGCTACACAAAATTTAAACAATAACAAGGCGGGAGAGAGGTACTAAAATTACAGTTTCAAAATCATTTCAGTTAGTCGATCTACAGAAGGTTAATCGAAAATAATTGGCTGGACTTTTGCATCAATTAACTACGGATGTGACTGGAGGAGAAATTAAAAAGGGCAATATACATGCTAAACAGCAGAAGTTACAACAGTAGATATCAATCTTAACAAATATATTTAAGAATAACTAGGAGATATCGAGAAAAAGGAAAAAATAGTACACTAACTACAAAGGACCAAACGTATTTTCGATAGGTATTTTTCCCTATAAAGTGTAATTTATTCACACAGGATATATATGTTTCATTACAACAAATTCATGACAAGGGAAGGTTTCTTTTGATCACTATTTTAGACGTTGAAGTTGCAGCGTAAATCACATACTCAATTTATCACTAGTCGGTAGTTGTGTCTTTTCTCTGTAAACTGTTTGGAGCAGCACCAAGACTGTTGAAAATGTAGTCAAAAATACGTGCTTAATGCAAATTTTACTTAACAGATGTGTGAAATGTTATATTCATTAGTGGGGAGTCTTGTGGTCGAGGGCGCAGGAAATTTTTTTTATCTACGAACACTAAAAAATTATCACTATTGTAGTTTTGTCTCTTCTTGGTAAATAGTTTGAAACAGTTCCAAGACTGGATCGATCCATTCCTCATTGTCGAGTTTATGTTTGCTGCGCGCCTTCTGTACAACGCAGTATATCAGGGGCACCCAACGTCAATTTTCGGAAAATGATTTGAGATCTAGAATTTTCGGAACATTTGTTGTAAAATTTCTTGCTTGCCTGCCTCTCCTAGGATTTTTGAACATCTAAAAAATGGTGTAATTGCCCAATTTTAACGGATTTTTACCGTAAAAAGGTCGCCTAGAATTTTCGGAAGCCTTTTTTCTGGCTGAAATGTTCGAAAAGCAGGAGTCGAAAAGGTAAGTTTTGATCCCTATAATTTTCGGATCACTAGACTTTCAGCTAGGAAATCCGAACAGATGAAAAAATTTTTAGGGAATAAAAATATGCCTATATGTACAGTTTGAATACTAAAATACGTTTAACAATGCTATGTTTAAGTGGTATTGAATTATATTCTCGTTGGGTGCCCCTGGTATATGCATCGCGGTGATCTGAGAGTTTCTGAGTTAAGTTCCAAATGTTTGAAACTTAAATTTTTATGTCCCCTTGCGAAGCCTGAGCACAATCATGAATTGTTATTAAGACTGATATGGCCATCCTTTCAAACTGAACAGACTAAAGAATGCTATCAGTTTAAAGCCATGGTGGTTGTATTTAGAAATCGATAAAAAAGATATTTGTCAACCAATATGAGTAATAATAATATGAGTGGACATTTTAAACTCTGGTGTGATACATATTATTTGCACGTAGAAATACGCCTGTTAAGTACTTAAACATAGGTGATCAAAATTTATAAAGCGAAAAAAACATTTCAAAGAGACATTATCATTTAATTGATTTTGTGTGAAAGATAACACCTTGCCTCTTAAACTTCCTGTTTAAGTTTTTGAATTGTATTTTGCAGAGGACGCTGAAGGGCGTACGTGTCACACGAAAATGCATTTTTTCTTTGCTTCTTTTGACGACGCAAAAATACTGTTAAACCTTGGGGTGGCGCTAAAATTTCAACCAATATTTATAATTGTCCCTTTTATTCGTTTCCTTTTTACGGCAGAACCTCTTCTATACTGACTTAGCGGTTCTGCAGTAATTTACAGTTGTTAGTTGTACAGTTGTATATCGCCGCCTACGCTCCCAATAACGTTTCTAATGGTCCGTTCCTGAGTTTTATTTACCACCCAACCTTTTACAATACGTGGCCTATGCTGTCACATTTCGCAGTCATGGGAGACTTGAACTACCTTATTATAGGAAATTAACGCTCCATGAAATTAACGCGAATCGTTAAAATTCGCGTTAATTTAAGTCGCGTTCATTTTGTTAAGCGTTAATTTCCGCGACGTTAATTAAATGCAGCGTTAATTTCCGCGCTCTTAATTTCCAGTATTTTAACCCCAATTTTGGAACCTGTTCAGACATTCTTGACACCTAAAATACATTAACTACAAGCTTTCTTTCTTTCTATTTACCCTTTATTTTTCATCTTTCACAAAAGCTAAGGCGAAGGTTTCCAATATTTCGAGTTCATCTTCATCGTTGTCACTGTCAGAGGTGATGTCAATATCTTCAGTATCTTCTCCCTTGACCAACTGTGTCTTAGTCGCGTTAATTTCCTTTATTATGAAATTCTGCCTTCTCTTTCGTGTTAATTTTCTTTATTCGTCGAAAAGTCGTTTTCCATTAAATTCGCGTTAATTTAAGTCGCGTAAATTTCCAATACCTTAATTTCATGGAGCGTTAATTTCCTATAATAAGGTAAACTCATCTTATCATTAATCCTTACTTTTAAAAGTGCGCCGACGGCAGTCGTGGTGATTTTTTATTCGCGAGTGTTCCTCGTACCTCTACATCTTAACAGATTCAGTCAGAAGCACATTTTTGCGACTTACGCTTGTAAAAGAAAACATTTTAGGAGTGTTCTAAGACCTTTTCGATAATTACCATTAAAAACACATTGATAGTCATGATACATTTATTTGCGAGTGTTCCACGAACCTCTTAACATCTAATCAGCCAAAAGCACATTTTTGCGACCTACGCCTGTGCAAAAGAACATTTTATGAGTCTTTTAAGAGCTTTTCGGTAATTACTGCTAAACATGAAACAGATAACTGGGTTGATAGCACAGTACGCGGTAGTCATATAAAAGGTGACTTCAAAGTATTTCCAGAAACTACACGATAAATGCGTGAAAGTGTCCTGATACTGTATGATTAAAATGTTGATACCGTAAGGTAACCAGCAACACACAAACACTGTTACGGTAGCAATGGACATTTGAAGCACGTTTCTGTTTGTTCTGTTCCGCTGTTGCTGACTGTTGGCGGACTGTTCACCTGGGTGCGCCTGTGTCTTGAGCTTGATAACAATGATGGAGTAAAGAATGACTAGCAACAACACAGGTATGAATATAAACGGACTGTAGGAAGCTAGTACGAAACTGGCAAAGGATGCAGCAGCTCAAAGATCCGCTGGATCCGTTCACCGTTAAGTTCATGGTTAGGTTTGCGACGTATCCGTGGAATTGTACGTATGCAGTCAAACAACTTTGAATTACTGCTCTCTATATTGCGTATCCTGTTTGATTCAGAACTTTTATTGGCAATTGTAAGTCCCCTGCGAAGCCTCGGCACAGCTGCTAAAAGTGAATTTGTATAATGGTGTCAGTTATCAACTCACTTTAAGCCAACCAGAGTAGTAACAAATCGATTAAAAAGATAGGGCCTAATTTTTTCATAAGCGAAAAAGTTGTTTATTAATTGAGACAAATTTTCTGTCATCATTAACGCCAAACAAATGATTCGGATGGTTTGTCGCGATTTTTTACAAATTTTGTCTGAGACTGGGAAGTCTTTGAAGGCGCCGCGGACAAAAAGTTAAATGCATGTTATCACGTAGGATCCGTTCAAACCTAAAGGACTAAATATCAATTTCAGCTGCGCTCGCTATTATTTACACGCGCACGCGCCTCATTTTATGTCTATGACAATTGCCAGGAGGCGTAATAATAACGGTTTTCTTGATACTGATGAAGAGTTATATACCCGAAACGCCTGTTTCCTAAAAATATTTGACACTTTTGACTTTTCAATGGAATATTATCCTATCCGCAACCCGTAAACCAGCTAGATGAGATGCATTAATTTTCACAGTTATATCCCGGTGTGGTTGTTAATGAACGACACTATTTGCAGTAATGAAAATATTGCTATGTTATAATAGATTGGACGTATTTTGCGGGTGCATGGCTCTTTGTTGGCCCCTGGCTGTTCAAAACCTTTTTAACTGTTTACCGACAAATTATCTGCCTTCCTTTTCCTATACAGCTGTAACAGTAATGACAATGCACTCAAACCTCTTTAATACGGACACCAAAGGGACAGAACCAAGTGTCCGCTTTGCAGAGGTGTCCGTATTGTAGAGGTAGGGAATGTAGGATTTTTAGCATTTCTGGGACCAAACGAACTGTCCGTAATAGAGAGGTGTCCGTATTATAGAGGTGTCCGTAAGGAGAGGTTCGACTGTATATTATTTCGACAGTGCTTAATTTACATGTGATCAAAAGCACTTTGCACCGGAAGACCTTATTTTGCTATTTACATGTTGATTAAACAAGTGTGTTTTAACACATTAAAAAATGATATCTTTAGCCCGGTAGTACCATCATCATCTACACAAGTTTGACAGTTAACCACAGGAAGCAGAGGCCATTAAGCCCAAGTTTAACAGGTGAATATGAGGGAAAAATAAGTGCATATTATCACTGTTCATAAAACATGAAGTTTTTTTAACATTTACTTCTCGATCGAGCTAAAAATGGGAAAACCAAAAGCCTGGTGTCGGCAAAGAGAAACTAGCAGGTTCTTCTGACAAGGGCTTGTTCAGACTCCTTTGACTGCTCAGTTTTAGTTGTTACAAACTTCAGTATTTTTTGGCTACAGCTCTTTTTTTGCGATAACGTTGTGACACTTCATCTATATATAATAGCGATTACTACTTTTAGAGTTCCAAGAGGGGCGTTTAATGACGGGAGTCATTTTAAAGGAAAGGACTGAGTTTATCGTCATTTATGTAACAACCTACTTTTCAAAACTAATATGCTTTCGGCGAAAATGTAAAGAGAACTTATGAATAGCGGAAAATCCTGTCATCATCAACGCCTAATAAATGATGCGGATGGTTTGTCCCGCAGTTTTTAAATTTTACCTGGGATGGGACAATCTTCAAAAGCGCCGCCGACAAAATTTTCCCCCTGGAATAAACTAGACAAAATCGATTAAATATACTAAAATGTGTTTTTCTTGTCAATTATTGTAAAGCCATTATTTTTTCCATTAACAAATGCAAGTGTTGTTAGTTGATGTGCCAATTTGAAAATACACATATTCGATCATCAACTACACTATTTGATAGCATACATGAAGCACTGAGGGGCCTAGCTTACTTTAAGCCATAAAAGCCAAGGCTAAACAGGAATTTGAGGCAAAACTATAAATGCATGTTATAACATGTGCATAAAACATGCAGTTTTTATACATTTACTTCTCGATCGAACTTAAAATAGGAGGTTATAAGGTTCCTTAAACAAAAAGACCAGGCGTACGTGTTTCTTCCGTCAGTCTTTGACTGCTTTTAATGTTACAGCCTCAGTATTTGTTGACCACAATTCTTGTCTCTCGATAATGTTAATTGTGGCATTTTATCTTAAGAATGACATGAAAAACCACCCGCGTAACTCATATCAATGCAACCAATAGCCGTCATGACGCGCTAGCTGCGCCCGTCCTAAAAGCGTGATGTAACGTTGATAGACGCTTTGTTCCCATATACCGCCGATTTAACATCAAGGTCAAACGATTTCTGTTACAGAACTTTCGTACCCTATCCTAATCAACGGATGAGCAGACTCGATGTGTCCTTCCTATGCAACCACCACTTGCGGCTTACAAGTGCGACGTCAGTTGGTCCGTTCCACAGATGACGCGTCTTTTGGGCAGCCTAGTTCACGTGCGTGTCAGGGTCCTCGATGCAACACCGGCAATTGCATCAGTTCTGTCCCTGATATGCGGCACTAAGTTTTTTTTTTCCATCCGTGACCATTCCTACTTCTTTACATTGTTTAAACTGAACTGTACCAGGCTCTCAGAATGTCAGGCGGAAAGGCACGCGAAATGTTGGTGGGGCAGAAAAAAGGAAAAAGAAGCCGCCGCCCCTGCTATACTACATATTTTTCCGGTGGATAGCGCTATCCACCGAAAAGTGAGTAGTAGGAATCTGAGCAGATTAATGAAGCTGAAGCAGATTAAAACTCAGCTTTCAAGCTGAGAAGATTAATGCATACTGTAAAGCCATTTTGGTTGTATTTAGAAATCGCTCAGTTAAAAGACATTTGGAGACGATATATATGAGTGGAAACTTTAAACTGTTTTCGTTAACATTTTTTTTATGTTTCAGTTTATTTCCCCCTTGCATGAATATTTATTTTGTAGTTCACCCACCCCCTCCCCCATAACGTTTCCATCTCACCCTGCGAGCAGAATCTCCTAATTTGTTGAGTGACGCCAAGTGATCAAGCGGCGAGCGAATGAACAGCTCGGCTGCTGCTGAGAGGGTGCATGATCCATCCCTGAGTTTTATTCAGTGGCGGATCCAAGGGAGGGTCCCAGGGGCCCCGGGCCTCCCATTATTTTTAAACCAAACCGAGACCCGAAGGGCCGAAAAAATTGTTTTTGGAGACCGCCCCCCCCCCCCCCCCCCCCATCTAAGGGTCTGGATGACCTGAACCCCCTCCCCTTATGTCAAGGTCTGGATCTGGCATTGTTATTTACCACCAAAACTCTTACAATACAACGCGTATCTTGTCACTCTTTGCAGTCATGGCTGAACCGAGGCAGGGGAGCATAAACTGGAACACATTTTACTTTCAAAGTACATTAACAGTCGTGATAATTTTTATTGGCAAATGTTCCTTGAACCTCTAACTCTTGACATATACATGCATATCAAAAGCACATTTTTGCGACTTACCCCCGTACAAGAGAACATTTTATGAGTCTTTTAGCACCTTGTCGATAATTACTACTAAAAATAAAGCAGATAATCGGATTGATAGCACAGTAAGCGTGAGCCGTAAAGTAGGTTACATGAAAATATATCCAGAAACTACAGGAGAAATACGTTACACTGTCCATATACACTATTATGATTAACATGTTAGTAGTGAAAGGTAACCAGCAAAGCACAAACACTGTTACGATAGCAATGGACATTTGAAGCACGTTTCTGCTTCTTTTGTTCCACTGTTGCTGAGTGTTCGCGGACTGCTCACCTGGGTGTACCTGTGTCTTGAGCTTGATAAAGATGATGAAGTAAAGAATGGCTAACAACAGGACAGGGATGTATATAAACAGAATGTAGTAAGCTAGTTGGAAACTGGCATAGGACGATGAATCTCCGAATACTTTCTTCCATTTCGTGACACACCAGTTTCGCTCTGGGGATTCAACGAGCTCGTTGGCGAACAAGTATGGCGAATTGACAGCTACGGCAGCTATCCACGTGGCGAGAATGAAAAAGGGACACAGCTTGGATCTGATGAGTGGTGAATGGAGTGGAAACACCACTGCTCCAAATCGATCCACTGCGATCAGAATCAGATTCTGAATCGAAACGACAAAGGAAACTTCTCCAAAGAAAGGGAGAAGCTTACACAAGGCCTGACCAAGCTGACCACCGACAAGAAACGATCGAGTCTTTGGTGTGCAAGTAGAACATGCGCCAAGGTACTCTGAAGATCGGAAATAACAAATCAGACGACGCCATGTTTGCGAAGAAATAATTTATCGGTTTTCTTAAGTTCGGCGTTTATAAACGATTATTACAATGAGAGAATCTCCGGCCAGTGAAACGATAAAGATCAGACAGAGGGTAACGGTTCCTCCGATTTTTAACGCATTGGAATTTAACTGAGCCTCGAAGCAGGACTCGATGGACCCGTTTACCGTTGAATTCATGCTTAGCTTTGCGACGTAACTGTGGAATTGTTCATATGCAGTCAAGAAACTTTCATGACTGCTATGTATATTGAGTATATATATGCTGTTTGACAGTATTTGACAGTATTTTTATTACTTTCGGCGAAAATGTAAAGAGAGCTTATGAATAGCGCAATATTCTGTCTATCAACTTCTACCGCCTAGCTAGCCGTCTAGAGATCCTTATCTGCGCTCTTTCAAATCTCAACTTCTATGTCGGAATCCTAGTTCAGGGTCAATGAGTAGTTAGTAAATGTTGCCATCCCACTCACTCACTTTTATTTCTACCTCATCTCGCAACATCGCTCTCTTGTTCACTCATTTCACAAAACTCATTCGTTAATCTCACTTCATTCACTTCATTCAAATTCGTTCGCTTCGCTCACTCATTTTCATTCAGTTCATTCAGTTCGTTTAACTCATTCGTATTGTTCCATTCGTTCTCAAGTAGTCGCTCACATTGCTCGAAGATCTAGAAATAAAAGTGAGTGAGTGGGATGTCAACATTTACTAACTACTACTAAATAAAGTAGTGATATTGATATTGAAGCAGAAAAATAAATTTGAATTAATGCTTAAAGATAAAAGAATAATTATACATAATGGGATTCAAATCAAAAAACAAACAAACAAGTCAATCAAATAATTGTAATCCGTTCAAAGTTGGAGGATTAATATTTGATAGTGAAGAAGATTATCTGTTGTTTAAAAATATTGATAAAAATATCAACGACACAGTTACATCAGTGAAAGATGGTAGCATTGATTTAAAAGAAGCTTTTAATAATGTTAAACCAATAAATGTAAAAGAATGTTATTATGAAGCAAGGGAAGAATTGGATGGTTTGTTTAAAAATGCAATAGGTTTATTATGTTTTGAAGGTACAAGATTAGTTACTGAGTATAAAGTTGGTTGTTGTTTTTTTGATAAGGTTAATGTAATAAGATATTGTGATAGTGATAGTGATAGTGATAGTGATAGTGATAGTGATAGATATTATTTATAAACTTATAACATTTTATGTTACAAGTTTTATTATATAATAATAATAATATAAATGAATGATATATTGAAATTATTAGAAGACGATGGTTTTAATTTTGAGGTAGAGGTTGGTTGGAAAGATAAATACAGAAAAAAAATAATAAGAGAAGCAATGAAAAAATTAAAAGATAATGGTGATAAATTAACTCTATTAAATGTAAAAAAATTATACAGATGTTTTACTATTCTTGATAGTTTAAAATCTGTTTTTTATTCTATTCCAATACTTATAGAACCAGAGTCTAAATATTATACTGAAGAATTTTTTAATTATATGGATGATTACGTTATTGATACAACAAAGAGAATTATTACTGGTATTATTGAAGCTTTTGGTAAAAAAGAGAAATTAGACACTTTTTATAAATATCTTTTATTATCTAGTATGTATTCTAAAAAGCAAATAGAAGAAATGGGTCATGAGGATGTTATTAGTATGTATTATAAAAAGGAAATAGAAGAAATGGGTCATGAGGATAATAATAGTATAACCAACTAATAAAAATGGAACCAAGATCAAGAGAAACTACTCCTACAAAAGAGGATTTGGATTTTATAGTTGATGATGGTTATCAACATGATAAGGATCCAGATTACATTCCACCCCAAAGATACATTCTTGAAGGACCAGATTTTAATAGATTAACCAAAAATGCTAAAAAACTTGGTGCTGAATCACTTGATTATTCAACTCGTAAAAATAGCAAATACATGGCTACACTTCCAGGTGGAAAGAAAGTTCACTTTGGGTCGCCTAAATATCCAGACTACACTATTCATAAGGATAAAGAGAGAAGAGATAAATATCTGTCTCGTGCTATGAAGATTAAAAATAAACAGGGAGAATTAACCTATACTAATCCAGAATCGAGTAACTTCTGGTCGGTAAATTTACTTTGGCCTAAAAAATAAATTTGAAATATTATGCTTAAAGAAATAAAAATTTTAATATAAAATGGTTCTCATATTGGAAAATGATAAAAAGTTTTATACTCACCCTATTTATAAAAAATATGCGGCAAATAAATATGGTGAAATTATGAATGTTAGAATAAGAAAACCTATGTTAGGAAATATTAATAATAATGGTTATTTGAGATTTTGTATATCTGTATCAAAAAATAAAGTAAAAAATTATCTTATACATCGATTTATTTATGAGTGTTTTTATGGGATGATAGAAAGTGATAAATACATTAATCATATTAATTTTAATAGAAAAGATAATAGGTTAGAAAATTTGGAATTAGTAACAACAAGTGAAAATAATAAAAAATCAATAATTAATAGAGATTATAGTTTTGTTAAGGATAATCATAAAAATAGAAAAAAAGTTAAGGCAATTAATTTGTTAACAAATGAAGAAGTTATTTACAATAGTTTATACTCAGTTAACAAGTTATTAGGTATTAATGCAGGTCATGTTAAAATGATTTGTGAGGATAAGTATATATACTGTAAATCAGCTACTTCAAAAAAAGACGGTCAAAAATACGCGTTTGAATATTTAAATGAGGCTTAAGGATTATCTAAATATTAATAAAATGCAGTTGACAAGTTACGAAAATATTACCCAAGACAATATTATCTTTAATGATAGCAAAGAGTACAAAGTAAAAGATAGCAAAATCAAATATAAACGTATTCCAATTGAGATTAAGTATACAAATAAGAAAAAAGGTCCACTTGTAATCGAAACTCCAGTTCTTTTCTCTTTTGGAGTAAATGAGAAGAAAAACCAAGATACCAAAAAGGTTTTTTTTTTTTTTTTTTTAATTATTTATTTGCGTCACTTTATAATTACATTACTTACATATAAAGCATATAGATACATGATTACATTGCTACTATACAGTAATTACTTAACAGTCCAGATATATAATACAGAGTAGCGAAAGTTACTTAAGTACGCGCACACCCACACACGCACACACACGCACCACGCACGATTACTGATTATCCGCCTAGAAACGTCCTGAAAGGGCCCCTAGAGAGTTAGCGCGATTGCTGTTCTC